>NW_024962265.1:22036870-22453557 GCF_019238085.1 Lagopus leucura
GGGGCAGAATGGCGAGGCCGGACTGTTTTCAGTGGTGAGTGGAGACAGGACAAGGGGAAACGGCCGGAAACTGCAGCATAGGAAGTTCCACACAAACATGCGCAAGAACTTCTTTACAGTGAGGTGACGGAGCACTGGAACAGGCTGCCCAGGGAAGTGGTGGAGTCTCCTTCTCTGGAGATGTTCAAGACCTGCCTGGATGCCTACCTGTGCGACCTGCTGTAGGGAACCTGCTTTGGCAGGGGGGTTGGACTCAATGATCTCTGGAGGTCCCTTCCAACCCCTACAATTCTGTGATTCTGTGATTCCTTTGGACCTCAAAAAATACATGGAATCACCAGTGAATGGTCTAAAAGACTGAATAAAAATGCAGTGTAAGTGACAAGCTCCATGAACAGACTCATGGACACTAAAGGAGAGCAGAGGAGTTCATAGGGCTGCATGCTATGGTAGCATAGTAATTCCCTTCAGAAGGTTCTGAATATTCTCTGCAAATGCATTTCTTAAGATGGGTTCTAGGGCAGCCTGGGGCAGCCAGCTGAATAGTTAGCTGAGGATTTGCTTCAGAAAGGTATAAATTAAATCAGACAGCTATGTCCCAGTTTCTCCCACCTCCACTCCTTTGTTTTAAGAGACCTATCCAGAGCATGCTGAGGAGCAGACATGGCATGTACACTGTGTGCAGTGGGTGTCAGACTCCAGCACTCCACAGAAGATGTAAAGGAGTTTTACTGTAATGAAAACAAACTGTAGCAATTCTTCTGGGATTGCCTGCTAGCTCCATCTCAGCACAGCTTTGCCACATGACAAGTCAAAAAAGGAAGATTTTCCTTAACTAACCTTAGGAACGGCAATACATGCAAACTTATAACATCTACCTTCACTGACTTAGCTTTATGTTAATTACAGTAGGAGTTCAGAGACACAGCTCACACACAGTCACTTAGGTGTCACAGTATGCAAAGGAATGACACCCTACAAGATTGGGTGGTTTATGTTTAGGTTCTTTTTTTACTTCATTGCACAATACAGACACTTCAAGAACATGATTTATGTCATCCCGGGGTAGATATTTCAAAATGGTGACATTAATTGCAATCTGAAACTGCTCTGTTCCTCTAGTGAAGAATCTAAAAGAGACACTGAAGGCAGGAAGGAGATAAATCCTGGGAGAGCTCATGCAGTCTACCCTTGACAAAAATCTCATGGATAACAAAACCTGCATGACTGGAATATACAAAATGGTCTGGGAGGGTTTTTGCCCTAAAATGATGATGATAAACCAACAGCAAGATTAAACAGCAATGAGGAAATGACGAGGAAGGAGCCAGCTTGAAAAATAACATAAAAAAAAGCATGAAAATTTGCAGTGGGGTGGGCTGGGGGAAAGAGGATTTGGAGCAGAAACAGCAGCAGGCAAAACTGGTCAGGCACAACCATAATTCAGCCCACCAGCAGCATAGCTTTTCCTGGGCTGTTCAGGGCTTAGTGGGCTGTCAGCCTTGGCATGGGTCCTATGTGGGTGTACACAGATCTGGAGCTTCCACTTCTCCAGTTAGAGCTGTGTGCAAGCAGAGAACTGCCCCCAAGGAGAGTGGGGCTCTGTTTGTAACCCTGCTGCCTGTGAGACAGGAGCACATAGAGCGGGTGAGCAGTTGGGTGAGTGGGATTAGAACTTCAGAGGGTTATTTATAAGAGGATATTTAGAACATTATTAACATTATGAACATTATTGAAGTGACTAGTATCATGGTTTATCTGGTCTATTAGTGATATTGAGTATGCTAATAATACCAACTGCCAGTTAATTACATATAATCAATTAACCACTTCTATCCTGATTTTGTTAGAACGATGCGAGCTCATCAGTTTTTCCTGAAACAGTATCCCACCTTTGGAGCTGTAGCTGAGCTCTGAACATGCATAGGAGGCAGGCAGATAGAAGATGAAAGGCCACTGAAGCTACTGAGTAGTTCAAAGCAATTCTGAGGTTTGGACTTCGAGATCTGAGGCACCATATTCTATAGGATTTGCATGAATACATTTTAAAGTGACCTTGATGGTCCTTATTTGCAGTCTTCAAAACTAGATGAAAGGTAAAGTTATCGGTATCATAGTTGAAAGTAAGGTTTACTTCTGGGGAAGTAAAACATGACCTTTGGTTTCCAAAAAGACTTGTCTTTTTGAAATATCAAACAGTGCTCTTTCCAAATTTCTCTACAGCATCAGAGCTGTTGCAGCCTTCCTGATCAGTTGGATTTGCAGGTTCTCAAAAGACTTAATACATTTACCTCTCTTTGAAAATAACCAAGGATGCTTTCGCTTGAGTTAATTCAATCAATCTCTTCTAACTTCTTCAGTATAAGTAGTGTACTTTCAGTTCACTTTCTGTATTCATTATTCTTGATGGATCCATATTTAGTGATATTCCTTCACCAAATCCAAATACTCTGGGGTATGAGTAATTGATCGCAGATACAGAAATATTTTTTAGACACAAACAGTATTCCCTTTGACTGTATGTGTGGATGTATCTAGATATCTAAAGTGGAATATGCTCATATACTCGTATACTGATTCCACACAGAAGCAATATTTTGCAGTGAAACTATATTTTGTATTGCCTGCTAGCAAAGGCAAACTTCACCACTGACTGCAATATATTAAAAAAATTGCAATACGGGTAATGGGAGAAAAATGTACCTATAATCAAAAGCAGTAGTTCTAGAATACTTTGCAGAGAAAACAGTGCAGTCATTTATCACAAGCTGATAATGTTAGCGTTAGATATTTCTGTTTATTTCACTCCTGATTTATTGCTATGTTATGCTATTCTCTGTACATCTTACATGGCACTTGGTGAGGGGGGAAGTCAGGATGTTATCCAGCTGTTTTATGAGTAAATATATATATATTTATGAATATTTTCTGTTCTTTACATATGTTACTGTCAAGAAAGGTCATGTAATAGCTCTGAACAAAATAACCCTTGTCTCTCTGTTTATCAAGTTTCAGTGGACAGTCACCATTAATTTCAGTATTTGCTCCAGTATGACTTATTTTAAATCTTTGCTGGTGGAAAGAAAAACAGAGAAAAGATCACCTGAGAAAACCTTAAAGATCCTTGCTCTTAAGATTAAGTCCAAAGATAACTAGTGTCAGTGAAAAGCTGTTCACTAGCTTCCACAGCAACTAAATTAGGTCCTTTGAATGGGACTGGACTAGAATGGTTTTCCAACACAGTCCAATCAATTTTTTTAGGGAAAGAGTAAAGATGATTTACTAATGACATTTCCCAGTTTGTTGTGAGAAGCAACTGAGATAATTATGAGATGCTGAAAGGCAAGTGAAGAAAGGAAGCAGGATAAAAGAGACAGTTCTGGGAAAAACACAGAGGCATGTTTATATCGTTGCTTGGACTGAAGAGCCAGAAGGTCTATGGTGTAGAAGAAAAGCAGAGAGATAAGGCATGGATAAAAGTGTCAAGACTTATTTATGACATATCTACTTGCTATAAAGAACTATCGGTCTAGAGCTCCTAGTAGAGAAACTGTGATGTTCATGTCAAAAAAAGCAGGAAAGAACTCCAGGAAGAATTCTGACTGTATTTCTACAATGCCTTACAGAGTGAAATACCTGACACAGAAAATGAAGAGGGTAGAGAACTGCATAACACATAAGTCCGCTGGAGTTTATTAAACACAGACGTATTCCACTTTCAGTTCAGTGTGTCTTAACTTGCAGTTTATCAGAAATGGGTAGAATCTGCCTAGATACAAGTAACTTTTATGCCAGAAAAGGAATGTCAGTCTAAGCAAACCTTTAATCTTCCCCAGTCCAAACAGACTAAATGGGTTCTAAATGATTTGAGTAGAGAAATCAGAGCCACTATGCTATGCTCAGTATCTCAGGAAGATTCTCTGCTTAGGCCTTTTGAAAGAACAGTGAAATACATGTGCTAAGTTCTAACAACACCTCATGCACAAATTTAATTTTATTCCCAAATAAGCCTGCAATTTAATTAATAGTTGATGGTAATTTTCTGTTGCATTTACTCTTGCTAAGTAACAGGGCAAGAATGGGTAATCCCAAATTAAAACAAAGGAAAAAAGTCCTGAAAGTTTCTGCTGTCTCTAACCATTTTGATTTTTATCTGCATGAACACTTGCATTTTATTTCATATAAAATATGTGAAGTAGTATCAAAATTGGCCACTTGAGGGCAATACTGTAACCTAATTTTCCACATTCTGCTCTAAACCAGATTTCCACGTCCTATTAAAAGACATATTTCTTGGACAGTTGAGCGTCCAGTTTTAGTTGCATGTACGTTAAGTATGATAATTATTTTTCTTTACTCAATTTTTCAAATGCCTAATATACAAGAAAGAGAATTTTGGTTATAGTGTCATACCACAGTAAGATCTGGTTGGTAAACATGCCCATGGCAGCGGGGTCACTTCCAACCCAACCCATTCTGTGATTCTATGATTCTGTGAAACAGCTTCAGTTTAGTATGTTTACTTCACTGTGCAACTTGAAAATCACTTTTTAAGTGATAAGCACAGTCTTAGCTAAGGTCATCTAGGGCTGTGCTCATAAAATGGTCAACAAATTCAAGTCCGGGAGGAACCTGACACATGTTTTTGATGAGCAAATGGACAATGAGACAGAAAGGGAGCCGTTCAAGGCAGCCTACAACACAGAAGAATCTTCCCAGCTGACGCACAGTGTGGCACTACTGAATTCTGCAAAACTGCATCCTTTGTTATGAACTGGAACCAGATTGGGAAAAACTAATGGCTGAGCAAAGTACTTTATATTGTGTGTTAAACCTTGGGATAATTAATCATAAATGAATGTCTTACACACTAGCTTCTATAAAACAGAAAATTATTTGTAGGTCAGCTTTTTGTTTAATACACATGCGTATTTGATTAATATGAAGGCAATTATTGCACATAGAGATCCCTCCCTTAATTGGTACCATATGCAAAGTAGAAAACTTCCATTTTATTATTATTTTTTCAAAGCACAGATGGTCTAAATAAAGAGTTTCCAAATTTCCTCATGGAAATAAGGCTATTATGTGAGCCTCATAACATTTGTGTGGCAGAAAGCCATTCTCTTCACTGCATTTCCTGCATCTTTCCAACCAGGACCTAGATCTAGAGTTGTACTTTTGCCACCCCTTGAGCACACACAAAATCTTCATGCCAGTTCAAGTTTTAACTTTTTTCCTTTCTGAACTGAGATTCTAAAATCTGCATAATCGCAAAAAAGCCCCGGCAGCTGGTGAGTAAAATGAACTTGAACTCTTCCTGAACTGCCATTTGGCCAATGCTTATTCTAGGAGTCATTATAAAGACTTATCACTCTGATTAGGATAAGCAAATCTGAGTCATAAAAATTATTTACAACAGTCTACTAACAGTGGAGAGTAGAGTGTTATTTAACTAATTTAAACTTATTTTTTGTCTTTACGCAGTTTCTGTAAACCATTTGTTGCCATTTGGTACCACATCTCCAGACTTGAAAAATATCTCTTTCACATATACCACGTTCTGGTTAGTTTTTGCAACCATAAAGGGTTGTTTTGCACAGAAGATCAAATTTTAAACTCAAGATACTGAGTCTGCAGTAATAAAGATGCACCCTTGTGTTAGTTTGTGGTGGTAAAGTTGGAATTCAGCCAAAGTTGTGAATCAATTTTTTATCAATAATGGTTTAATTACACTGGCGCAAGAAAATTTGCTAAACAGATGCTTATATACACTATGCAAATCTCCAAATTATTGTGCAACATTATTGAAAGCAATGCATCTATGATACAATACAGCAGATTAAAACTATTCATTTTAAAAGATGAGTTCAATCAGCTACTCTTGAGAAAAGAACACATCACAGTAACAATTTTGTTCCAGACCCAAGTCTCCTCTATAGGCACAATCAGTTCCCAGTGACATCAATGGGTATTCTGTCCATCAGTGGAAGAACAGATCTTAGACATCATTTCTGTTTTTATCAACTACTGACATGCTAGATCTTCACAATGTAACAACTTCCTCTCCTACACACTAGAGCTGGCAAAAACATAATGCTTCTAGAAGCATGCTGAACCAGATTAGTTGTACAAACATACATAGCTCCACTGTAAAGTCTGGAAGAGGAAATCGTGATGCTGGTACTGTATATCTCTCTGGCAACAAGTGATGACTCCACAGAGTTTCCTAGAAACTTGATGTAATCTCATCTCAAAGTTGATCTACGACTGAATTAACTGAAAGAGAATTTTCCCAAAGTCTCTTTCCTGACTGATGCCATCCTTTCTAATGACTCCTGCCTGATGCCTGTGCACCAAGCACAGTAGCCTCTCTGATTTCCCAGTGGAGCTTCTGGCTGCTGAGTGAATCTCCCTGGCTCCTCCCAGGCTATACAGTGTGCACTGCTTATTGGAAAGGCAGTCTTATAGACATGCGTTCCATTGTTTTGTTGATTTGTATTTGAAATTCTTCATCACTACAAATGTGCTTTCTGTGGTGCCTACTTTTTGTGTATTTCTTGCCATTTTGACAAGTCTGCCTAAAGCTGTGGAAGATGTAACACCACAGAAGTAGTAACCAGACAGGAATACTGCAGACGTGCTGCTGCTTCTATCTGTCTTTTTTATTGCTTCTTCAGCTGCAAAGTATTCTGTAAATGATGACTGGCACCCCTTTCAGCAGACTTCCCTCAGTTGGAATTATTTTACAGAGCCATATCAGAGCCATTAATGACTAATAACCTTCAAAGTACTGTCTACTTCAGATACTGAACACCTTGGTATTTTAGTACACAAAACCAAACTTCCAGGGGTTGAAAGTGGGTGTCCACTAGTCTTTTTAAATGTACATAAAGGAAATGTAAAATAATATATTTCAGTGGGGTTCTGAAGAGGGAAAGAGAGGTAAGTAGGTTTGTCTCATCTAATTTTTGCCATCTAGAATTTGCCTTGTTCCCTATGATAGTCGTAGCCTGTGGAAAGCAACAGATATTTCTAGAAGGAAACCTACCTCATTCCAAAAGTAGTGTCTAAACTGAGATGTTCTGTACCCTAGAATTGTCTGCTTCTTCAATAACTAGAATTAGATCATGAGCTTAGAGTAGGCATTTAACTTTCACAGAGCTAAAATTATAGAGCATACCAAATTATTAGCATCATCCAGAGTCCTGGCAGTGATGCCACAATGTTCACACTGATTCAAAGACAAGACCTGCTCCTGTCCTGAGTGTGTTATATGACAAAGTACACCCATCCTCAGGGATGCTGAAGGAGTTATGTCACCTCCAGAAATCACTGCTACTTTGTGATCTTTTTCCTTCAAAAAGGAGCAGCTGCAAACCTATAGTTCCTTCAAAAAGTGCTGTGTGTGGAAGGACAGTTCCTTGCTGAAAGAGCAAAGGAATTAAAAGATACGTTCGGTATCCATGCAACTGCTGAGGAAACTAGACATGAAGAGAGAGGGGTCTCTCCAGGCACTTGGGGATGGCCAGAGTTAAAGCATGTAGGATACATCCTTCTCCATAAAACCTACAGACCACGAGAAGCCACTTTCTCCACAGAATACTTCCTTCTCCTTATTTGGATGTGCCCTGACACTCATCCATTCTATTTTACTGCACCTAAAAAAGAAATCTAAACAAATAATTTAAATATTTACTTTTGTTTTTTTACAACACTGTCAGTATCCAGGCAAAAGATGTTACTGCATCAGGGCGTTCTGAAGCTGAGCTTTAGAGAAACTCCAACTGTGCAACTGCTGTGAAGTTTCACCAGCAAAAACTGGCTTTGTAACAAGCAAATCCCAGGGCCCTTCATAGCCCCCATTGCACAGGCCAGATTTTCTCTCCTTCATGAACGAAGCCCCACTTTTTCTGAGATATGAAAGCAGTACTTGATAAGAACCATCACTGTCAGCTCATGATTGCAAGTAAAAAAGAGGGAAAAGAGAAAATAAACATTACCTGGTTTTCTGTCTCTACTGTCTGTAAAAAAACAAAAACTAGGAAACAAAACATTTTACCTTTACAGAAAAGTGCTTCTTCTTGGGTGGATGCCAGACAGTAGCAACTGAATGAAGAAAAGCCCTCAAAGGTGTTAAGGATGTAACTAGCACGTATGCTTTTATGATGACAGAAAGGTCTTGAGCTTTAAGGATATCCTTGTGGTCTGATGAAGCTGAGACTTGACTCCTGGGAAGCAGTAAGAATATTGAGAATTAATAAAGCACATCTGCATTTCATTTAGCAGGAAAATAAGCATTTGAATAGTGAAAGTAATGGAGACAATAATTTATGGTTGTTTTTTTTCTTTTTTTTCCCCAAGGTAGATAACGCAGTAGATGAAAACAAGGCTGGAACCAAATTTTATGTCAAGTCTTTTTTGTTGCCTTCAGTACTTGTAATCATAATTTGCAAACACAGAAGGTAACTATGGTAGAAGAGAGTTATGGTTGAGAGAACTTATTGGTAAATGCATTGTGGGCATGTTGTGAGTGTTGGAAAAGAAGATGTTACTAAGCCAGGAGATTCGGAGTGAAGGTAAAAACATTAAAGAAACGTAAGCAGTTTAAATTACAGAAGCGCACAATCAGGGTACCAAATTTAACACTGATTAGTATTGAATTCAGAAAAACAAAAAGAATGGAAAGACTATACTATCATAAGCACATTCCTCAGTATAATATAAGGCCACAAACATGTGGTACTGCATGCTTGTACTAAGCAAATACATGAATTATGATTCCAAATATTATGGGAGACAATAACAACCCATAATTAAGCAGCTACTCATAAAATATTTATGCAAGATATCTTTGTCTAGGAAGTGATGTGGTTCTACCAGCCTGTGACTCCCATAGTCTGCACACACACACACACACACTCACAAAATAAATAAATAAATAATAAAAAAAATCAGCTTCTTCAGGCCTTAGATTTTCCACTTATCGAAGATATTCTAATAATATCTATGTTGAACAGGCATTTTTCTTCCCCCCCCACAAAACAGTAGAACCACTGACCACAAAATCTGTGTGGTCCTGGAATACAGGAAATTACATTTGGAAGGCCAGTTCTAAAATATGTTTTAGTTCTTCATTTAATGGAAAGCCTCTGTGCAAAAGACTGTCTGTGTGTGCCTGGAATAGGGATCAGAAAGGGATGGAACAGGAAACAGTTCTGCCACCATGAGACCTAAATATTCAGAGGTGACTCTGGATCTATATTTATTTATCTAGGAGTCTAAGGGCTACCAATATAAAGGCTTAGTTGTTCATACACAAAGCACATATAAGACTGGCTAATGCAGAAACAAACATGCAAGTATAAAAAATAGAACACATCTAAGTGCTCCATCTGCTGTGGTCTCCATTCTCTCTCCATTCTGTGTCCCTGACTCCCAGCAAAATGCATTATGAAACACATATTATTTCTGGGGGTAAGGTATCATTAGCTTACAGCTGTGCTCCATTGGTTTGGCTCCATAAGTACTGCAGATGGGCGATGTGTTTCTTGACATTGTTTTTGTCGCCGTGGGTGATGTTGCTTGCAGTGTTGTCCCCTGACTGCCCGCGCCAACTGGAACACTCTGGGGTGGCAATTGAGAGCTGCATGTCTGAAAATTACAAAGGGAATGAGAAGGAAAGGCAGCAGGCCACTGAAAATGCTGGTCATCTCCTGCTGTTAGGGAAAAAAGTGTGTAACAAACAACAGGTAGAAAATACACAATAACAAATGCTTAGACCATGTCCTTTTTGGAACTTCTAGCAGAGAGCTTTGCATCCACAAAGCACCTCCTTCCAGGGGCAAGCTCATTAGCTTAGCTTAGCTGCTGTTGTCCTTTTATATGAATGCATGAGTGCTGCATACAAAAACAACCCATACCCTTCCTTTTCCTTCTAAATACACATTCTTTATTTCTAAATATAGAAGACCAAAACCTGCATTTCTCCCACAGACTACTGTCTACTTCCCACAACTGCAACTAATTTGAATGAGAAATATATTTGTTTGAGAACCAAGAGACTTTGCCCCAATGATCAGGCAGCTCAGGAGACAGCAATGTACCTATGTTTCCATGCTGACAGCCAGGGCTACCTTTTGTGGTTCCTGAGATCTATGGCAGGCTTTGTTCTCCAGCTGAATGCAATGGAGCAGGACTGACATACTGGAGCCCTCAAGATTACAGAGGCATGTGAATACTAATAGTAATCAAAATATTGTGATGTGATGTCAGTGGATATGCTTATAAAAAGGCACAGGGCTTTTATGTCGTAATTTCATGCTGGGTAGTTTCCATAACCACTAACTCACATCACTTTTAGATATTTCATACTCTTAAGTAATAGTCAGGGAAAAGTCAAGCTATACACATTATTCCCAAACCTCATCATTTATCTTTTTAATGACACACAGTATTGTGCTAATGCTGTGAAGATATTGGTATGGCTTCTCTCTTAATGTGCACACTCTCCAGTGCATATGAAATGGAAAGAAAAAATGAACTTGTATTCCTGATGATGAGCTGTGAGCAGCCATTCAAGGAAAAGGATTATTTTTTTTTTTTCATGCAGTTCCTGTTAAAATGTCATATTGATTGTTTATGTTCATCAGCTGTTCATCAGATCAGCTCCATTCAGCCTTCCAACCTCAAGTGGATCTAAAATTAATCTTGTCCTTTGCCTTACATGCACCATTTAGCAGGGGTAAAGGCTTCACTAATAAAAAACAGGCACTTATTAATATAGCACCTCATGTTCAGATTATATTCTCATCAACATCTTTGTGTTGCGCTATGCATTGTAACTGATCTGGACTTTGTAAGTGCCTACCTGTCTGCTGATGGTGCATAGATAAAACAGGCTACTGTCTGCCTACTTGCCTGTGAGGAATGAGCCAGCAAATTCCCATTAAGTGATTTATTTAGCAGACTTGCTTCTAAACATGCACAGGGAAAGAAATCAGCTAACCAAGTGCTTTTGCTTTCCATGCCCATTCTGTGCAGAAATAACAGCATTTCACTATGGCAATTTCTACCCTGTAAAGAGACTATGATGTTCCACCACAGTAATTTTCAGTTATTTATTTGCAAGGGCAAATAACTCCCACATTTTCATCATACAGTTTTGCTGTTCAGCCAAAACTAGAACTATAAAAACAAGTACACGTCTTCCACAATGCATAGCTGGCTTCAAAGATCCTTTTCTGATGTTTCCTCACATTGGCAAAGGAGACACAGCTCCTCTAGGAGCCATGCCCTGATCCCCTATGTCATGGTCCTGCAGTACATCCATCAGAAACAATCCAGAATAGACTCCAGAATGCAAATCTTACGTGCCTCCGATCAGCAACAGGGGTCTATTGACTGCAACAGTAACAAAGGAACACAAAATCCAGTCAAGTCTGTCAGAGCCATCCAAATATTCCTTATCAATACTGCAGAAAAGAGAGAGACATATTGTTCTACTGAGACAGCTACAGCCTGCAGCTGAAAGGAGGCAGAACCGTGTATGAGACCAAGCTACCTATAGCAGACTCAGATGAAGCCATAGCTGTGTAACAAAATTAACAGAACCATAGAAAGAACAATCTCTCACCAAATTATCTGGAAACCAAATTTTGCCAAAGATGTACATTTTTCAGCATTTTTTTTTTAGTTACGATGACAGTGATGTTGAGAGAGCATGATTTTTGAAATGCAGTTTTCTTTTTTAAAAGAAAACCAATATTTCACAGATAAGAACAGGGCAGCAGAGAAGGGCTGTTCAGCTTGTTACTTGTTCAGTTGCTCAAGAGAAAAGAAAGAATATCTTTTCCTTTTTAAATTATTGTTTTAATTGTGTTGCTAAGGAAACAAGTAACAAGTATTAACTCACAAAGCAGAGTTCAAAAATAATGAGATGAGGCTTTCACTTTACCCTGTTTAAATTTATCCCTTTAAAATCAGAATTTTAGCTGTTAACGGAAATTGGCAAATTATTTTGACATTAATTTATTTTTTACTACCCAGTGAAGCTTTTACTGTAGCAGTTCATAATAAAAATGGATAAAGACGGATGAAACAACTGTCCTAGAATTATCATAACCACCGGGAAGAAGCTCCTTAGGTTTGCCATAAATCACCGTAAAATGCCTTGACATAAGACAAAAAGTGGAATCCTGCCATTTCTCAAAAAAGAGAAGGTTAAGGAAATTCAGAACATAGGTTATTATTGAGAACTAAAAATGGGACAATGCTCCTACATTATTCAGCATTCTGCAGACCATCCTGTTTGTATGGTGCCTTAAGCATGCCTATTGGGTTTCTGTTAGCACCCACCTGGGAGGAAGCTCATTACAAAGGGGCTGGAAGAAGAAGAAAGGGAAGTGAGAATCTCATGAGGCACTTGCTCCTTGAGATAGATGATAGTATACCAGCAGGCAGAGATAATGAGGGAGTGACAGCTCCTTAATTTGGTATATCTTCTAGAAACCAATGAATATCATTATCCTAATAATAAAAAGTCATCAGTAGCAGTGAACACTCAGATGCATCAGTTCTCATGGCAACTCTTATTACTCTTGCTACTGCTAAGAAGCAGTAACAGTGTTTGTTGGAGTTGTGATGTTAATCAACATTATCATCAGTGAAAATTAGCCTGCAATGCCTTTACTATTTGTGGTAATTGACATATTTTTCCATCTTGAAATCACTCAACAAGCTGTTGTTAATTAACCAGTCCTTTCAAGGATTGTAAATAACCAACGTTTTTAACAACAACATTTTATAGTAGAAATGAGAGAGGCTCAGCAGTTGTGTCAGCCAGCTTGGGAAACCAAGTTAGAAATTACTTGAGTCCCAGCATTGTAGTCTCCTGTCCAGATTACTTTCCTTTCCTAAAAGCACAGGCTTTTAAGATCAAAAGAAGAAGAAAACTCAAGTGCCAAAAGTACATTTTGCTGCTGCCATTTCTGATGATCTAATATAAGGCAAAGGACTTAAAATCAGACACCCACTTTCACTTTGAAAAAAAAAAAAAATCATTGGAATTCTGGCTTGAAGAAGGCTTTTATCCTGATGTCTCTGAAATAGTTCCACTGAAGACATTGCCAAACAGTACCATTTAACAAATCTTAACCTTAAAAGTCTCTTCTCGGTCTACCCAGAGTGTTCTCTGTCCATTTCAATGGGTAAAGAAGCCACTACAAATTCTTAGCTGAATTCACACATTAGCCCTCTAACCACAGCAATGGGTAAAACATAGATCTGAGTTGGAAAACATCTGGGCAGCATATGTGAACAAGAGGTATAAGAACCACCAAAGCAAGTCAACACCTCTAGATCAAAAAAATTAAGTGCCCTTTTGTTAGATGAACTGGTGGTGGATTTTGTTCTGTCACCCGCAATCTCTCAAAGTACCAGAAAAAGCAGATCAGATGACAGTGACAGCAACTACGTTTGTATCTAATGAGGCCTTTCAAACAGTTTACACAGCTATGATTTCTTGCTCCCTCTCCCCCATTTCCGGCTCCCAAGTTATTCACTTGTCTTTGGCTCAGATTTCTGGAGTGTAACATGAGATTCAACCCATGTGCAATAAAGAATAGCTGATTTAAGAGTTACAGCATGTGGATGAGCAAAAGGTTTACCAAAGGCTAAAAGTACTTTTGGACAAATCAAGACCTCCTGGCACCCAACCAGGTCATTGTTTACCTGACCTGGTAAATGGCCATGCACAGAGATGGCAGATGGAATGCATAGGTCAGTCTGGACGTGTGGTGATCTGCAAATGTAATGGATTCAACAGCAGAAGATCCTAGTGGCTGAACTACAAGTTCTCTGGTTTAACTTAGTGACCATCCCTCAACTGAAAGAAAAAGAAAGTGGGGTGAACAAGAATGTGCCCTGCTCTTTATCCTTTCTTTATATAATTCTTTGATGTTACAAGAAGGGTTATGATATGGTTTTCTTTGTTAAATTTTTTAGTTTGCTCAAGATCAAAGAGGCTGTATTTTATACACTCAGAAAAAAAAAAAAGAAGAAGAAGAAGAAGAAAAAAAAACAGCAAAAATCATTGTCTCTGTGGGAAAAAAAAAAGTCATTTTGTTTCTAAAGTGCCCATCAACTGTCAGATCTTTTAGAAACATTTCAAGATCAGTTGAGTGACCTTGAAAGTCCATGGTTGTGTAATGAAGCGCATGGCTATAGACGGGATGAAGCACGTAGAAAGTGCTGTGCTTTGTTCTGAGAACATCATCAAATCATTAATTTATTTCATAAAGGACATTGTAAGCTTTGCACATTAATATTTGCAGTCTTCATCCAATTTTCATCCAATTTTTCATCCAAATTCCTTTTAAGCAGGAAAAACATCACAACTTTAGAACACAAAAGGACACTACTCCTGGATGCATATGGGAGACTTTCCATCTGAAATCTTCTCAACACATTCCTCAGTTTTCATAATGGCAATCTGTTTCTAACAGGTTCTTGAATTTTCTGACACAGGAAAAGAAGAAGTAATAATAGTCACCCCTGTTATTTTCAGCATTTTTTTTTTTTTTTTTTTTGATACAGCACAATATTCAGAAAGGATCGATAACAGGTCATTTCTGCTTGCCTCTCAGTTTTGCTCTCTGACATGACTTCTCAGTGGGTAAGAATGACTTCATATTGCTTTTTGTGCTGCAATCATCCATCTGCCTGACTGGCGTGGGCTGCTGGAGATCAAAGAGTGGGCAAACGGCATTGCTACAAACTGTTCCCCTTCTGATATTTAAAGCTGGGCTCTTTTCCAAGCTTTATAGGTTGCTAAGGTGTGTTAAACAGCTGCAAAGACTTTGCATCAGGAGATGCTTAAAAAGCATTCAGTCTTAGGCAGACTCCTGAGCACATGCACAGGTAGGGCATTTTAATCAAAGCCCACTGTATACTCTTTTTGCTAAGCCATGTGTAGTAACCTGCTCTAATCTGTGTAACCATGAAAGCAATGACCGTTAGAAGTGCATTTTTTTTTTTTTTCAGTGCTGATTTCAGAGAATTGACGATTTTAGAAGAACTACTGCTTTTACATGACTTGAGGTCATTGCAGGCTTGTCACAGAAAGCAGATCCATTCCATTTAATTGCCTTCTGTTATCCATTTGACCTACCTGATGAAAAGACTCTGAAACAAAGATTAGTACTTTCCTAGGGCTCACACATTATGCCTTGAGGTTGTCAAAGAAAGTGAGCCTTTAACACTTAGGGATTTACAACTGGTGCACTTTGAAAGGAGTGCCTCAAAGCAGGCACTGAACACTTGAAGGAAGCTAGGAGTAGTCCTGGCCCCAGTGAAGTGCTGGCAAAATCTTCATTGTTTTCACAGAAATGTGATTTCTTGCTTGATACTTAACACCCTTGTGATGACTTTGATGTGTTACAAGCTTCATTTGAGATGGACACATTTCTGTAGGTTCAGTATCTCACTCTCTATCGTCTATTTATTCTACTGGCCTTGAAACTTCAAATTATTAGTAATTTCTGGAAATTTAAGCAATGGCTATCTAAAATGCACTTACAGTAGGAAAAAATACAGTATAAGAAAGCAGGTCTTGATGGAAAGAAAATCTACACTGTGGGTTGAAATGCACTGAAATCTGTGCTAAAAGCACCTGTGAAGTTTCAGAGTTAAAAAGAAAACCAAATGATAACACAGCATTTCAAAGTACTTGTTTATTTTTGCCTCTAAAAACATCAGCAAACACAGCTTCAGTTCAGATTAATCATTTATTATGTTCATTGCTTCTCTATTTTGGCAGAGTACACATAAAATACCTTTGCTTCTTCATTTCTAACACATCCTCACAGTTAAAGATAAGGATTTTCCAATATTTTCCAAAAGTGTTTCTCCTATGTGCAGCCTTCATACCAGAACATAAGTTTATGGATAAGTTGTAAAACCATAAAAAGTATCTCAGTGAATGTGCTGGCTGATTGGTATGTGATTAGGGCTGTGATTCTGATAACACAGTAGAAGATATATGATTGAAGGCTAAGTGGGGCTTTCTGGACCCAAAGGCAAGCACCCAAAGGGGTGACAGCCAACTGCAGCAGCTGCAAGCAGAGCACCAAAGACTCACTGCAGCTGGACAGCATTTTTTATCAGCTTCCGAGGGCCCCAGGATAGTGGCAGAGGAAGGGGAAAGGTGCTATAGCTTTCTATCTCATTAATTATATCAGATGGCAACACCATCCAAGGCAAAGTGTAGAAAATAAAAGCAAGTAAACAGCCCTGCCAATGTGTGTTTCCAGATGTTGGCTAATGATGGGGATGGCAATAAAGGACTGTGATGGGTTTTAAGGCTTTCCTCTCCTGTTGCTTTCTCCACTCATCTTATCTTCATAGCCAGAGTCACTCAGGGACACCGGGGACAAGCAGAGCTGATTGGCCAGGCAGGGAGGAGGGAAGCTGAGGTGCTCCTCAGTGAGCACCAGGCAGTAAACATGTCACATAGTGAAAGCACAGTCACACAGCTGGACTGTCTTGGCTCTCCTCCCACCCAATTTCATTAGGGTCATGTCTATCCACAAACCTCCTATGTGATTAAAAATGTTGGCCAGCCCTGAAGGTGATCAAGGGAGCATGCAAGGCTCACAGGCACTCATAAAATCTCTGCACTAGTGACACTAATAAAAAGAAACCCAGAAGGGAGACATGCAGAAAAAGTATTGCTTCAAAAAGAATCAGTGGTCTGGATGGGTAGAGAAAAGAATTATGCATGGCACAGGCGGGGCCCTGGATGAGGTGAAGCAAGACGTGCTTATGTGGAAAGACAGACTAGTCTGGCTCACTACAGAAACAGGAAAACATTCCCACTGCTTTGTAGGCAAAACCTGTCAAAGACAGTATTTGTTGTGCTTACATCAAGATGTCTTAGCTGTACCCTAAACTAAGGGTGGGCCATTGGGTTTCTGTTCACATTGCGGATCTCAGTCCTTCCCATCTCTCAGTAATTCCAGGAGGCATCCAATCCCAGTTCCACCCCCATGTGAGGTGAGGCATGGAGTCTGAAAAAGTGAAATCCCTCAATAGCCTCAAATCTCACAGGTATTTGCAGGAAAACTTTACTCATGGATCTCTGAAACAGATGCATCTTTTTCTGACCTAAGAAATAAATGCCAGGAGAACTTCCTTGGTCATTCAGTAGCCATGCCAGAACTTCCTCATAAACAGACATCAGGCATGTGACTAAAAACTTAACCAAATGCACCGTATAAGCAATAGTGAAACCAATCTTCTCAGTCTGAGCAGCAAGCCTTTATTAGTCCCTTCTGTGTTGAATTTTAGGATCCATTACCACTCTTATACCACATCAAAAAATCACTGCCATGTGTCCATCATTCAGCAACTGCTTTCATCTTCTTCTCTTTTTCAATCCTATTTAACCATAAACATCCCAGTTTCTCCTCTAAACTAATCTTCCTTCGATCTGACTTCCCTGTGTCCATAATTTTTTTTCTCAGATGCTTAGAACAAATTTGAATTTTCAGACTGATGAAAAGATTTTCCATTAAAGAGAAGAAGGAAAGAAAAAGTACTGACCTGATATTTTCTGTAATTCTTTTCCTTTACAGCAGCCAAGCTGATATAGGGAAATATGGGGAGGTTCATGCTCTCTTAAACACAAAGCTTAGCAGAATGAGTTACACAATAAATAAATAAAAAATAGTCTAGGAATATCATCAGATAGAATAACATATTTAGAGCAATAACCTTTACTCTAGTGCCCACTGCTTATCAGTATCAGTGGTGTCATAGTCACAGTACATTCACAGAATCACAGAATCACAGAATGGCCAGGGTTGGAAGGGATCTCAAGGATCATGAATCTCCAATCCCCTTGCCACATGCAGGCCCACCAACCTCCCTATTTAATGCTAGACCAGGCTGCCCAGGGCCCCATCCAATCTCTCTTCCTTGCTGTCCCCTATTCTTTTCTATGATTTAGTGCGTCCTTAATAAGATCACTTAATTCTTACAGCAACTTTGTATTTTCACTTTTATAGGAAATTGGTCGACTCCTTGGGGAGATGACCAAAGGGCACACAGTGATAACAAACCAATGATCCTCTTCAACAGGAATTGCAGAGAAGTCCTGTTGACTCAAAGGATGAAAATAAGTGACTGATTTGAAAGGAAACAAACCCTTACGTGGAGGAAATATTGACAAAAACTGTTCTTTCCCCAAATAATTTCAGAATTGAGGATTAAACAAATCTTATTAACTGGCAGATTTGCTGTTGTTGGGAAGAAAAGTGTTGCAGAGGATGTCAAAAAAAAAAAGAATAGCACACAAATGGAAGGGAATTGGTAGTATCTGGTTCTACATAGATATTTACTTAAATTTTTGCCTTTTTGTACCCTTAACTGCTACACTGAAATCAAATGATTTAGTTCTAATTTCACCGTCTGTAGGTAAGTTAGATACAGTAAGTTAGATATCACACCTACATTTATACCAAACAGGATTTGTCTCTGAATTAAGACACTTACACCTTGAGGTCTGTTCTATTCAAAGATGAATCTCTCTCTGCCAGAGTCCATACTCCTATTTCCATCCATGGATATCAGTGCAGACTATACAGTCAGTGCAAAGCTATTCAGCTAATCCTAAATTATGCTGGAACTAAATATTCTCTTGTAAAGTGCTGACTCTAAACTTTACTTCTGTCAATTTGGGGAGCTTAGATACCAAGTGTTAGATTTAGTTCTCCAAACACAGATAGCCACTGCCATCTAGGATTCCATAGGATACCCACCTGAGCCTCCAGCTGCTAGTCCAGAAAGACACAGGTTTCTCTGTCCACCTCTACTGGGTGTCCTGGATCCCCTCCCCCTGGTTCTCAGGTGGCATGATACTTGCAGTGAAAAATTACCTCAGCCCCTAAGCCACATGCTGATGTGGAGATATCTAGATTTCTATCAAGAGATGACTTTCTTTCTACTTTAAAGCACTGCAATTAATTTTAGTTTAACTTTTATTTAAAAATTATAACTAAGAGATGAGTAGCAAGCCTTCTTCAGTCTGACATTACTTCAGCAGATGGCCAGAAGAAGGCTCTATTACTGACTGAGAAGGACTGGAAGAAGCTGCTGCTGAACTCACAAACCTATCTTCATTTCAAAGGCACTTCAGCATTGGTTAGATTTCTCTGCCAGGAAAGAACTAGCAGCACACATATGGAATAGAATGCTTACAAATTGCCCTTCCCTAAAGAGGAGAGAACACCAAACAGTCTAACATACCACTTACACACAGTGGCTTGTGCCACAGTTTATGGACAGCAGTGAAAATATGCATATTTTAAAGGGAAAGCTCTGTGTGGTGAGTGCCTCTTCTGTTTGTGGTTTTGTGGCAGTAAAATAACAAAACTTCTGCAAGTGACATTTCCCCAGATAGTAACCAGTGTTTTTTAAAAGCAGTCTGTTACTATATAAGTAATTATCTCCTTTCAAATTTTTAGAAATCTTCTCAGGTTTGTCTAAAACCAGCACTCTATCAGTTGTTTTTTTATATATACATTCTCATTCGCATTCCAGTGCAAGAGTCCCAAGGCAGTATACATCACTGAGGACATTTTTAAAACTCACTCGGTGTAATAGAATTTCACTATAAGGAATTCTGGTGGGGTCTGGATAGATACTCATTATACTGCATGTTCCTTATGATCAGTTTTGACAATTTACCACATCAGAAAGTTAGCAAATGTCTGACTTAAAGGGATACTTTGTGTACAGTTTTTTAAGGAGAACTCGTCACACAGGTTTTAAATATTCATCAATCTTTAAATGAAACAGTAAAAATTAAAAGGAAAATACATGTTGTTAGATTAGGAACTATCTACCCTAAGTTTAGTCAGGCATCCAGAAGTCAGGCATTTAATCTAGGCTGCTTGTCTAGGCTCCATTTACAGTGAGTTGTGAGAGGTAATTGGTGGTATGTGCCCTCAGGGTGTAATTTAACCAACCTACTTCAAGGATAGAGTTCAAGATAAAATGGAGCAGTCTTTGAAGGTGCCCCTCTCTCTCCACTGGCTTAAGGGGAAAACTAGAATAATGGAGCAGAAGACACCTAATTTCTAAATGGTTCAGTGACGTGTGGTGTATCTTTGCAGTAAGTCTAGGATATATATAAAAGGACAAAAATGCAAGGCAAGGCGAGGCAAGGAAATTAGACCTACAAATCTCATGTATGTCTCTGACAAACAAAGATAAATACCAATGGGATAAATGTGGTGTTGGTTGTTGCTAGATTAAAAAAAACAAAAAAAAAAAAAACAAAAAAAAACCCCACAAACAAATAAATAAAAAAAATCTTTCAAGTAAAGTTTATATAGTGAAGATAGATCATAAAATCCAAAATAGCATTGATGCTGGATATTTAGTGATCTAACTGAGAACAGAATGTGCCCCTCCAAAATTTAAATAGACTTAATATGGTGCACAACAGTTTTGTCAGTTTCTGTTTGGAACTGAATTTCACCCATAGTAAATTAGAATTCTCTGGCAACTGTCCCATGATCTCCACACATTTCTGGTCGATGCTCTTAATATACAAAGGCTTTTTATCAGTAAACTATGTCTGGACTGCAACCAAACTCCAACTCCTACTCTTTCTCCATGCCACAACATTTTTATAAAGCTGAAGAAACATACCATATTGAACCCAGAGCTTTGAAGTCTAAACACCAATACACCAGTACACCATATTAACATAGAATAGTCCAAAAATAAGTTACTTATAGCCAAATTATTCCTGTAGAATGCAGTGGTCAAACAGTGCACTGTTTTTAACTGAAAAGATACTGCTCAACTACAGTCTGTATTTAAGTGCTGTCAGAAACTGATTACCATTCTTGTAACATTTTCATTGATTTTATTCTTTTTATTTTTTCTTCTTCTATGCATTACTGACTAAAAATACAAAGGAATTATAAGTATAATGGTCTCATTTCAGAGACTTCCTATGATGAATAGTAATTGATCTTCACCATATACATATATTAGAGGAAATTAAGTTACCTGAAAAGGCTTTTGTTATCTGGCACAATCCTTCTTTACTGCAAAGGAAATACTGAATTTCTGGAAGTAGGTTTACCTGTACATGAAAGGAGAAGCTTTAATTATTTCATTCAGAAAACAGCTAAACAGCTTTTTTTTTTTTCTTTTTTTCTCTTTTTTTCTCTTTTTGCTCGATCCCTCAATGGCTTTCTGCTTAATTTATCAGGAATGCTTCATGCACAAAACTCCCATTAGTGTTACAATTTTGCCATCTCCGCAACATGGAATAACAAATTTCAAACATGGGCTTTTACTGCATGGCCATAAAACGATAACATTTCAGACTTATGATTCTTATGTCTGGTTGCTGAGCTCTCACCCCTTCCTTGCCTGCCTTTTCAGTGCACAGAAACCTTTTACGCCTCTAGAATTTCTGTGTTTGGGCACTGTGGTAAGCTAACATAACAAAAGCACATTCAGTCTCTGCAACAAGAAACTGTGTTGGGCTGTCATATGGACATGTCAGCAGTGAGTAGTGTTAGTCCAAAATTTAATGTTATCCAGAAACACAGGCCATCTGGTTTAAGTCCCTGCTGTGCTGCAGTCTTCCTTATGGAACTTAGACAATGCCTTTGATCACCTTATACCTCAGTTATCCATGTGCAAAACTTCTGGACATGGCAGTGTGTTGCAAGGATTGTTATATAAGGATCAGATACGGTAGTATTGCATTGAATGAGTAAAAAGCACTTTGGAGAAGCCCGAGAGGTTTTACAATCTGAGATCTGAAATCATAGCATCTGTATTTCTAGCAAACTGGAACTGCTATAAAAATTACATTTTGGATACAGTGAGATAAGGCATCCTGTCTTCAGCAAACACACAGAAGTGTTCCCAGCACGTACTTAATACCCAAAATAAATGCTTTCCAAAAGTAGCTCTTTTTCTCCCAGTCTCTCAGATCAGAGTCTCACCACTATCTGTGCTATTTCACTTGAATCATAAGACAAAATGTGTCTACAACTTGGTCACCATTTTTCAAACAATATCCTCAGTTTGTCACTTATATATTTCACCAACAGGCCAGGCATTTACCTATCTAATCAATCTAAATTGTACCCACAACATGATCAAATTAAAAAAAAAAAAAAACAAGCAAGCAGACAAACAAGCAAATAAATTAATCTTATCATCACTGCTGCTTTGCACTATGAGTAAGCAGACTGCTGTGTCAGAGCAAAGAACTCCCACGAAGGCTTTGGAGGGTGACACTGGTTCAGCTCACACATTGTAGGTGCAGTCACAGTTTGGAGAGGTGCCTGAATTGTGTTTACAAGCAGTAATTGCATTAGATAAAAATCAGGAGTGACACAAACAGTGAAGCCTAAACTAGTCCAGCTTTATCTCCTGCTTGTTTTATTATTCTAAAATATTGCCTACATTTGCTAGATGTTTCTCCTCATTCCTAAATTTTATTTTTCTAATGGAGTACTTGTTTAAATTTCCTCTAACTTCTGTAGATGCTTTTGCTGCCAGACCCTCACACTGAGGTGGCCAAAAATGCAGAAGTTCAAAATAAAGAAGAGAAGAGCAAAACTTGGCACTAAACAGCTTTAATTCCATTTATATTGAAATCCCTACATCCAAAATATCGCATTATGTATAAATGGAAAATCGCTTTTGATCTCTGGACATGATATAAAATGAAATGCTGATATGTGAAAAGTATTTTTCAATAGAGAGGAAACTTGAAAAAATTGTTTTATATCAGTTTAATCATTCTGCTGCAGTGTAAAAGGGGAATCAGATACATTTCTTTTCGTGAGTGGGTGCTGAAAAACTGG
This sequence comes from Lagopus leucura, assembly GCF_019238085.1. Classification (NCBI taxonomy): domain Eukaryota; kingdom Metazoa; phylum Chordata; class Aves; order Galliformes; family Phasianidae; genus Lagopus; species Lagopus leucura. The sequence goes on from NW_024962265.1 coordinate 22,059,775, forward strand.
GCTACCCATGTGCCCTCACTCCCACAAAGAATACCATAATCTCATACCTTCTGGAATAACTCCAGTTGATTCAAGTCATCTCTCTGAATGCAGCTAGTATCATCACCTTTTGTGGAAGATAAGCAGATCAGAAGATCCCAAGGGCTTATGCTACCTATTGGGAATGAAAAGAACCATACTGAGAAAGAAAACATCATGCAACTCCTATTAGAACTAAAGTACTTTGAGCAGAATCCTGAGGAAGAGCAAATGGTTGGAGTGCTGAGTACATGAACAGCTACATGTGGCAGAGGGGAAAATGATATTTAACTAACAAGCTTTGGATCTATATTTAGGTATTTCACAGCTGGCACCTCCAGTTACATCTGAGACAGTTCATGATGCCTACTGATGTCCAGTCCCCTGGTGTTTGACCTGAGCTCACATAAATCATCTGTTTAGCATTCAGAAATTAAGAAGTTCAGTAACTTGGTGTTGCTTTGATCTCTTTTCTGAACTTCTCAGTATGCACATTTATAATACATAATGTGTGTTATAACCTTCTGTGGTCTTTCACTATTGGGAGAAAAATTTTACAGTAAATTTTACTGGTCATGCTATTGTAAATTGCAGCAATTCCCACTCAGAATATTGGTGTGGCAGCTTCCTACATATTAGATAACAGATTGTTAAGAATCTGGTGCACATGAGGAAAATTATAGAAATTATAGATTAGAAATAAATAGGTCTTGGAGTCTGCCCATACATCAGTGTATGGTGCAGTGCAGAAAAGCTGGTGTAGCTTTTTTTTCTTCAAATTCACTTTACAAGAGCCAGTGCTATAGTATAAAAATTATTAAGGCATGTAAGGAAATTTAGGCACAGCAGAATCACCACGTGCTCTTTCATGAAAGAAACATTCAAAAAACTGAAGTTTGACAAAAAATGGCATAGATCACAAATAAAACATTGAAAAGCCACACAAGTTAATACTTCAATGCAAAAGATTGACAACGTTAACAACCTAATTGATGGACTTAATCAGCTGTGTAATTATCAGATAAGCTAGACATTGTGCCTTTGACTAATAAACATCTTTGAATAAATCATTATAATTATACACAAATACAACGTCTAATTGTGTGTGAATTGAAAGGGTGCTAGAGGCAACTTCATTTCTCAGAAGTAGTTCATTTCCTTCCTGCGTTTATTGTTGCACATCCTGGCCAGGGATGAATTTGATCCCTGACTCCAAAGGATACGCTGCACTGTGTATCATTTGCCCTTTAGGACACAGCAGAGTGATCGATATAAATGCACCGAAGAAACCAGAAGGAAAAAGGCCCTCTGACCCAGCTTACTTCTGAACTAGTGCCCAAGACGTGGAACACATAGCTGCTAGGAACGATTTTTCAGGACAGGTTGAATGCCTGCCACTATTTGTGTTTTATATTTAGAATAATTAGACATCTAGCCAGTTGCTTCAGTACAGAACAATCAGAACTAAAACATGCCTATTTTTAGAAGGCAGGAGATTTCCTATTAGAAAAACAGTGTACACCTTGTGCTGTCTCCCAAATTCAGGCTGACAGAGCACTTGGACTTCTATTTAAATGTATCACTACATTTCTAATGATTTGCGCCTGAAATATGTTCTTGGAAAACAAAAATGAGAAGGAAGTTGGTCACAACAGCTCCTTCTGAAACAGGATCTTCATGAAAAGAACTTAGAAATTGCCTCACACAGTCTAATTTTTACTAGAAAATCATCATCTCTTCTATAAATTTGACAGTTATCAAACTATTCTAAAGAAAAAAGTGCTAGCATTATTAATATTGCAGTAACACCTAATGGCTTAGGCAAAAGATCCCAGTGTGCCAACAAGAAGCAGCCAACATTTGTTTGTCAAGAATTCATCATGTATCACTACTTTAATTTCTTCTGACAGAGTAACTGATTTAGAGAACAAAGAGGAAAAGCAATGAAACAATTACTTCAATAAGTCTTTTGGCACTATTTCTACATAAGATAACTATAACTGCATAACTGCTTGAAAAAATGAACTCTACATTGTCACAGTGGATTTTTATTTTCCTCAGAACCTTAAAAATACGCCACTGTATACTCGATTCTGTTCAATTTTTTTCATTAACAAACTGAATGATGGAACTGCAAATGTATTTACAAACAGCAACTGGCACCAGGTTTAGAGGAAGAATAACCACTTTGGAGGACATGATAAGAATTCAAAATGATGTTGATAAATGGTCTGATTCAACCAGAGGAAATTCAACACAAAGTGCTATAATTTGAAATGAGAAATCAGATGGACAGATACAAATGGTAAGAGGGCCCTACTGCAGAAAAGAGCCAGAACCATAAACTGCATATGATTCAACTATAAATATATATATATTATATATATTATATTATTAATATATATTAATTATTAATATATATTAATTATTAATATATTTAAATATATATTTATAAATATATATAATATATAATACTATTGCAGGGTCAGGGAGCACAGACTGAACTGAGTTTGGTGAGAAAGCATTCACTTATGGAAGTAGCTGCTTGTGTATATATCTGGCTTAAAACATGACAGAGCAAATTGTCTTACAAAGCAGGCTTCAGCCCTGCAGTATGATCAGTTTACACGGGGCCAAAAGTTTGCTAGAAGAGTATAGAGCGGAATCATAGAATCACAGAATGGTTTGGGTTGGAAGGGACCTCAAGGATCATCAAGCTCCAACCCCCCCACCACAGACAGGGCCACCAACCTCCTTATCTAGTGCTAGGCCAGGCTGTCCAGGGCCCCATCCAACCTGGTCTTGAACACTGCCAGGAACAAGCTAGCAGAAGTGTGAAGACAGAATGATAGCCTACTTGCTGTGCTCTGGGCACCAGGCTTGATTTTATGCATCCCAGCACCTCACAGGGCAAGCTGTGGGGAGGTCTGAGGGAGGTGGGAATTCCACATTTCTGATGATCTGAGCTTCACTGAGAACTCTCCAGAGGAAAACATCCTTTGAAGCCTATTTCTGGATACAACAGTTCGACTGTCTCACTTGTGCAAAGATTAGGATGCCACTTGTGGGACTGAATGCTTCCTCTTTATTAATCTGGCCTTTTGAAAGTTTTCAGTATCACTATTCTATGTACAGGACTTTCCCTAAAGGAATGTCTTATCCTTCCCCAAAAATCATAGAATCATAGAATGGCCTGGGTTGAAAAGGACCACAATGATCCTCCAGTTTCAACCCCCCTGCTGTGTGCAGGTCGCCAACCACTCGACCAGGCTGCCCAGAGCCACATCCAGCCTGGCCTTGAATGCCTCCAGGGATGGGGCATCCACAACCTCCTCAGGCACCCTGTTCCAGTGCATCACCACTCTATGAGTGACAAACTTCCTCCTAATATCCAACCTAAACCTCCCTTGTCTTAGTTTAAAGCCATTCCCCTTGTCCTATCATTATTCACACCCTGAGTTATTTACATTTCTCTTTTAATGCTTCTCTCGATAGTCATGAGGTAATTTGAACTCACTACCACAGTGAAGAACAGTCACTCTGATAAATGAAAGATGGTGAAGTTTCTGTTGTTTCCTGAGTTGTTCAGCTGTTTATCTGTCCATGTGTAAACCTCTCACTGTTTCATACTGTATGCTTCATACTCTTGCTGAGATTGACTGTACTATTCTACAGTCCAGTCCAGCAACCACCTGTTTAACTTCTTATATTGGAATACTAGCCCAGTCTATTATTAAATGGGGAAGTGGCCCTGCATGTGGCAGGGGGGTTGGAGATTAATGATCTTTGAGGTCCCTTCCAACCCTGGCCATTCTGTGATTCTGTGATTCTGTGATTCTGTGGAATATTAATGACAGTGAAGTATTAGAAGTGTGGGAAAAAAACCCAAACCTAACAACACTCTATGCATGAGGCTGAGATTGTTGGACACAGCCAATTTATCCACAAAATATTCTCTATTGGTGCTGTATGGATGCCAGGTAGAGCCTGGAGGATTCCAGAGGGCAGCTGCTATTCACTCTCTGGAGAACATTAGGGTTTTACCTTGGCTTAGTGACCCCACAGCTAAGATAACCTAAAATACCAAAGGAAGAATTCTTTGTGGAGGAGAGACTGGCGAGAAGCAAGTGGAATCAGTTGAATTCTCAGGACAGCTCATCTGTCCCTTAAGTGTTTAGTAAGAAATACTGCCCCATGAAATTAATTAATGTAAAGTCACAAATGAGATCAACATTTAGGGAGTGAAGTCCATCTGAAGGCCTAACAAGCGGCATCATCCATGAGCAGAGGGTGATGCTTGCCTGTTCTGTGTTTCCTCTGCAAATACTGCAGAGAGATGATAGATTTAAGTTCAAATCAGGAGACCTGGAGCTTCTATTCTCACCTAAAAAATTAAAATGTTATTTTTTTACTGTTTCTTTCATCAGCAAGGTCTAGGCAGAAAACCTACTCTTCCTGTCAATCCGTAGCAGAAATTATAAAAGTACAAAAATAAATGAGTGTGACAATCCAAGAGTTACAAGTTTCTTCTGGAAGAACTCTTTTCTAATTCAGGCAGATATCTTCCTTTTTCTACCTGGAACAAAACTCTAAGACTGCTCTGGGTTTACTCACAAACTTAACCATTTACCTTCTGGAGTTATGAGGTAATCAGTTACCTCACTGGGATACTGCTAGTACAAGGCAGAGGATTGTCTTTAGAAGAAGCAAAAATTTCAGTTGCAGACATAAACAAAAGAACAGAGTAGAGATGGGACAATCCCTTCTCCATTAATTTCACTTTCATTCAAGTAATATATTTACAGTTCTCTCTTCAATCAACACTTTGGGTCATTATAACTACTGTAAGTAGTTGCCACAGCCACAAGTGACAACCATGAAGGTATTTTCAGACTTCTTAAAGCTGTGTTCTGCAATCTATACATAATTGTTTGTCTGCAAGACATCAGAAGGCAGTGCACAAAAAAGTTGCAGCATTATTAAGCTATATTCACTTTTACTTTTTTTTTTATAAGCAACCAGACAATGAAAGGAATACTGGAAATAAAAGCAACTAAAGTACATTCAATAGTTGTACTAGTCTGCGTTGGGATGAGAAATATTGTAGTGCATTAGATGCATTAGATAGTTCTTAGTTTATTGGGAGGAGCACTGTCAGGCTAAGAGTAATTCTCTGCTGAGCTCTGTTCCAGATTGTAACTCTTACGACCAATATTTTTTATCATGGCATAATCTGAACTCAGGCTGTGAAAATATGCTATCAAAATACTTTATGAGCTACAGTAAAGTTCAATAGCAAGCAGAAGGGATATGTGTAAGTCTGGCCCACTGGCAAACACACCGAGGTCCTTCAAATACTCAAGCCTGTTATTCCACTTCTGTGCCTACACATTGTGCTTTGGAAGAATATTCAGATGACTCTGGTACAGCCTCCAAACATGGGTACTTTTTTTGCAGAGCCGCAGTAAAAACAAGGGCATTTAGTTAGCCAGTACAATATGCTCTCTATGTATGAAAGCTAACATTACAGTCCTAGTTGCTCCCAAATACTGGTATTCTTACTTTTTATGTATTTTAACAGATCAGGTATGTTACTAAAGCTGCTAAATATGTATCTCACTCACACAAGAAGCACAGTGGGACTGAAAACTAACTGATAAAAGGCACCAATGGAAAGCTGCTCTGCTCTATGCTGGTGGGAAAGTCAGGCTCTGTTCCACTTCAGGAGGAAAGCTGAGATCCGTGCTGCTTGGAGCTGCAAGGGAAGGAAGGTTGGATGGAGGGAAAGATGCATGCCTTGAGGGAGAGAATTCCATGCTGTGCAGAAAAGGGAGGAAACCACGCTGCTTGCGTGGAGGTTTGCTCTTCAAGACTTAGAGGACAGAAAAGAACTCCGTTCTGCTCTGTGCCAAGGAAAAAAAGCTGTCTGACACAATTCCCTTTGGAAAACATTCACTCCTACTTGATCCAAGCTACTTTAACAAACAATTATTGGGACTACATCCAGGAAAGAACTTGGTATCGCTGTTCTGCACACCCTGAAGCGAAGTCATATGAAAAAGCAGCACACAGTCATGAAGTGGAAGGATGTATCACGAGTGCTTGGGACGCTGCGTACAGCAGCTGCAGGGGTACCAGAGCCCCATGTCTGTGGTGGCAGCATCTGAGAGATTGCAGCTGTGTGACTGAGTGTATGAGCTCTGCCTGTGTGTGTGAGCACTGAGCAAGGTGGTGTTTGATCACCTCTTCAAGAAACAAAGACACATTTAAAGTCTGAATGGCAGTCCTTGATGACTGCATTTACACCACTTGGGTATCCCAGAACAATATTCATTAATGAGTCATATTCCTTAATACTCAAGAGGCAGGAAACAGCCATGAAAGAGAAACTAGGGAATAGAGAATGGCTAAACTAAGCAGTAATAGGCTGCAGTCTCAACCACTGTCCCACAGTCATCTGCTGTGTTTGTTTTCTTCTTGCTTGGTGGCCATGCAGAGCCCCAGGCGTAGTTTAGGAGACAGCACAAGTCAGGGACATTTCCTGAAACCCAGAGGAGATCAGACCACCCTCAGTTAGAGAACAAAGAGTTTAGAGACATGGACATGAGCCATATTGCATCACTTGCCCTGAGGACTAGGGAACTGACCCATTTTATTTATGAGTTAAATAAAACCAGAGAAAAAACAGTGATAGGATAATAAAGCCATGGCTAATACAAGGGTGACTTCCAACAAAGATACTTTTTCTCTGCAGCACCCCATGCTGCTGCCAATTCCACTCACCTTGCATGCCATGTGGTAGTGAAAGTAGATGATACACATCATCATAACTACCATGCCAGGCATCCATGGAACATTAATTCTAAAACGGAGGTTAAAATTTTCTCTCCAGACATTTTAAAGAAATGTAGCATCAGACCTCTCACTTTTGAAGGTCAACAGGAACCCTTCCAAGTCAGATTGGCAGAAAAAGTGTACTGTAACATATGGGACATGAGACATGCCATGGATACTGGTAGAGAAGGAAAACTGCTTTCTCCTATTTCACACATCATCCCATCACAAATTGACCTACAGTTACATTCAATACTAGTGCATTCTGGAGTACATTTTCTTTCTATTTTTAATGCTTTCTCCAAAGGTTTTCTAAACTTTTTCTAAGGCTGCAACACTTCACTCCAAGTGAAAATGGGCTTAACATGTGCTGGATTCTGAATACTGAAAGTCCTTGTCTTCAGCTCACTCTTTGAAAACATTACCTCCATTACTTTTTGTTTAAGATTGACTTAAAAAACAAGAAAGAAAAAGCTGCCAGTGTAAATTAGTGTCACTAAAGTTTTGTAAACTGAAGATATTTATTTATTTATTTATTTATTGAGAGAGAGAGAGTGAGAAAGAGTGGGAGAGATGCTGAAGCCAGGTGGAGAATATATTTTTAAATGCCTAAGCTCCATTCAGGTAGATAATAGCTAGATCTTGTTCTTATTTTTTTGTTTACCTGTTCAACAAAATACTAAGGTATGTCAATAGGTTTTTTATTTTCTCTCCTCTTAAAAAACAAAAACAACAACAAAAAACAAACAAACTTGTAGCAGTGGTTTTATTCCAAATTAAAAAAATGGTTTAGACTCATTTTATCATTTTATATGAAAAGTCTTAAAAAAAGAAATATTTAATAAGTCTGTAGCCCTACTGTCAGATGTAAAATAACTGTGGTAATGCCAGATTTATCTTGCGCTTACATAGTGCATGAGAAAGCCTGGTGTATTTGATGTTCAAATACATTTTAGTAGTTGCTGTTAGTTAAAACTGGAACTCCTTCTTATAGCTGAATATTTATTTTGGATAGCATTATCGCAAAAATCAGAAACAAAGTCATTACAACAATGAGCTTGTTACAGAAACACTTTCTGCCTTGAGTCACTTTCCAAAATGCATAGCAATGAGCTCTTCCATCCTTCCCTCTGTCAAATTCTGAATATATTTTGCTTAGTGAAGCAGCACTGAGGAAACACCCATTTTTTAATCTTCCTGCCAGTTAAGGTTGCTCATCCTTATTTTAAACTCTATTCCTTTGCTTCTCTTTAATCCAAGCCCCCTCCATATTTTTTCCCTCCACTGTCAAAAATGGGCATCATGTTATAAGGAAACAGGTCCGCCACAAATGATATAAAATAGTGATAATTAGTTCCTTTCTAATCAAAGAGGAGGTGTCGGTGGGTAGTTTTGGTTTCTGAATAGGTCAGAGAAGCTTCCTTCCACTGCAGCATCTGTGCAAAGCAGGACTGCATCCAAACAGACAGCCTCAGGGGCTGAGTAAAGGAGTATTCAATATCCAAATGAGAATCAGCTTTGACAGAGTACAGTGAACATCAAAATGGTAGAATTATCATTTCCTTCATGAAGGGAAGGTTCCAATTTTACTAAAAATAAGCCACTGCATCAACAATACGGTATGTTACCTTTTCAGAAAGGTAACCCAACCTGTGGGTAGCACTTGTAATGTCTGGAGCATTTGGGAGATGTAGCAGTCAAAAGAACTGTCAACTGAAATTGGATGCAGCTGAAGAAGGTTGGAATCTGTATGTAGGAATGTAGTAGGTTGGTGGCAAATTACAATGAAGGCCCACACAGTGTAAAAGCTCTTTGCTATCTGAACCAACATCATGGAAAATAACATAAAAAATATAAATTAAAAAAAATATTTGTTTTATTTCAGAAGTATATGAGTGCCTCTACCTAAAATGGGAGCACAGTGGTGGCAGACACCATACTTCTCACAGCTGACCAGGGCTCAGAGCCAGCAAATGTCTCAGAAAGGGTGCACAGCTTCCAGCAGCCAGAATGCTGGGCAACACTAATGCAACAGTCCCTTAGACAGACTGCTCTGGGGACAGGCTTCTGGCAGGACTGACTGTCATCGTCCCGGCTCTACTTTAGTGGACAATCATATGACATTTGAGAATAGATACACATATTTATAAACTAGTCTCTGCTTGAACCCTATCAGAGCCAGGATTCGTTCCATAATTTGAATGAGGGAAGCATTTTAAAAATACTTGAATAAACAATTATCTGTTGTTACCTTCTTCTCCTGTAGACTACATTTAAGAAACACTGCCTGGAACTGTCTGAAAGGATTTGCATATTACTCACATATTATAAGTCTTGTGTACCTTCACCTCAATCTCTTGTATTTCTTTTATTTCAGTGGACCTGCACATTGCTGCTTTCCCTTGGCCAACGTGTTTATCTGCTCAGACACTGGTGTTTTTCAGATTCTATTAACATGACATAATTTATTCCAGGAAAGTTTTAATTTTAGCTCACTGTGTAATCAACGTGCAATATTTTAATTATTGTAAATTCTAAGTCAGCCTAATGAATACCACTCTGCATTGGACTGTATGCTCTGTTTACATGACTAAAAAAAAACATTCAAAGAAAGGCATGTTTAGTTACTTTATGGCTAAATACCATCTTTTGTTTATAACTTTACAAAGTTCAATGTCCTTACACTTTTGTTATGGACAAATAAAGAATTTGTCTTCCTCAAGGAAAAGAGGGCATTTAAAATGGGGTTTTTGGTACAAATCTGCAGCGGGTTTATTTTAGTGGTGCAAAGAAACTGTTTGCTCTTCTGCTAGAAAACACAGATATGTTCTGCTAGTAATTAAGAAGGAGGATACACATTGTTCACAAAAATATACAGTGCACTTACATTGTCTAACAAGAAACCACAGCATCACATTATAGAGAGGCATTTACTTGGGTATGCCAGAAACTGATCTGTTTTGTATTGCAACCAAGGATGCCTGTGGCATCCGCTTTCAACCCCTTGGCAAATAGCCAGGCATAATTGAAAAATGCAAAGTTAAAATGTGACCACAACAGAGTATGGTTCTGGTATACATTTTTTCCCTGAACCTATATGAACTAACATTTGATGAAAGCAGAAGAAATTTAACAAGCATTAAATATGCTTGTAATAGAGCATGCTCTGAGGATCACCACGTTCCTAAGAATTTAGCTTGTTTAAGAAATTCCTTTCTTAACAACATACAAAAAGAATGCTTCTGAAATTTATGTATTACTTGCCAAAACCTTTCATGTGACTCACATAACATATATTTTGCATTAAGAAACAGACCAGCTTTGTATTCTGTCAGCAATATACTTTTTATCGAGAGTTAACCAAAATGATTTTTGGTTAAAAAGTTATATCTGCTACTCTTATATATATGTGTGCATTTGTGTTGTAACCCACAATATAATTCTGCGTCTCGCCTCAGCATTATTATTTTACACAACATTTCAAATTACTTATTTGAGATAGAATGATCTTGTGCTTTTGCTGGCATACTCAGATCTCCAGCCCTGCTTACTTAACCTCAACTCCACAGGGTTGTTTACACTTGCAGAACCTGATTTCAATTTACTTTAATTTTCTCAGAGACTTTTGTATTTATAAAAGCTGAGCATCTAGTGACCTCTCTATTCCTGACATTTCCTTTACTCTCCACTATGAAAAAGAACAAAAACCCCAGTGTCTCATTTCTGTTCCAAAAAAACTAAACTGCTTCCTTCAGTGGGTTGGTCTTTGTAATTGAAAATGGCAACCAGATGTTTACAGAACACACCAGCAATTTTCCTTGAGGCCTTTGCTCTTTATAATTGTTTGCTGAAGTTAGTTGGATTTCATGGAAACTTGTCTGAGGCTGTAGTCCTTGTCTGAGCAAAGCCGATCTCTTCCTGACTATTCTCCAAATAATTAAAAATAAAAAGCTAAAGAGAAGTTAGAAATAATGCTACATATTCCTGTCAATACATCCCAAAATCCATACATAACCTCTTACTTAAGGAAGAAATTTAGCTCTCATAGGTCATACCAGTTCATAAAAATCATTTAATTTCAGATCACATAGTTTACTTTCTACCTTCAACTTCAGCTGTCTATACTCAATGCATCTCTGATTTTGTGGTCCTTCCCCTTTCCCTACTCCTGTCACAAACATTCTTCTTCATAGATTTTTTTTTTTCTTTTTTTCTTTTTGAGAAGGTTTTGTATTTTAAGAAGATGCAGAAGATGTTGCAAACTACGTACTGCTGGGGCCTCAGTTAAAGCCCTGACCTACAGGTGATTTGTACATGGAGTCTCTCCATCTGCTTTAGAAATAGCTGTGTTTCCCTGTTCAGTTCCTTACTTGCCTCATTTCCTTCTGACTGGCCAATAAATTTCAGGAGATCTGTGAGTCCACCTCATTCCCCCACAGTGGAATACAGTAGAGCCAATAAAATGTCCTTACTTGGTTGTTTTTGTTTTTGTTTTTTTTCTAATGGCCTCTTACAAGGGATGCCCCATAAATCCAGGTAATGCATATGATTACTTTACTAGTTTTACACCTCAGCATCTCTTAATATTGAAACTATTTTTTGCATCAAGACCTATTTAGTAGGACACAAAGTACAGACTACTCTTCTTTCCCTGGCAGTAACCATTTTCTATGTTTTATGTTAACAAATACATTCCCCAAGTCATCTCAGTCCTCACATTTATTTAAGAAAGAGCACTTTTGCTCTTTCCTCCTGTCTCCAGTCTATCCTCTAATTCTCACTACTTTTGCTGATATAGAATGTCCTGAAAAATAAGAACTGAATGTCTGACAGTCACCAGACATAGCCTTAAGGGCCTCTAAAACTTATGGCTGTACTTAATTCTCTAGACTAATTAGCAGCACTAATGACAATATTACTGGGTGCACTTATGAAGTAGCACTTCTGTAAGCTCCCACCTTGCTGCTGGCCAGATGTCAGCAATTAAGCCTCTGTTCAAAATTGAGGAGAACTAGAGATGATACAATACATTAAGGGAATAACATAAATATACAAGGCAAGAGCCCTGTATTTTCATCCTGTTTTTGTCAGTGACTTAGCTGGTTTTTATCCTTGTTTCTTCATCTCTAAGATCCATGTGGTCACATTTCTCCACTTCTGAGGCCTAACGTAAATAGAAGTGGGCAGACATAGACATTAACTTCCTGCAGAGATTTTCTTTAAACAGCAGTTTTTTTCCAAAAGCCACCCAATAAACCAGAATAAAAAAGAAATGACAAAGTATGATTTGGAAGGATGCTTTTTCATAGAGGCAGAATTTTCTTTCCTCTGTCCCCAATTGCTTCTACTGTCAAACAGCACCCAGAGAGGGCCAGAAACCCGCAGCTATCATCATTCTCCATCTGCTGAGCACCTGTGCTTGCTCCTGGAGGCTTGTGCCTCCTGATATTCCCCCTAACAGCAGCTTCTCAAGCAGCAGCCACTGAGTGCAGGGAAGCAGCAGATACTCCATGTAGAGCTGAGAATGGAAGCATAAACAATGTCTGTTCGTCAGTCTTTAAATCAGCATTTTACAGCAGAATATGTCATATTTGAATGTATTCAGGATGCTTTAGCAATGAGGTATTATACTCTCCTTGCTGAAATATCTAAGTAATGGTATGGGATGCCACCTTAAATGCCACACAGATCTTCAGAGCCTAGTGCATGCAGAGAAGAGCCGAGATTCCCTTGGATTTGCTCACTCTGATCTGTTGCCTCACTCATCCCTTCCTGAGCAGCTCCACCCAAGCACTGCTCCCACAGCTGCAAAAATTCAGATAATCTCAAAGTCAATTGCTGGAACTTAGGACTACTCTACACAGCCAAGCTGTATGAATTACAGCGTGCTGTTAAAATGGCAGAAAACAGAAGAGAGTTCAGTGCAATCATACTGATAAAGTTAAGACAGGGGAAATAACTTCAGATCTAATATTCTTTGCAATATATTTAAATTTAAAGATACTTACAGTATATGATTTCCACTGAACAATTTCAGGCAAATGAATATGACAGACATGAAATATCATGGTATTGGTTTCAGTTGAAAAAAAAAAATCAAGATTTATTAAGCCAGGAGGCAAGTATTGACCAAAGCTAAAATGGGTTGTTTTATGGAACAATACATCACAAACAAATAAAAAAATAAAAATAAATCAAACAAAAAAACAGCAACAAAAAACCTCAAAACCAAATCAATATATGTACTCTAACAGTCTTTCTAGAAGTCAGAGTGAAGTTTAAATCGTTCACCACAGTATTCTAAAAATAGGAAACAATGTGAAATCAATAGAATGGAAATGGTTTATTATTCTTTTTTAAAGTTATCCACTGCTGATGCACAAACTTCCACCAAAGTATTAGAATTACTATTCAAAGATAGCAGGGAGCATATGACATTACAGTGCATTCAGTTTGCCTGCTGCACAGTTGCTTTTTTCTATGGCCAAACTAACCAACTATCATTAAGGCTGTGTAGAAACTTTCCAGCTCCAAAGGCTAGCTGTAACAGAATTTTCCATGTAACTGCAGAATGAATTTCAAACTGTCTGGTCAGATTTGTAGTGTACAACTGCACATGTTTTTTAAGGGCTTCAACTTTCTGAGCTTTGCATAATTATTAGTAAAGGTGAAGATCTGAGAAAAGAAGCATATGACTATTAAGGGAGAGTCACCATTGCCAAATGAATCAGGCATATGGAGCAAAGGGCAGAAATGCTGACAGTTTCAAAAAGAAAGATATAAGTAGTTCATTTAATTCTTTCTTCCAGTGTATTTCTTAGATGTAATGTGAGAAAAGTATGGAATTCAAGGAAAACTTAGAAAGCAGACAGCAATTACAGAACATTATTTTTGGAAGGCAGAAATGCATTTTGGTGCCTGTGTTTTCATTCTGAAATTAACTTTTCTTAGGGAAAAACACTATGGATATATTAGCAGGCCATCACAGAGTCATTGGGACTCACAAACCCTCTCAGTCTGCTGTGGCCCCGGAGGTGAGAGTTTCTTAGGCTGAAAGGACAAGGGAGAAGGCAGAAGACTCTGGAAGATATTATGAAGGTTCTCTAGCATTTGGCTTTCTTTCTTAGGGAGGACCTAAGAATATCTGAAGAGTGTCTGAAGCGAAACAGCTCATCCCACTCACCTCTGACAAAGCAAAACAACTCTGTTCTGGGTTGAGGGAAGGAAATAACCCTCAGGAGAAAGCCCAGATATGTGGGACTTTCTTAATCCTTCTTTTGATCCTAAATTCTGTGAGGCTGTGTGACACCAGTTTCAACCTCCCCCCTCCCCGAGGCTATGTTAAAGACAGAACCTGTCCCAGAGTCTATGCCTGTATTGTCACATTTCAGGAAGAAGCAAGACACTAAGCATGCCTTCTTCTGCGTAAGTGGCAAAAAAAACCACGCAGCTGTGTCATTTATAGATGGCCTAGACAACCTGGTATCTTTATGATCAGTGGTTACCCAATCTCATTTGAACTGCCTGTATTGTTAAGGAGTTATTACAGGTGCTGCAGATGGAGTGATCAAGGTTGGAGAAGACTCACCAGAGCTGAGTACAGAGAGGTGATCACTCCCCTGCTCTGGCTGGCAACACTATTTCTGATACCAGCCAGGATGCTATTGGCCTTCTTAGGCCACCCGGGCACACTGATGGTTCATATTCACCCAAGCACTGACCAATACCCCCATGTCTGGATCCTTTACATAGTCTTCCAGTCACTCTGTCCTAGCCTGTAGTGTTTCCTGGAATTGTTGTGGCCAAAATGCACGACTTGTCACCTGGTCTTGTCTCCATCCCATTGGCTTTGGCCCAGTGATCCAGGCTGTCCAGACCCCTTGTAGGGCTTTCCTACCCCCAGGCAGATTGACACTTCCTGCCAAGTTGGCATCATCTGCAAACTTAGGGTGCACTCAGTGCCCTCATCCAGGTCATCAATAAAGATACTGAACAAGACAGGCCCCAGTTCCGTCCCCTGGGGAACACCATTCGTGACCGATCACCAACTGGATTTGACTCCATTCACCACCACTCTCTGGGCTCAGCCATCCAGGCAGTTCTTTAAGCAAAGAGTGCACCTGTCCAAGCCATGGGCTGCCAGCTCCTCCAGAATACTGCAGGAGACAGTGTCAAAGGCTTTGCTGAAATCCAGGTAGACCACATCAACAGCCTTCCCCTCATCCACCTGGAAGATCACTCAATCATAGGTGGCTTGATCCCCTGGTTGTCTTGCACATGCCATGTGATCTCCCTCAAGATGATCTGTTCCCTGGATCCTCTCTGCAACCATTCTTGTAGATGAGAGTCACACTGACAAGCCTCCAATCTTATGGTACCTCTCTGGTTGACCAGGAACACTGACAGATGATGGAAAGTGGCTTGGCTATCACCTCTGCCAGCTTCCTTAGCACCCTTAGGTGGATCCCGTCCAGCCCCATGGACTTGTGGCAGCCCAGATGGAGTAGTAGTGTCTAACCGTTTCCATTTTAATAATGGGGAATTTATTCTGCTCCCCATCCAAGACTTCCAGGTCATGGGGTAGAGGAAGAAAAATATTCTCATAGCATTTCTCCCCGGCAGTAAGGAATTCAAAACAACGCTGCAGCCCAGGTGTGTGGCATCTCTATGGCAGATCAGTGTGCAGAGCTGTCACACTGGGTTTCAAAACAAGAGCCAAACTGGTCCCAAAACTCATAATGGGCCAGCGCAAAATAGTTAGGAATGTTTTGTGGTGAATTTTTTTTCCATATATGACTTCTGCTAGACTCTTGGCTCACTGCCATTCTAAACAAAAATTCCTTTTGAAATTAAACTGAACATTCAGAGATAGATGGGTAAGACAGACCGCACTGAAAGTGCGCAAAAACAAAGGCACCAGACAAGAGCTGCTACATAATATCAAGTAAAAATGAATGACATTTAACAGATTTTTTTCACAGCATTCGTGATCCTTGATTCTCAGTCCATTACCTTTATCTTTTTAATAGAGGCTCCAAGGAATACACTTTAAATCAATTATAGTGCTCCCATTTGAAAAATGTTATGACAAAACATAGCTCAAAATATCCTTCTCCAAAACGTGGTCTATAAAGCACTCTCCCATCCAGAACAGTAAAACCCATCATTTGCTGGCAAAGAAAAATAACTTCAAGCTGAACTTGTTTCATTCTAAATAAAGATCATTGTTTTGGTATGCAGACATGTTCTTTTACTTTTGCTTTTAAAATGTGACTTTAAAGCTAGGCACTTACATAACCAATGGAAAACTTAACGGCATGCTTCTGTTGTCATGAAATGGAATTAGTGACATCTTACTCTTTACCTTAATCCGAAAAAAGTTACTTTTTTTCAATGCATCTAAATTCTGGAAGCTGCAAAGTGTTTTTTTTGGAAAATAATTAAAATTGTGTTAGTCTGTTTTTTGATTACTGGAAAAACACTGCTGGAACTAACGGTACTAGACAGACTGTAAAACATAAATGTCCACAATCAAGTTCATTTCTGCAGAGGTGGTGTTTACAGGGTAAAAACCTGTACTGAAGAACCTGAATCTGATTTGATCACTGTAGCAAAATCTAGTACAGTGATTTTTTTCCAAGGCCTAACTGAACTTGACGTGCCCAGTTCTTCAGCCATTTGAAACCAAAATATTTCACACAGATGGTGAAATACAAATGGTCCCCAGAGATGCTGCCTTGTCTTTGCAGCCTGACACTAGAAAAGACTGTAAGCACGCTGTGTCTTGTCACTCTAAGATGGAAAGTACACAAGGCAAGGAGTAGATGAAAGGTGACTGTGAAAGTGATTACAGTAAAAGAGAGCAAGGCACAGATAATTTATTAGTACCCAATGCAGCCTGCCAAGATAAGTATATGTATCTCATTTTCAAGAAAGTTTCTTGGAGACAGTTGAAATTTATGGTGGAATCTTGAGCAGCCTCAAACATGCTGAATAATTATGTTTTTCATCTATTAAACTATTTAGATCACTAAAGCACAAAGCAAAACTGAGCTCTCTGGTAGCCCCAGGAACTTACTGCAGATCTGAATGATACAAATGCCACTCCCTTTAGCATGAGAAACAACCAACTACATTATTTGAGAGGTTGGACTCCATGATCCTTATGGGTCCCTTCCAACTTGGATTATTCTATGATTCTATTTTACTACTAACAGAATAGCAGCCTGTGTGTGTTGTTCAAAGCCTTCCCATTCCAAAATTGACTTCCAGAATACCAAATTAAGATCACAGTTTGACTTCATATCTCTAAAGAGTCCAAGATCACTTAACCACAGTCAGCATATATAACTTGTGACCAAAGCTCTTCTATCAGGCAAAATATAACTCCACATCACCAAGTCATAGTTCTTTGTGCAAGACATGAAGCTTCTTCAGTAGCCTTTTAACAACAGATCAAATTTCTACAGGAACTAAGAAATAACTAACAGGAATTTCCTTCAGCTTCTGGTACAAGTTCAAAATGAACTTGTGCATCATGTTCTTTAACAAGCTTACTGCATACATTACAAAACTATCAAAATATTTCCTCAGGTAAAATCATACCTTAATGCATGCAACTTTCCTTTAAGAGAGAAAATGAGAAAGAGGGAAATGTTGCAGATATTTGTTACATATAATAAAATCCTCTAGTGAAACACAGTTATTGGTGGAGTCAATATGAGAACTCATCAGGAACTGAAATGACCTAACCTGGTTCCCGAGACTATAATGAATCACTGTTGCCTTTTTATAGAAGAAGTTTGTAATGGAAGAATCATCAAATTGTGAAAAATTATCTGCATAGCTGTGAAGGGTTAGAACTTGGCCTTAATCACACCAATAGCATATAAGCTTTACCTCTGTGTAAAAACGTTGGAACAATAGCTAACATTTAGCAATGAACTCATCAACTAAGTCAAGTTTATTCTTACTGTGATAAGGGCCCCCATGTCTCAGGTCTTCCACCAATCTCCTGTTTTCAAGGACTGTGACTGAATATCCATGCTTTGCCAGGATGCGCTGACAGAGCTGATGCTCAGTTTTGCTGTGGGCAGGAGGTGCATACAGGACTGCTCTTCTCATACGGCTTCCAAAGTACTGGAGAACAGTGTCTTCGATCTACAGCAAACAATGCAAAGACAGTGGTTCTAAGACAGCGTCTTTCAGGAGCATAATACATAGCTGTTGTTTTTCGCAAAAATACAGTAGCAAATTACAGTGACAATCTGGGAAGTATTTTTGGTGTAATAAAGAACTTCTGCCTTACATAAGGCATAAAAACAGGATGCTCCTTGTGGGAAACAGGTCACTAACATACGTAATAGTCTAGTTACTCTTCTGCAGTAAAAACACCATTAACGGATGAGATTTTCTTTTGTGAAAAGCATTTGTCTTTGGGATTGAAACATACCAACATTTAAGAGATTCAATTCAGGACTTTGTTAGTTCTTGGCAAGTTTGTGAATTTTAACCAAAAAGTAGTCAAAACTATCTCCTCCAAAAACGAAGTTATTCCATGAATTCTAATTTTAGTAAGCTAAAGTTATCTCTGGACACAGGAAATGTTACACAAACAAGGCACCACCATTTTTGCACAGAAGACCACACTGAAAAAAAGAGACAGATGTTTTAATATAAACAAAAGCATTCAAGATGTGTCCCGTTGTTTATGTGCCTGAGATGTAGTGTTCAAGTTACTCAGCAGTATGTTCACCAGCTAGCAGGCACGTCTAACTGGCAGCCCACAGGCTGCGTGCAGCCCGGCCCAGCTCACACTGCAGCTGCCTCGTGCTCCATGCCATCATAGCAGCACCTCTGCCCCTCAGGCCAGGAATACAGCTGTCACTCAGCATCAACTGAACATCAGTGTGCTGCTTAACCCCACCTCAGCAGGAAACCAGTTAGCACGCAGTGCAGCACTAACTCAAATGATGGCAAATAAGTTTATGGATTTGATACATCAGCTAAGCACGGTACTCTGAACAGCAAAAAATATGCAGCTGTGCTTTCCATTTTGATAAAAGAATTTGAAGACAGTTTTCAAGATTCATAAAAAAAATCATCAGTCTTTTATTTATTTGCAAGTCCATTTTCATTGAACATAATTATTCACGAATATTCAAATTGAATGTACAGAGTTGCAATCAAAAAATTGATCATATCTCTTTACCAAAGTTTCATAAGACTTCTCTTACCAGGGAGAAATTTCACACACTCTTTACTCATGTTAGTGTTTTTGGCAGTACATACATTTGTGAACAATTATTTTCAAGGAAGCAGTACAGGAAGGTTTTGCACTTGGGTCGAGGTAATCCCAGACATGTATACAAACTGAGAGAAGAAGTCCCTGAGAGCAGCCCTGCTGAGAAGGACTTAGGGGGCCTGGTTTATGAAAAACTTAACATGAGCCAGCACTCTAGGCTTGCAGCCCAGAAGGCTAATGACATCCTGGGTTCCATCAGAAGAGGGGTGGCCAGCAGGGCAAGGGACATGACTGTTCCCCTCTACTCTGCCCTTGTGAGGCTGCAGCTGGAGTGCTGAGTCCAAGTCTGGGGCTCCCAACACAGTAAAGATGTGACACTTTAGAAAAGGGTGCAGAGGAAGGCTGTGTTAAAGAGTTGGAGCACCTCTTCTATGAAATTAGGCAAAATGAACTGGGCTTGTTCATCCTGGAAAAGATAACGCTGCAGGGAGACCGCATTAGGATGTCTGAATATTTAAAGGGAGTTTTTAATGGTGAGGGAAATCAACTTTTTTTAAAAGGGTAGATAGGACAAGGGGGAAGGGTTTAAAATTACAGGAGGGGAGATTTAGATTTGATTTCAGAAGGAAGTTTTTTACTGAGACAGTGGTAAGATGCAGGGACAGGTTGCCTAGAGATGCTGTGGATGTTCCATCTCCGGAGTTGTTTAAGGCCAGGTTGGATGGGACCCTGGGCAATCGAGTACTTGAGTATTCCTGTGGCAGGAGGGTTGGAACTTAAAGATCCTTGAGATCCCTTCCAACCCAAACCATTCTATGATTCTGTGAAGGGTAAAATTTTATCAGAAATCTCTAATGAACACCTTAAAAGCTCACTAAGAGCTGCAACTACTGCCACAGAACCATCCTCATGCAGTACTTCCACAAAAACAGGGTCACATATCCCACTAGCTTAAAAGTTTTGTTGCTCTCTCTTTTATATATTTTAATAAAAACATTAAAAACTGAAATATGTGTTGTTGCTTATATACATTAACTATATATTTTATGAGGGCTCCTCGAAAAGTAATGAACCTGTTTTACAATGTTGGCTCACAACATCAGAGATAGATGTTGGTGGTATGGCATAGAGGATGAACCTTCCCACCATTACATGTTGTTGCCATGTGACAGATGACAGCACAGGGGCAATCTGACAAAATGGTGGACAAAATGGTGCCTGACATGGAAGAGCATATGAAGCAAAAGTTTGTCACTGAATTCTTCCATGTGGAAAAAATGGTATCCACTGACATTCATCAACGCTTGCTGAACTTTAATGGAGACCAAACAGTGGATGTACACACAGTGAGGGGTGTGTGGTGCATTTCAGCAATGACAACAGTGGGTCCTCTCCGCTGGTGATGATTTTTATGAGTACAGCATGAAGCCTCTTGTTCATTGCTGGTGAAAATGCATAACAAATGGTGGTGACAAAGTTGAAAAAGTGTTTGAGCATTTGCTCTATTAAACATTGTTATTATGTTCTCTGTATCAATTAGAGTTTTCATTGAAACAGTTAGGAGGCATTATTTTGGAGCAATCTTTGTACATGCAGCCCAAGACAATTCCTCTTCACTCAGTGTGGCCCAGGCAAGCCAAAAGGTTGGACACCCATGAGTTACAAGATGCAGTTTTAAGTTTTGCCTTGCTTCAGTTAAAGCTCCTCTATGGCAGAGAGAGCTATAAACTATTTTAGAGTGCTGAGCCTTAATGCCTCTAATCTGTTTGCGTTTTCCAGAGCTGACATCCGCTGTGGAAAAGACTGATGTAATTGATTAGAGGATCCTGAAATACAACTGATACAATGCTATCTAAGTCTTGTACATAATAATTGCTAAATGTGCAACCCCAAACTTCTCAGTCATTGAGATAAATAAATGATGATCACATGCTAGTCAGAGGAAGCACAAATAGCACATGCTGAAGTCACAGGAATTATGTTACGTAACCCTGTCAACTGTCCTCTCCTGTCCTTGCAGTATTTTTAAAATGCGTCAGTCCTGCAGTTAGCACACTGCAGTTTCCCTACCTTGACATGCTCCACTTCTTTCTCATGCACTCCTTCACCTATTATTCCTCTCCTTTTCTCTCCTTTCCGTCCCTCGGGTAACTCCAGAAGCTGCTGGCAGCGGTTCCCCTCCACTTCCTCCTCTCTCCCCCCCTGTTCCTAAACCCAGCCCTTGTCCCTGCCCCCCCCACACCACTCCCCTGTTGCCTTCTCCACAGCATTACTGCTGCATAACATTACATGCTGCGTGACCAGATGTTTCCCACTTTCCATTTCACTTGCAACATGGAAGAAAATCAGTGAAGAGAGCCACCTCCAGCTTTATTTTGCAAACAAATTCACTTTTCCATCCCACGCGTGCTGCAATGGCCAGCACTGCAGGGTGAACCAAGGACACATGAGGAGCACTAAGGAGATGCAACCCAAGACACATTTGTGTCTGGTTTCTGGCATGTGTTTGCAGCTTGCCCCACCGACACCCCTCCCCATGCAGCTGAGACTGTCTGCTTTCTGGAATGAGTCCCACCTCAGGCTTTATTGTACTCTATGTGCATCTCCCTTCACTCTCTGTTAGCATTTTTTTTTTTTTTCATTCAGCTAATAAAAGCTGCTATGAAAACATATCTGCTTAAAACAAATGGTAATAGCTTTTATTGTGAGTACCCCATGACAATTTTATTCTCCCCTGCAAGCAACATTCCTCAGGCTCTGTGCCAGCATGGCTGCTGCCTTGCAGACCACACCTGTGGTGCCAGGCCTGGGTGCCATGCGACACTGTGTGAGCAGCTCCTCCCCTTCCCACTGAAATGTGTTCTTTTCTCTCGTTTAGCAGCTGCAAATCCTTCCTTAGTGTTCCTTTGCTTTCCAGCACTGAAGTCCCCCTCTCCGCTTTCCCAACCATGAGGCTGGGGGAGGACAAACGATGCATGGAGGCCCTGTGAGCCCACGGAAGCCTCTTGTATCACTCTCACTTGTCCCATGGGAGGGGATAGGCCAGTCAGAGCCTCAGGCCATGGGTGTCTGAATCTGCCTGACAAAGGCCTGAGAGGAGGGGGAAGGCCTAGCTGGGGACAGAGCTTCCTATGCCTCAGACATTGGCCAAGAGATTCACCACTTCTAGCTGCTGGCTCTCCAAAAGAGATGATGGGATCTTTGGGACGCTGAGACAACTTGGAGCCCTCAAGTTAAAATCGTCACCTGCTGTCTAACCTACCACTGCTAAACAGTATGAAGTAGCTCACTGCCTTTTACGGTGCTTGCTTGAGATCCATGCATAGCGTTGCCAAATTTATTTCCTCTGCCCTCTCCTTTCCTTTCAGAGCTATTTGCAGTCCAGGTTAAAAGATTCACTGCGTTCTATTTTCTTCCCAAGACAGTGCAATGTAGGGAAGGTTTTTGTTGTTTTTCAGCTCCTCATTAGAGACATAGAATTTAAAACATTTTGGCCAACTTCACACTTGTAGCAGATGATTCCGTATTTTTTTTCCAAAGCTGTACATGAATTGTATTACACCGCTAGCCATGCTGATCTAGTTACATTTCCAATACTAAAGCAACAGCAGTCATGCTTCTGCACTTAAGGAGTCTGCTGGTTTTTATAAGATGTTTCTCAGTCATAAAAATGCAGTCTGGGCAGAGGGTTTGTGTAACAGAGGCAGAGTACAAAAGAGGAAAATAAGTTATTCCCATATTTTCACATTTTATGGTCCTGATTATTTTTAATTTTTTTTTAAATTCATATAACTTTAATGTGCATCAGGCTTAGAAAAAAAAAAGTTTGATAACATTTTAAATATTTAGGTGTTAAATGGCAAATGCTTTAATACTCAAACCATTTTGTTTCCTCTTCTTCAGTTTGAAATTTCAAACTATTTGTTATCATTTCAGTTTACAACAGAGTCAGTACACCTATGTGGAAGGGATTGGCGATGAATTCCTATGCTCTTCACATTACCAAGAGAAAAATGTGGCTGTCTTCACTGAAATTAATGACGCTTTACGGCAAAGATGAGATTTGCCATATGATACAGGATAAGATGTTCGTCCACTTTGACATGATATAACTGCTGTTACAACAGCTTGCAAACCGTTGTCCTTAGCTAAGTGGCTGACCTCATTTTAGTGCAATTGGCTGTTACACAGATGACCTACAGCCTTAGCAACTCGTCTAAGGAAACATGATGGACTCTCTGGAGCATATAAAAATGCATGAAAATGAATGTTTTAATTTTGTTTTCAGTTTACAGAATAACTTAAAAAAAAAAAAAAAAAGCAAACTTTTTTTACAAAAACCTATCTATATAAATGCAAGATTCCTCTGAGGTCTTAACAAACTAGATCAGCAGCTAAATTGCTAAATTTACATAATGAAAATGTTCAAGAGTTACTTGACTATTCTTCTTGGACTGAAAACAGACATCTACTACCTGAGCTGTACTTCCTAGTTTTGTCTACCTGCAAGTTTCACATCACTATGACGTTCTCTGTTGAAGAGAAAATGTTTTGTCATGTTCCTTTAAACAAGTTTATCCACCTCTAGGTTACAAATGTAAAAAGACAGAATAAGTTTTATTAGTCTTTGAATCATTCCTGTATTTTACAGAATTTCTGGTTTGCTCTAAAAATCCAGAATTTGGTCAGTAATTGAGTCCTACAATATGTAATTACTGTTGTTTTGGCCAAGAAGAAAATAGCAAAGATATTTCAAATTGAGGGGAGAAAAGCAGTTTCTTGGCATTTTTTTTTTTTTCAGATTCCAAAAAGGTTGCATAATTACATAAATATTGATGCATTTTCTCTGCCTGGCAAGGAAGCAAATATACAGTCTGAAATCTTGCCATATAATTTCATTGACCATCGCTTCAACTGCAGAAACAAAATTCTTCTTCCTAAAATAAGGGTTCATCTCATGTTCTCCTTAAAAACTGTGAAACATTTCAGCTACCCAGTTCTGATGGGGTTAGCCCCTGTGTCAGTGACAGGCAGCCTTTCTTACAACAAGCTTGCCACTGCTGTGATGGCTTTGTCCAACAGCTTCAAACATTTTGACTTCAATTTACTTTTACCCTACTGCTTTCTACAGGTACTGCCCCCTCCCTGGAAGCATTCAAGGCCAGGCTGGATGTGGGGCTTCGAACAACCCTGTCCAGTGGGAGGTATTCCTATCCTACAGCAGGGGTGCTGGAACTAGATGATCTTAAAGATCCAACCCAAACCACTCTATGATTCTGTGATTCTCCAAAAATATACATGACCAACTATGCAGAATGAAGGCCCTTAACAAGAAAAGCGAGTACAGAAGAAATACTACGAAAGAGAACCAGTCTTCCATAAGAAACACCAGCATTATTAGTATATATTTACAGGTAGAGCTCAAATTTCTACTTAGCTAGCAAAGGCACCTTCATTGCTAAATACTGCCAGGCACAACTTCATTTCCATAAATTTCCATGAGTAGTACTCCAGAGGCACAATCATGCTAATATTATCTAACAATAAGAATGATAGTAACTTAGAATGTGGTTCTAAAGCCCCTAAGTGGTTCATTTACAAAACTGTGCAGACCTTTATTAATTCCAAATGTGACTTTTAAATTCTTTTTCATGCTTGCACGAAAGCTTACAGAAATAGTAAGCTCGTTCATACTACTGTTGTATTTGGAGTGCATATAGCCCCTTTATCAGGAATTCCCAAAGAAGTTAATTTCCTGCCTGGAGGACACTTATATGTGTTGCCTTTATTATTCTGTTAGATTTCCTAATAAGAAAGGACTGGGTTGTAGAATAAAATGGTTGGAATGTTATTCTCCTTCCAATTGTTTGCTGAGAAAATACAGAACAAGCAGCTAAATCATTGGCACTATGACGGCTGGTGTCTGATGACTTCAGAAATCTAGGAGAAAAACTGGAGTTATTTGTACCGTCATCACAGCACTCTGGGCTAGAAGTACAGAACTCAGTTTTAAGAATGCCTTTGCTTATGATTGCATGTAGACTGGCATCAACTACTTTGTGCTGGGAACAAATGATGAGCCAAATCCTACCAACACAGCAAAACAGATGATTTTAAGGACAGGAGTCCATCGAAGCACATGAGCAAGATTCCCTCCATTTCCTCCCTCCACTTGCTGCTGATGCATCTTTCTCAAAGTTTTCTTCCTGTAAAGTCTCCACCCTGCCCCTCCTTCCTGACTGCTACCACAATAGATTTGCCCTTTATCACCAAAATATCTCTAGCTATTTGCACAGTAAAAAAATAGCCATTTCCTTAGTGCCTCTTGCAATTTTACACTGAAAAGGGAGGGAAAAATGTTCTGCTTTCTTAGTGCGCAATGTGGTATCACTCCAAGGAAACCACTTGCTGATACAGTACCATCTGTCAATTGCTTTCTGCCAACTGAGGTTCATACTAGCAAAGTTTTCCACCTCATTTTCTCTTTTGTAAAGAGTTCTTTTTAAAAGTTTTTCTTGAAAGGATTATTTTTCACTTACTGCTTTCTAAAAAATGGATGTCCTTTTAAAGATAAAATTTATTTCTAAAATACGTAAAACCTTATTATGTATAACATAATGTTTTCTGTTCAGAGCTCTCAAGACACTCGACTTCTGCGTAACAACAGAAATCACCCCTACTCATTTTATTACCTAGCTTAACTTCTTCTTCACATTTACATTTCAAAAGTTCCTACCAGCTTTGTCTTCTTTTCTCACCACTTCTGTACCTGCTTCCCTTTCTCCTCCCCAATGCAAGTTTCTTCCATGCACAACCTGCCCTCCAAGGATGCTTGTAATTCACAGCTACAGTTCTTCACTCCACTTCCCTCACTTGCCCCAACCAATGCCTTCTTTCCCTGTGCTTTGTTCCACAACATCCCTCCCCTGTCCCCTTCCTTACTAATCACACTGACTGAAGTATATTCCATGCAGAATAACAATAGAAAAAGAGACTCTAATGCCTTTAGAAAATGAAATTCATCAGATTTGCTTTCAAATGCTTGCATTAAGGACCATGGAATTATACCTTTATTTACATTAACTAGAAAGTCGGGACTCCTGACTCTGACTAGGAAGAGTACCACTCAAGGAAAGAAGAATATTCCACTCTAGATGTCCAAAGTTATGGTAACAATTTATCTGTTCCTCACTCCTGGTTGTACCTTTTAGATCCTAGCCTGATAACCTACGTAAGATGCTCAACAGAATCCTCCTATAGATCTCACTATTTGTATTCCTCACCCCCCAACAAAGCACCTCAGAGATACAGTCACATTAGCTTTCATAACACTCACTCACAGCAAATTATACCCTAACAGAAATGTAGAGACAGCTTTTTTTCAATCTGCTTCTTATCTTTCATTGGTTGAGAAGCCAGCCTTATCCACTCATTAAATTCTCATTTAATCAGCTGCTTCTCATTTGTTTACTTTTATTCCTTAGGTGGTCCTAAACAGACAGGAAATGTGATGCAATGATGTGAGTATCCACGAAATAATCTCCAAGACCCATCTTAAAATCTTCACTCTCTTTTATATGCTGGGGTGTTTAGAGAACTAGCATGCTGAAAATGTGCCTAGGACATGAGCAATGCTGTTTCACTGCCTCCTTGTAATAGCAGAGGTACTATGTCTAACTAGGCAAAACATACTGCTGCGCAGAGACACCTAAGTTGGCCTAGGCTGATTTAATTCAGAGAGTGGAAATGCAGCTGTGACCAGTTAATTAGAAGTGAGAAGTAGCTGAGAAGGAGAGCTAGAGCACTGTAATGAATTTTACATCTGTTTGCTACCAGAGGTATTTCTGATATGGTACTGCATCACACAAACCTATACTCCAGGCTTTTCTTGTTTGTTTGTTTTTTTTTTGCTGATAGCAGTTTAGACACTCCAGCATCAGTTCTCCTCATTGCTGGTAAATATGTTGTGATGTAGGAGGTAAGAGTCACTGGCTGAACCTAAGGACGGCTTGAAGCTGGATGTGCTGGCTTCCTGTCACACCTTTACTACTCAAGGGTCACCACAATAATTCTGTTCCTCATGCTACACATATTAGCATTTAATTTTATACTAGTACTATACTACTAGTAGATGTTGATCTTTGTTCATGAGAAAACAAGGCTGTGAAATCAGCTCTCTAGCAGCTTTTTAAAATCCTGTAATGTGTGATACTTAACAGAGAAGTACCATCAGCTCATTCAGGTTTTCCAGACCATAAATGAAATCTACATTTTTGCAGTTTAATAAAGGTTTGCAATATGTACCTAACGGTAATGGCTCCATCCCAGGGTATCTTGCACATAGTTAAAAACATATTTACAGACCAAATTGGCAATTTTCAGTTGAAAATCTGCAAAGCTGCAGTTTTCTTCATCTTCCTGCAGTGGCTCATAAAAGGTGCCAGCTTTTTCTTTTCCCTTTTTGAAACAGTTGTGCAGTGCGTACCCTAAAGGGAGATATTATCAGATTTTGGAAGGGATTTTGCACAGGCAGTAACAATCATCACCAAATTCTCACATCAGCCTCCATACAATACTGACTGCTTCTCTGAAGGAAGCAGGAATTAAACCTGCTCTTCCCCAGTCAGAGGAGATTCAGTCATAAGATGCTATGGCTCAAAATCCAGGAGCACTGCATATTATCTAAGCAATATTATCTTCAGCAGGGTCTTCTATTCCTTAGAACTTCTTATTAATGAAAATCTATTTCATAAAACATGTTTCAGTATTTCCTTTAAGTTACTGTATAAATGTACAAAAGATAATTTTCAGTGAGTAACTTTGGGCTAGTCACTGAACAAGAATACAAACGTGACTCGTTAACTAAACATGTGAATAATTTTTAGACTATATTTTAGAGTATTTCTCCTGATTCAAAGATGAAGATTTAAACCAGGGCTGCAATGAAAACTTGTTTCCAGCTAGCTACTGCGGGTAGCCACATGACTGTAAAATAAAACACTGAGAAGCTTCAACCATTACATCTGTCCTAAATGTGGGCTGGGTATCCAGTAAAATCAAGCAAGATAACATTTTGGCTGTTTGAATAAGCAGTTGGTGAAAATACACAGTTCAAGGACACAGTGTCAAAACAAAGTGGAAGAGATTTTGGGAGATGTTTGTCTTTTCTGTTCCCTGAGATGATTATTCAGCCCACACAACCAATGGAGTATTCTCTGAAAACAGCGAGCAACTCAGAGTAACATCCCAACATATGCAAAGCATTTTGTTCATAGTGCTCTAGAGGAAACTTTCAAGACAAACAGGGAGCCAGCTATGGGTGGTCTTTGGAATGTGAAGAGGAATGTTTCAGTGTAGCACAGGCTTGGAAAACATACCTACAAGGGCTAACATACACGTTTAAATCTGTGCTCCAGGTTCAACATGTGTGTGAGTGACATCCAACCAGGCATGCTGGAGGGCAGTAAGCACAGCGCGCTGCATGAACATAAGCTTTCTTCTCACTTCAAACAGCCAGCAAACCTAGTTCGAGTCAATCTGCATTTCCCTTCAGACCAATTGGAAAATAGGCGTTACAGATAGTTTCAGCTAAAAAAACATACAAGCAAAGTTTTGTCATTTATCCACCAGTTCTTACAGAGTCTAGAAATTCTCTTTGCTGTGACACAAGTGAAGAGGAATGGACTGTGTCAAAAGTGGCATTATGATGAAACTCATGCTGTCATATATGCTTACTTCCCTCTAAGGTTTTGTACTTCATGTCGCACTGAATAAATACGTGTCTTGACCTGGAGTACTAAAGGGTCATTAACATGAAATTATGACAGATGCAATAGAGAGTAGATTTCTGCTACTCAAAAGAAAAATCTCTTTGACCTTTACATGAAAAAAAATCCATTTTTTAAGACTTAAGGTTAAAGAGTACATGCCAAAGTTATTTTGTAGATCTGCTTTTCATTGTTGCAGAAGATGCTCTCCTAAAATGAATATTGCTGACCTTGAACCCTATCAGCCTTCTCAATCTGCCTGTATTCTTAGAAACTTTAACTTCTTTATATGGAAACTGTCTATAATCTGGGATGTCACAGATTTAAGTTTATAGTCCTGATACAGTTGTACATAAAATGCCAGCGTCAATGATGATGTTACAGGGAGGTCTCTGCTGCACGATTAGCAACACTCTGTAGGACTGAAGAAAACCTGAAACATTTGTGCTAATGCTGATCACAGATTCCAGAGTAAAAATAACTGCCTTGGTCTGGAACATTTAACAAACCACATTTTCCAACTAAAATAACAGCATCTGAATTTGTTAGGCTTAATACCCATCCTAGGAACTCTGTGTAAGTTAAACAGGAGGCCAGGCAACCTAAGGACAGAGGAGAATTTGTGGGATGATTCCAAAGTAAATTGCATGATTTGAAAATGTGGCAAGCGCTTAAAAAAAAAAAAAATAAAATCAGTTAAAAGTAGCTTTCCAGCATAATTTCAGTCAAGTTCAAAACTGACTGGCAGATAACTTTAACATGAGGCAACTACTGCTTTGCAGCTAGTAGCCGCAGACCATTTCATGAAATCCCACTGGCTTGTGATTTATGTGCGCGTGCTAGAAAGCCTCTGACCCGATTCCTAAAGCCAAAATAAAGTATGGCCTGTGCAGCAAACTGGAATCTCCCTGGAGCCACAGAGTAACGCTGTGCTTCAGTCAAAGACTCAGGATTCATGATTGCAACACCACACCGAGGAGCTGGTAATGGAGACGTGCTTGCACATATGTCGCTGTCATATCATACATTTGTTTGTACACAGAGCTCAGACTTCCAAGCTCAGGTTAATTTTAGCTGGACTCGTATGATCCTATCAGACCCCTCATCCCTCACTGTGTTAATTATTGCTCAGCACTCTCTGCCAGCTGACTTACCTTTTTCAATGTGTGTGAATCACTGATGGGGAAGAAGCAGCGTGTGTCGCTGGCTGCAACCTCCTTGTATCTTCCTTGCCGTGTTTTACTCTGTTTGTTCGGGGAGATCCCATTAACAACTGCTGAAAGGAAGCTGTTGGTCATGAGGGGAGTCAGGGTCTGGCAGAACAGGCAGACGGCCACCACCAGGGCCAGGAGGAAGGGGCGAGGGCGACAGAGCCTGCGGCACCTGGGGCCGTGCCCACAAACCATGGCCAGTGTGCTGTCCTCACTCCACCCTTGGCCACATTGCAGATGCAGTAGCCATGTCCTGACAGGGTAAAAATGCCAAAGCGGGCTTTATCCAAAGCTATGGAGGACTTTCCCCATTCCTGCTGCTGAGAGCTTTCCTGGTGCCTGGCAAGAAGTCACCGCGTCCAGAAGAACAGGGTCCTGTGAACTGCCCTCCCATGGGGCTGTGGGAACAACCTGTGGGAAAGAACAAAAGTGAGAAGCAGCACGCCATGGCGCATGGGGTGCTCTGCTTGGAGCTGTGCCGACCTCCATGCACCAGGAGGACAGACCTGGTGGCAGGCAGGTGGGCAGAGGGGATCCGCAGCTCCAGCCTCGCGGCAGGAACTGCTCAGCCAGATAGCATCTAAGAATGCAAGAGGTTAAAGCTTAACATGCTCTGTCCATGGCCAAAAAGAGTAAGAGAGTGTACCAACCTCTTGAACAATCGTTTGCTGTTTTTTCTCTCTCGCATTCTCAATTCCCACTTTGTTTTTATAGTTCCTTTCGGTCCGGTCCCTTTAAATTGCCTCTTTCCTGTCAGTACGCACAGACCTCACTCTAAAAGCGATCAATTATCTAAAACCTGACAGACTACAAAGATTTTCCCTTGCATTTTGTTTCATCCAGATTGTGAGTTCAAAGTTACGCTTACTTACTCAGCTCTTATCCCGTTAGAAGTTTTCCATTCCCCTCTAATGGGCTGCTGATTAAAACCACTTGGTTGGAGCCTGGCTCATGATCCCAGCTCGTCTCACACACTCCGAGGCAGGCACACGCACATACACACACCATCTGAAGCCAGTTGGACCACAGACTTCATATAAATAAAGGCTGGACTGCTTGGAGGGTGGGGCTAAGCGAGCTCAGCTCGGGGCAGGCTCGGGGCTGGAGACGCAGCCCTGCAGCGGGTGGGGAACCAGAGGTGTCCTGCTTGCTGTGTGCCTCCAAAATACCGGCACTGCAATTTTTAGAAAACTGCTGTTACAGCAGTCGGGCTAATTGAAACCAGAAAAATATCTCCAAGGCAGAAGAAATCTGAGCAGCACCTGCAGTATTTTACTCCAAATTAACCAAAATGTTGCAAAAGGAAGCAGGTTTGCTTGGATGTGTCACTGGCGAAGAAGTTGTCAGTACTTTTCCATAGTAGATACGCTAGCTCGTAGCAGAGTATAAATAAAACTTCTTACTAATGTTAAGGAGGGAAAGAAAGGAAGGCAGGCAAAAATAATCCAATGAGAGCACTTTGTATCTCAGCTGCAGAAGGTCTTAGTTACTACTTCCCCCTGCTGACATGGGACAGGGACGAGACAGATGGGAACAGTTGAAGAACTCTGTTATCTTTACAAACCTAAACTTCTCAAACAATCGAGTTCCTTTAGCTAAAAATATCTGTGTGCACGTCATCTCTGTTATCCTGCATCCTTAGTTATTTTTGAAGAGTTCTTCCTACACTGCCTCATGTATAAGAAATGGCAGATGCTAAATTGTGATATCCCTGGGCCAATCTACACAAAGTAAGAGCAGCAGCATTAGCAAGTCAGAGGTCTATATACAGCAATGAGAGCAGAGCATGGATTTGTTTCAAGTGCTGCTATTTATTCATCTTTCCTATCTTCTTTTCTTCCAAGCTAAAACTGTCAATTTGCATATATAAAAGTGCCACAGAAGTGATTCAGTACCTCACGCAGAACCTCAGCTGGCACAGGCATTGCATTTTAGCATTCTGTCTGGGGCTGTCTTGTATAAATTACAGGGTTTTTAGGTTATCCTGGGCAGGAAAGGGGTACAAAACCTGCTGGTACCCTCCAGTGATAGACGCTTTCCATCCACCCAGAAGATGCCATTTCAGCTCTGTAGGAATCCCCTGCTTGTGCTTCTTCTCCCAGCACACCAGCTCCCACCCTCTGGCCCTGCTGCTGCCAGCCTGTGCTGCAGAGCCTATGATGAGCCAGCAAACTGGGCCAGTGGCTGCATCCATGCCATACAATGGAGAGGCACCCGGGGAGCTGGTGCACTCAGAGGAGCTCTGCAGAGACACTGCAGGCAGTCTGGGAATCACGGGACCCCATTTGTGGAGGAGAAGCACAGCAGAGTTGCTTTACTGTTGCTTTACTCTCGTAAGAGTTTGCCCTGTGGCGCACTCTGCTTTCTGGGTCTAGAACCCTCAGCTGTGTAGGTGGCATTTGTACAGTTGTGAGCTTCTCCCAGCTTTCTAGTGAGGGGATTTGTCAGAGTTTTCCATGCTATTGCTAGAAGACTTGACAAAAATAGCTTGATAAAGATTAAAGGCTGCTTAATGGCATGGACCCCACAGTCCCTTGCAGCAGTCCTGCATGAGAACAAAGTAATTGTCTCTTCTCCCTCTGCTCCTTCAGCAGCCTGGCAGATAACTCTGTGCTCCCTCCAGCCTGACCTAATTTCCCCCTGTTCAGTTAATAACTGGAGGCTTTAAGCCCACGTTTTCCCCAGCATCTCAGAGGCACTTCATCCATCCTGCAACTCCTAGATTACTGAAAGGCTCCAGGTTTTCAGAGCAAGCTGGCAGGTTTTTCTCATTTATTGCACCAAGGCTGATACTGCAAACACATAGAGGATGGGAGGTCAGCAGAGGGCAAGCAGATCTCTTTGTGTACTTCTTGGGATCTGCATTCTGTTCCTCTGATTTTCCCAGATGTTCCAAGGAGGGAGCTGGCTTTTTCCCTATGTTTTGTGGTTTCTTTTCATCACAAGAACATGCAATGCAATTTTGCTGAGCTGTAAATACTTCCCTCATTCACAGCTAGCGTGCAGTGAACATGATTTGTCGTCTTCTAATTAGGATTTCATCACATCTCTCAGCCCATGTCTACTGACTTATTCGGTCACATTCCAACACTGAGAATTAAGCTAGGACTTTTGAAAATGGAGGCTGACAGGGACTAGCATTGACTAATAAAGAACTAGGCCTTCAGTGCATAGTGTTCAAACAGCCACAGAACACAATTATCTGTAGGATCAGAAATATATAATTCTTTGTACCCACAGGTATATATATATATTTCAGACTTCATAGAAAGCCACAGATCTTTTTCTGGCATCCCAAACGATTTAGGGATTGATTTGCTATTCAGTATTGCTGGACCTGTCTGGCTCACCTCTCCCCGCTCCTTCCACTCACACTAGACTGCACACATGGATGCTCCCTGCAGAAAGAAGTCAGCTGCAGTCCAGCTCTGCATGAGGCAAAGTCCTGTAGGGATCATTTCTGTAAAAAAGACATGAGTATCACAAGTGATCTCCCATGCTTGCAGCCAGAATCCCAGCTCATCCCCATCACCTGGAACAGGTGGTGTTGAATGAAACACTGGCACAGAAAAGACAAGAGGAAAATAAGACTTGATAAAAATTGCAAGAGACTAGGATTTGAAAGGGTTTAGCCAATATACCACACAGGCACCATTCATCATCTTGCTGTGGTTTTAAGCAATCCAGCTCCTATTCTTGCAGCTTTCATTTGACATTAATCTCTGTTTGTGCAGTGATGAAAGCTAGTGACCAATGAAGAATGATTTCAGTGGTCTTGGTAGTGACCTGGACACATAACTGCCAAGAGCTAAGCAAGGAGGAAATATGAGGTGTGGAAAGATAGAAGGAATTTAAGGCCAGTTGAATATATCCTTTTTATGCATGCTTAACTTTAATCAGAGATCTAACGTGACTTATCCTACAACTCTAAGTAAAATTAAGTCTAGATAAATGTGATTGTAAGATCAGGACTTGATGTAATAAAACCATTTTGCGTCAACAATTTCACCATATAGAGTTTTCCAAGGAGAAGATATGTTTAAAAACTATTGCTGTTTTTTAAAGCAAGATACAGAGTTCAAAGCATAACATCCTAGAAACCGTTTTAATGATGAATGAGCTCAAAGAGATCATTTCTAACTGGGCTGATCATCAAGTCCTTGCAATTGCATTTGTCATCTTCACAGTGCAGACCTATATGTAATTTTTGTTGTTTATGGTCATCTTCCATGATAAAAATCCAAATTTCCATGATAAAAACTACACCAAAGGCGTAGATTCACACTAACTTCAAATGCTGGATTAATAGCACTGTGAATAAGTAAATCAAGTAAACCGTATTGGAGAGAGAGCAATGAGCTGCAGCCCTTCAGGGTTCTTGACTTCACCCCGAATTCAATCCAGATTGCAATTGGATTTGCATGTGTCTTCAGTCCTGTGTGTGGTCCCATTATGAACAGTGAATGAGGAATACTGGCACAGAGGAATAGAGTCAAGAAAATATATTTCATTACTGCTTTGCAAGTTGGAAGATGTGATACAAGAATCGAAGTTTAAATTAATTCCAGCATGGAAAAAAAAAAATAGGCTCTTTCCCCTTTTTCCATTCATAGACCACTGCAGGCCTCAATGATGTTGTAATTTTGTTCCACAGAACACTCCAGAGACAAGTTTTCACGTCTTCTTCCTGCTTTGGCCCAGCACTCTGATCCTGGCTCACAGAAAAGAGCCCAGTAGAGAAGATTCTGCAAATTCTTGGAAGGCAAAAAAGCTGATGTTAACAGGACATGAGTATTAGGGGAGACTCTCCATTTGGCTTTGCTTTTCATTATTGCTCCATTGATTTAATCTTTTGTTTTTATGTAAAAGGAAGCAAATGAACTGGACTACACAAGCAGTGTACGCTTCTCTGGCCAGATGGTTTGCAGCTCCTTTATATGTACATTCTATGTATAGTCCATTTTAGCTCTTTAGTCTGATGGTTTGTTGTTCCTTTTCTTTAATTGTGTAAAAAGCTGTCGTAGCTGAATATTGAACCTCAAGCAAGATGCTGTTGGATCTCCAGTTCCACGGACAGATTGCCCAGTCCAGGAATTCCCTGCCATGGAAAGCGGACCTTATTTGTTGCCCTTTCCCCTGACTTTAGCATCTGTTCAGCTCTTCCTGCCTTGTGGTGGTGCTCATTAAGTCCTTTGATCCTTACGTGAGAAAAATAAGTGTGCAGCGTGGTTGGTTTTCCAAAAAAGAGTGTTGAATCACCCCTTGGAGAGGTCCTATGGTCCCTGGTGCTGGTACAAGGCAACCAGCAGGAGAGGGCAAATGAGGGGAGATGTCAGCAGAGGAGGGGAACAGGCAGCTCATCAGACCACTGTCTTCATCCCAGTTAACCTAAAGATTTAGGTAGGATCTGGGTCTACTTAGTTATTAGCCCAGAGATTTTTCTTTGTATCTCAGCCATGTTCTTTACTACTGCCTTTTGGTACAATGTGGACATTGAAACACATGGTTCTGTTTCTTTCTTTCTTTCTTTCTTTTAATAGCACAGAAGGCTGCTTGAGGTGTGGGCAGTGAGAAGCAGCCAAAGGCCAAAGTCTTTTGAAAAATAAAAAAATTAACATGTCAGGGAAGAAATAGATCAGCTAATTCCTTGCTTCTTCCTTCTCATTGTTACTGACTGTCTACACACACACCTCTTGAAGCAGTTACTCTGGTTACACATAGATCTATGGATTTTATAGCCAGTTTCATTGCTCAGACTCACTGGCTACTGCTGAGAACAGCACAATGATCAGTGATAATCAAAAGAATGTTCAAATAGGCTGTAAGAACATGAACTTTACCTCTGGGTTTGAAGAACAGAAACAAAGTGAAGTACTCGTAGATTCTGAAGACGTTTGTGTTATTTTCTATTTTGATATAATTTATTTTGTTGTGGTTCTGTGATTTTGTTCACATGATTCTGTGATGGTAGACATTTTTCTAGTGTCCTGCTGATACCCCTTGTCTTGAAACCTCAGCTTGTACTGGTTTTGGCTAAGATAATTTTCTTCATAGTATCTGGTATCGTAGCATGTTTTGGATTTGTAACAAAAAGTGTTGGTAACACACCAGTGTTGTAGCTGTGACTGAGCAATGCTTTCAGAATCAAAATATTTTCCATTTCTCTATCTGATCATCTCAGCAAGTAGAGTGGGGGTGCATAAGGAGCTGGGAGGGGACAGAACCTGACAGCTGACCCAAACTGACTGAAGGGATGTCCCACACACCATGACAATATGGTCAGCAATAAAAATTGCTGGGGAGGAAGCTTGCTAGAGCTGCCATTGCTTGGGGTCTGGCTGGATATCAGTTAGCTGGTGGTGAGCAATTTTTGCATCATTTGTTTTTAACTGGTTTCTTTCTTACTTTCTCTCTGTTTTCCTCTCTTTTTCTCTTTCTCTTTTTTCTCTTTCTCTCTTTCTATTTCTCTTTCTCTCACTCTCCCTTCCTCCCTTCTTTCTTTCATTTCTTCCTTCTTTCTTTCCTTTATTCCTTTCTTTCTTTCTTACATATTAAACTGTCTTTATGTAAACACATGAGTTTTCTAACTTTTACCTCTCTGATTCTCTCCAGGGGACAATTAAGAAGTAAGCAAGCAGCTATGTAGTTTTTAGCAGCCTATGAGGGTTAACACACAACAGTTCTTTCTAGTGCCCAACGTGAGGCAGTAAAAGGTTTTGAGTTAGCAAGAGATTTGACCAGAACATGTTAGAGGAAACTTAGAATTTTTATATCTATTAAACTGCTGCTGGTTGTGATACTGACTTATTTGTTCTTAGTGTTGTTTGTGATTCATGCCATGCTCCTTTTTTGCTGTACATCAAGTATGAGACCTTGTTAAAGGCTGGTTTTGGCTTTTGCAGTTTGCAGTGCTGTGTAGCACTTTGTTCTTACACTGTGCCGTGGAGAATTATGGTAAAAGCACTAGCCCTGAGCCTAATCTATTACTGAGGCCCTGCATTGCTTGTCTTGGAGACAGTTCACAATCACACTGTTTCCCTATTCTCTTCCAAGGGCCAAGTGTTGGAGAAAATAAAGAATGACACCTTCCCCTTTCTTCTCCCGTGGGGAAGATGTTTCCAGACTTACTATAATAACTTTTTGGTATTTCAAGCCTCCTTGAGTAACCAGCAAAGAATCATACATTGTCTTGGTTTGGAAGGGACATCAAAGACCATCTAGTTCCACCCATCCCTGCCATAGGCAGGGCTGCCACCCCATCCCCACTCGGCTTCACCCAGGGCCCCCACCCAGCCTGACCTTGAGCACCTCCAGGGATGGGGCATCCGCAGCTTCTCTGGGCAGCCA
Source organism: Lagopus leucura (assembly GCF_019238085.1). Lineage (NCBI taxonomy): Eukaryota > Metazoa > Chordata > Aves > Galliformes > Phasianidae > Lagopus > Lagopus leucura. The sequence goes on from NW_024962265.1 coordinate 22,097,196, forward strand.
ATGCTAGAAAAGAAATAAAGTGTACTTCTTCTGAACTTACTGATCTGACAGTTCATATTATTTCATGAGTCTGGTGACAGTATCATGATTACAGCAGAACTAGAGAATAGCTACCAATGTGGCACAGAAGTTATGTTGGAAAGGAACTACCCTTAAGTGCAAAACAACTTTTAAGCACTGACTTTTCATATTTCAAAAAACAAAGCTGAAAATTAAGTTTAACCACTTTAACCAGTTAATCAAAGTGGGCAGAATAGATACAGTGAAGAAGGCCACACGGAATGTCTCCATTGCAGCTGGTACAGATGGGTGAGTCCTTTGTGTCCTGCCCCATATAGAGTCACAACTCTGCCCCTCAGCCCTACACAGCTTGCTCAGAACACACCTGATAGTTCTGTTCTGTGGGCTGGGAGAAAGTGGCTTGAAAGGTGAAACTGAGGGAGAGAGTGACATCATGCTGCATTGCTGTAATAAGGCTAGGAGGAAGCTGAACACCTTACTGCCGGTGTGCGTGATCTGAACCATTTTTGATTGAATGGGTCATGTGTAAAGTTAGCATTCCAAAAAGAGTCAGTTGAAAAAAACAAGACATTTCTCAGGTCTGATAGATATCAATAGTTTTGTTGCCATTTTTTTTTTATACTTTGTACATAATTTGAATAGTGCAGAAGGGCGGAAAAGTAAATAGAAAGTATTTTTGTTCATTTTCTGGTTAATGAGTTGGTGGTGGTTGTCTCTTTTGTGTGCTGTTTTGTTCTTTTTAATTACAGAGGAATCACTGGATGCCATAAATAGACCAAGCAATTTATTGAATAAATTCTTCTACACTAAAGCCATTAGCTTTTGATTTTGCAAAAATTACAAAATAATCAAATCATAGAATCATAGAATCTCAAGGTTGGAAACGACCTGCAAGATCATCTAGTCCAACCATCCTCCCATTATCATTACTACCACAAGCACTAAACCATATCACGCAGCACGTCATCCAGATGCCTCTTGCACACTGCCAGGGACGGTGACTCCACCACCTCCCTGGGCAGCCATTCCAGTGTCTGACCACTCTCTGAGAGAAAAAGTTCTTCCTTATGTCCAACCTAAACCTCCTCTGGTACAACTTGCGGCCATTTCCTCAGGTCCTGTTTGTTGCCTGGGAGAAGAGGCCAAACTCCTCCTCATCACAACCTCCCTTCAGGAAGTTGTGAAGTGCAATGAGGTCTCCCCTGAGCCTCCTCTTCTCCAGACTGAACAATCCCAGCTCCTTCAGCCTCTCCTCATAAGACTTGTGCTCCAGACCCCTCACCAGTTTCATTGCCCTTCTCTGGACACGCTCCAGGGCCTCAATGTCTTTCTTGTAGTGAGGGGCCCAAAAGTGTAACCAAATCAGAATCCCAGTACAAAGACGCTGAGTAAGCACGGTGTTTGTATCAGTCACCATTTCCATACAGCTGTGTTCCAGTTTGGAACTAAAGCATATCAAAGGGACTGTTTGCCAAAACAGAAAAGTATGAGGTATAAAATAAATACAAAGCGGATAGCTAACAAACTTTAGAAAGATGATTATAGAGTTGATTTAAAATCATACCGTAATTAGCTAAATATGAAATCAAGTCATGGCTTTATAATGTGTTCCTGTGATTATGAAGAATATGCAAGTGTTTACATGATTCCTTCCTTCATTAATGTAGATATTGGTGCTTAAGATTTAAACAATAGTTAAAAGGAAACTTTACAATCTTTGCCATTAACACGCTCGTGAGCCTTCATAAAGAGGAATTCCCAATACATTCTTTCCCTCCCTCCTCTTAACAGAAGTCTTTAAGTAAATAGCAGTACCTGAGTGTTTGGAAAGCAATTTCAAGATGAAAAGCACTTTTGAGTTGGCAAATCTTGAACGTTAATGTAGCTACTAGTCAAAACACCTTCAGATTGCTTTTTTTTCTCTTTTTTTTTTTTTATTGAGAATCATCTTTAGTTTTCCTGTTCTGGGCTAAAACTTAACTGAGATGTTTTCCCAGTGCATATTTTACATTGTATTACAAGAAAAACCAACAGTGTTAGAGAAGAATGGCAAAACTGTTCAAAACCGTTCTGGTGTGACTCTCTATGAGGTAATTATTACTTCTGAAACCAGCACCTCCTCGGGCAAAATATGCTCTTGGTCAGTGCCTAAGAAAATTTATACACTGGATTTAAAAATGTCACCATGACAGGAAAAAATATCCCTGTGCTTCTGAGAAGAAAAGATTCCCTAATTCTGTAGCACTTCCCTGATTGAGCCCTTCCAGCACTCAGGTTTGCAAACTTTTTCCAACCATCTGTCCCACATGTATTTTTCTAAAGACACAGTAAAACTTGCTTTGAAGGCCACAATTTTGCAGGTGGAGACAATATTAAATTATATTCGTTTTGCCACCCTATTTCTGTTTCACTCACTGCTGTGTGTAAAAATACCATACAACCATTATTTATTCTGCTGTAAAGAAAGGCTTAGTGTAATCTTAATTAGGAAAATGAAATTAACAGAAATAAGTTTGTGTTCAGCAACAAAATATACTTAGAATTCTCCCAATTCTTTTTATTTTTAGGAGCAGCAGACATAATTGTAGCTGAACAACTGAGTGTACTTGATGTTAAGAATCCCATCATTGTACCCTTAAACTTCAGCAAAACTTCTCTTGACAGGAAGTAGCCCTTTTCATCAATGTAGACATACTTGTTCTATTTAATGTATATCACGGAATAACTTTCAGGAAGGCTCAGAGCAGTCACAAAGCATAGAAAGTCTGATAATACAGTACAAAGTGTAGATAAGTGATAGGGGCTTTAACGATGTTAAAACTGCTGTGTATCCCAGCATTGCTCTTTATTTTCTAATGCATTTGGTAAATTTCTTGCCCAAGGCAAGTCTTTCTCACTTTTTTTTTCCAGTACCTTCACAAGTACAGTTAGTTAGCAAATAGTTAATGTCATGTTTATAATAAATAATTTATATATAACGTGGTATAAGATCGGAGACTATTGCTTATACTGAAATATAAGATGGGATATATGCAAGCACGAGTCTTTACCAATTCTTTACAGAGAGAGTGGTGAGGTGCTGGAACAGGCTGCCCAGAGAGGTTGTGGATGTCCTGTCCCTGGAGGTGTCCAAGGCCAGATTGGATGGGGCCCTGGGCAGCCTGGTCTAGTATTAGATATATGGAGGTTGGCAGTTCTGCCTGTGGCAGGGGGGTTGGAGATTCCTTGAGGTCTGTTACAACCCGGGCCATTCTATGATTCTATGATTCTCTAATCACACAACTTGTTAACAATGTTAGCATGTTTAGCAGCTCCTGACATGAGATAGATCTTGTGGAAAGAGCTGCTGCATGTCTTTATAGAACATCAAATGATTACAAACACAAGAGATGCATTAAAAGTGCATGAAGAATGTTATTGTAAATCAGCATGGAGAAACCGGAGTGTGGCATTTTTTTTTCCTGTTTCAATCAAAGAATTTTAGGCAATCCTAGAAAGAGTAACCAAATGGCAGAGGCACCGTTCATTCAGAGTGGCCTAAATTCAGTTATTCATAAAGTCACACCTGGATCCCTTTTGCAGTTCTCCACCTCAGAGACTGTTAATGAACCTGCAAAACAGAACCCTCTGCTGCCAATGCTAATACCAACAGGGTCCTACTTCTGTCCCTTGTCACTTCTGTTGAACAAAACAGTGTGTGGTCCAGACATTCCAGCAGAGTGAGGTGGGAGACGAAAAACTTAGCTAAGTAAAGCCAGATCACATTGAAAATACCTCTCTGGTGAGAAGGAACAGAAGAGGGAAAACAAACCCCAGAATTTCTCATCTTTATTGTGTGCAGTTGAACAACATTTTGAAAGCTCAATAAAGACGAAAAGAATGCAAATTATTTTGTGCTATTCAGAAAGATAACTGAGCAGCATTTTCAGAGCAGGAAGCATAAATATATTTTCTCTGTATCACTTCAGTCTTAGAATAAATTAAACTGAGAGCTGAGGTAAAAGTGTTGTTACTTAACAGCTTCTTAAAAGCACAAATACCATCTAGAAAGCACAGATCACTTTTTTGTTCTATTCCAGTGCTCAGCACACTGGTTCCCAGTTTGTGATACTACAAATACCTCCTAATTCTGAAAATTCACCCAAAGGCCTGAGCACTGAGATGAAACTGAAAACAGCTGCCCTGCCTGATGCCAAAGGCTTACCTAACATAGTGATTGTACCCAAGAGCTCTCACTGATGGTAGTGGTTTAACCAAGCTTGGCATCAAACCCGTTTTCACTCACTCTCCCCAGGTAGAATGGAGGACAGAATTGTAAAGGTAAAAGTGTGAGAACTTACAGGTTGAAGTAAAGACAGATTACTAGTAGAGCAAAAGCTGCAGGCACAAACAAAGCAAACAAGGAATTCATTTGTTACTTCCATCAGCAGGCAGATGTTCATCCATTTCCAGGAAAGCAGCTCTCCTCATGGTAATGGTTTCTTGGGAAGACAAATGCCATCACTCTCAGCATTCCCTGCCCCTTCCTTCTCTACCCCAGCTTTCATTGCTGTGCCTTGCAACATATGGTATGGGATGTCCCTTTGGCCAATTTGGGTCAGTTGTCCTGGTTATGTTCCTTCCCAGCTCCTCACTGGCAGGGCAGCATAAGAAATGCCCTTGGCTTTGGGTAAGCACTGCCCTGCAATAACTGAACATCTGTGTTACCAGCAATCTTTTCATTAAAAATCCAAAACATAGCATCATGCAAGCCTCTATGAAGAAAATTTCATCCCGGCTAAAACCACAATAATATCCACCCTTTACATCATATTGCATATGTCGTGCTCAGGTCACACACTATCTGAGACATACTCATTGATCACCACCCTTTGATTAATACACAATCCCTTACTCAATTGACCGCATCCATGAAATGCCCACAGAATGTCCACCGAGTTCTTTCAACCTATGACTTAGTAGTGGCTTGGGACAGGGGAGGCAGTGTGTTCTGTGGAGTTACTGAATGCCAGAGACAGCTTGGGCCAGGTCATCACTGCACTTGCACTGGTTCTTGTGAGACTCATCTGTTGGTTTGAGTGGTTCCTGCTGAAGAACTTGCTAAAATATGCAACTTAGGTCATAATTTACAACAATTTAAGGGCATGTGCATTACAATCTCCACCTCTTGTCCTATTGGACTAGGTCATAAGGTTTTATATTGCAATGAACTCCTCTCTTTGCCCTTGCTTCCAGCCTGGGCACATCCATTGGCCACAGTTCCACAGTCCCTCCTTCAGCATGGCCTTATCCATGAGCCACAGTCCCTTCAGAGTTGTACCTACTGTGTCACCAGCTGTAGATGCTATGAGGTCTTCTTGTTCTGATGTGCATTTACTAATGGCCACAGCCACAATCACATTGAGGTGTACCTGCTGTGGCATGGCCTGTTCCTTTTGCCTCAGACCCTTCAGAGATCTCCTCAGATACTTGCTGTGTCATGGTCTTATCCACACCCACAGGCACAGTACTCAGGCATGGCTTTATCCACATACATGGATGTTGCAAGGTTACTTCCTGCAGCATGCACCTCTCCATAGCCATAGGTGCTTTGAGGTGTAACTACTCTGGGGTGAACTCTGTGGCCACAAACATTTTGGAGTGTACGTGCTCTCATATGGACTCATCCACAGGTCACATTTCCTCTGGCTTGAGTTCAGTCTGAGTTCCAGCCAGTCTGGTAAGCAGCACAGGGACAGCAGCAATGCCCTGGCCATCTGCCAGCCCAGGCTTACAGCCATAGCTATTATCAAAATGTTTCCAAGCACAGCAAAACAAGATGATAAGGAATGGAGCAAACACCACAAGCAAAAGCAGCCACTAACAAGAACTGCGGTCTAAAATACGGTAAGGGAAGCAAGCCTCGGCACAAGCACAGGAATCTGCCAAGTAGCAGCTAAACAGCTATAACATCTATGAATTTGGTCTAATATGCCCCACATTCCAAACAAATCTCTCATCCTGAACCCTTCATGCCCCACTTTGGATGCCAAAAGACAGTATCACAGAATCAGAATCACAGAATGGCCTGGGTTGGAAGGGACCTCAAGGATCATGAAGCTCCAAGCCCCCTAACACATGCAGGGCCACCAACCTCCCCATTTAATACTAGACCAGGCTGCCCAGGAACCCATCCAACCTGGCCTTGAACACCTCCAGGGATGAGGCATCCACAACCTCTCTGGGCAGCCTGTTCCAGCACCTCACCACTCGCTCTGTAAAGAACTTCCCCCTGACATCCAACCTAAATCTTCCCTCCCTCAACTTCAAACCATTTCCCCTTGTCCTGCAGTTATCTACCCTTTCAAAGAGTTGATTCCCTTGCTGTTTGTAGGCTTCCTTCAGGTATTGAAAGGCTGCAGTGAGGTCACCCTGCAGCCTTCTTTTCTCCAGGCTGAACAAGCCCAGCTCCCTCAGCCTGTCCTCATAGGGGAGGTGCTCCAATCCCCTGATCATCCTAGTGGCTCTCATCAGGACCCTCTCCAACAGCTCCCTTTCTTTCTTGTACTGGCAGCTCCAGTCCAGGACACAGTACTCCAGATGGGGCCTCACAAGAGCAGAGTAGAGGGGGACAATCACCTCCCTGTCGCTGCTGGCCACCCCTCTTCTGATAGAGCCCAGGATACCATTTGCTTTCTGAGCTGCAAGAGCACACTGCTGGCTCATGTCAAGCTTTTCATCTATCAGGACCCCCAGGTCCTTCTGTGCAGGGCTGCTCTCAAGGATTGCTCTTTCCAGTCTGTGTGGATGCCTGGGATTCCTCTGGCCCAAGTGCAGAACTCTGCACTTTGCTGTGCTGTACCTCATCAGGTTCCCCCGGTCCCACCTTTCAAGCCTGTTGAGGTCCCTCTGAATGGCATCCCTTCCTTCCACCATGTCAACTGCACCACTCAGCTTGGTGTCATCAGCAAACTTGTTGAGGGTGCACTTGATAAAGATGTTAAAGAGCATTGGTCCCAAGACAGACCCCTGAGGGACGCCACTCATTACCGGCCTCCACCTGGACATAGAGCCATTGATGACCACCCTCTGTCTGTGGCCTTTCAACCAATTTCTTATCCATCGTGTGGTCCACCGATCAAATCCACAATCCTCCAATATGGAGATAAGGATGTGGTGGGGGCGATCTGTTCCATGATCTTCCCAGGCACAGAGGTGAGACTCACTGGCCTGTAGTTCCCGGGGTCCTCCTTGCTCCCTTTCTTATAAGTGGGAGTGACGTGACCCTTCCTCCAGTCATCCAGGACCTCATCTGACAGCCACGACTTTTCAAATATGATGGAGAGCGACTTGGCAAGCACCTCAGCCAGCTCCTTCAGAACTCTGGGATGCACCCTATCCAGCCCCATAGACTTGTACACATTCAGTCTCATGAGGTGGTCTTGGACCTGCTCTGCCCTTATGGGGGCGGGGCCCCCCGCCACTGACCACACTGGTCCCCATCTAGAAGTTTAGGGCTTCAGGGCTCAGGGACGTGAGAAGTACTGGAATCCTGGCTACCAGTGAGGACCGAGGCAAAGAACTCATTCAGTACCTCAGCCTTCTCTTCATCCGCTGAAGCAAGTTCTCCTTTTACATTTACCAAAGGAGGTACACTCGCTTTGACCTGTCTCTTCCGGCCAGTAGGACTATCACAGCCATACAGGAACAATTCCCCCTGCTATATGTAATTTCTAGCGATCAGTCTTTAGTGAGTTTTTGTTCCAGATGTATAACTTCTGCATTTTATGCCCTTGCTGATCTCGCTCCAGTTTGTTTTTAAGTCACATTTTACATTCATGTAAGCTATATGGCAAGTTTTGCAATGTAAGCACACAGTAGATGCAAAAAAGCTGCTCTTTTTCTTCATCCTGGACTACCTGCTTGTTACTCCTATCAAAAGACAAGCCTTTTCCACAGAACTCATGAACTTACAGACACGTTTTATCTTTACTAAGCTGCCTCTTTTCCAGACAGAAGCCCCAACTAACTCAGCTGTTTCTCAAATGTACTTTCATCCTCCTATGTGAGACTTTCCCCATTTTACTACATTTTTCTGGAAGGGTGGATCAGAATTTTACACTACGGTAAAACCTAACGGTGCCATCAATTTACACAGCGTAGAACTCTCCTCTGTTTCATTCTTTATTTCCTACTAAGTCATCCTTAGCACCTGTCTGACCTGCTGCTGAGCAGAGAAACAATGTTCCCACAGAATTCAATAGGTAATTCCAAAATCATTTATTTCCCTACTCGGCAATAGCTAATTCAGAGGATGTAGATGTAGGTAAACAGAGAATTGTTATTTTTATCTTATTTCACATTAAATTAACAAACATTAAATTGCATCTCCTGTTTGATGAGATACAGTATCATGAGATTGTTTCGCAACTTCAACACTTCATTTTCATTGCTTTAAGAACTCAACACAAGTGCAAACATTTTGTCACTACTGACCCTTCTTTAACTATCTTTTACATAACCAATGAGTAGTAGAGACCCACAGGACTCCCTTAGCAGCCTCCCCTTACTGGCAATATTGGTAACTTCTTTACTCTTTATTCTATTTTGCACATTTCGTAATGTGAAGAGGCCTCCTCCCCTCACTTACTGCATTAATGAAACACCCTGTCTAACTGCCTTAATGGAAACTGCATTAAGCTGGCCGCCTTCTACTAAGAGAAGCTTTCCCACAGCTCTAATGAACATGAGGCAACGACTCTCCCAGTATGTATTTACTCACTCATGTACTAATTCTAATCTCTACCAATGCACAAGGAACTGAGAACTAGGTTTGTAAATCCAACCTGAAGCTTAATATTTATCACTTGTCAGCCCTTTTGGTATTTTTCAAATGCTCTAAAAGCAGCTCAGATACTCCCTACATGAGTCTTTCTGGGACTCCCATGAATATTTGCAGTATGTTGCAGACTCACTTCTACAGGTCCCTTATTTTTAGAGCAACCTTCAAGCATCCTGCAGCAAAGACCCCAGTATTCAAATCTGCCTAACCTCTCACACGGTGAAGAAATAATTTAGCTTGCCTATCGCAATCGTGTAAAAATTCAGTTCTTTTTGTACTTTAACCACCCACTGACCCATTAGCTTCTGACAGGCTTCCTGCATAGAAGAAAACAAAAAGCATATGTATGTACAGGTGTATGGGAACTGTTGAGTCACAGCCTGAACGACTGATTGAGCACCTGGGGAAGGGACTGGGTCAGCCCTGGGGGCACAGGTGAAGGCAGTTCACCTGTGAGAGCAGAAGGGGTGGAGCCTGGCTGCACTTCTCCAAGACCTGACTTGTAGCAGGGGAGGATTTCTACATGGAGATTCCTCCTTGGTAGACCTTTCCTCTGCAAATTCTGTTTTCTTTTGGAATCTTCATATACAGGTGAGCAATCCCCTTCCCTTCCTGTATTGCACCTCTGTGTTGTGCTAGTCCTTCCATCATCACACCTTTATGGTCGTGCATTTTCTATTGTACTGAGGTGTTCAAATGCTACAATTTTGACTGTTGTGCATGTTTACCTCGTACGTTGCATTGTTTTGCACTTTTGTCCTTCCCTATTTTCTTAGATACTAATGAGGATGAAGGTTTTTTTCAGTAAACTGTTTTGCTAAAAACTGACTCATTTATTTAGATTTGCAGTCTCTGCACCATCTTAAGTATTGTCACCACCAGTGAAGGAATTTGTTACAGAATACTCAGGTTCTTATTACATTTAGTCCTTAGCTCAAGAGACTGAGCCCTTCAGTCCAAGGGGAGTCCAGATTACCTACTGCCTCTTTAACTTCCATTCACAGATTAGCACCAGTTTCTAACAGAACAAATAGTTTCTCTTATCTCTGTGGTCTCAATAGCCTCCCTCAAAACCAGATATACAAGTCCTTACGTATTATTATTTTTTTTTTTAGCTGAGATGTCTACAGAAGCACACATACAGTGGGCGAATTCCCCACTTTTAATGGAATCTTAATTACACTGCCCTTTTTTTTTTTTTAAATCAACTCATATCCTATTCTTTTACTACAGTCATGTGTTCTTTTCATCTATTTTTCCTCAGTATAAGGACTTAAAATAACCAATTTCTTTTTCTTAGAATAAATCATAGAACGGCCTGGGTTGAAAAGGATCACAATGATCATTGAATTTCAACCCCCTGCTATGTGCATGCTCACCATCCACCAGACCAGGCTGCCCAGAGCCACATCCAGCCCAGTCTTGAATGCCTCTGGGATGGGGCATCCATAAATGTTGTAATAGAAGTCTGGTTTCACTTTAGTTTAAGCCTGCACTTTCTGCACATACTCCTAATATGAGTAAGTCTAACTCTTTATTTCCTTGACATTGGAGTGTTTTGGTGCAAGACGGCATTTGGCAATGTTTCAAGGAAAGCTACTATGAAGGTCCATGGAAAGCACATAGCCCAAAGAGAATTCCAATGCTACAATAAAATCTTTACTCCAAATGGAAAGTGTATTTTTTCTTTTTTTTTTTTTTTTTTTTTTTCTTAGTGGTAGAAAGGAGGAGGAAAAAAAGGAGTAATGCTCTTGTTTCTGTTCAGTGCTGCTGCCATACCAAAAAGCCATATGAAAACAACACAAGAAAACTTTCTGTGAAAGGAAATCTACAAACTACATCCAAAATAAACAAGCTGGAGGAAAAAAAAGTTTTCCATTATATTCATGGCCCAAAGAAGTACCTTTTAAGGGGCTGCCATCTAAAAATCAAGATTCCTGATCCTGTGCTACAGCAATGCAGCTCTGACTTAGCAGGTCTTAAAGGATCTGCACAGGTAGTGGCTTCCCTTTAAGCTCCATAACATGACTGTCCCTGTTAGGTACCTCCAGGGCCTCCACAGCTGGATGAACTATTTATCCTTCTACATCTTTTCTGATCCATGTGTTAACTTTTACATGAAAGCTCCTGTTCAAGAAGGAATATGGCAGGAATTTCTCATGGAAACTCAGCTATGTTCTTCAGAAACTATTTTGACAGATGTGCAGAAAACATCAAATCAAGGAGTTGAGGTTGTTTTATTTTAACACCTAATACAATTCAAATTTAAAGGATTACTTGCACAAAAAAATAAACACATTTGGTATAAAAATTTATCATCACTTTAACACCTTTTTCTTTCTTATGGTCTGCACCTTGTCTGGAGCAGAAACATAGACTAATGGCACAAGTTTGTTTTATTCTACAGCTTTTTTTTTGTTTTTACATACTCAAGTACCCTAGAGGACAACAGCCCGCTGTATACAAGAACCATTTTCTTCAGCCTGCTGAATTAATTTTCATAAAGAACCAAAGCTATAAAGGCATTTTAAAAATCATTTTTTTTTAAGAAGCACTGACTTTTTGCACCATTTATATACATAGTGTTACATAACAGCTCTTGAATACAGTACATGCAGCAGAATATATCTGTTGAATATAAAACATACATTTAAAATCTTGACTTATCAGAATTTTCTGAAGACTGAATAATTGTAGAATGCCCACTGCTTAGAGAAAATGGTTTGACAGTACAAATATCTGCATATGTTGGCCACTGGAACAATCCAAGGCTTGCTGGAATAGTATCTGCAGCACATCAATGTGCATAAACAGCTTACATACAATATTAAAACACGACCAGCAAAACCAACCAATAGCTCAAGATCTTATGACTGCTATGTTAACCCTTCTTTAAGTGGTTGCGAGGAAGTGTGGTGGGGGTTTCTCCCCCCACGTAAGTCCCCCATAAAACCTTTAGTAAGCAATTTGTTTTCCAGATGAAGATATTTATTTATGTCTGCTGCCTCTCCTCTTCATTGCAGCTGTACACTGTGGACAGTACCATTTCCCTTTTGGTGCTTCTGTCAGTCCAACACATCCATAATGGAACCATTCAATGGGACACTATAAAAACAGAGTTTAGAGAGGGTTTGGGATTTTTCTTTTCTTCTTGAATTGTGATTACATACAATTCTATGAAAAGAAGCGCAAGTAGAAAGTGTAGGTTCTGCCTTTCATACCAAGCAAATAATGGGATAAAATGAAAGAGGAGAAATCCATACCCCATACACCCAACAGAATAAGGAAAGCAACAAAAATTCTACGAGTCATAGACTAACTCATTTATATAGAAAACAAAATAAGTATACTGTGCTAATGATAAACCTAGCTTGGCAACATTTTAAGTGACACAACAGTAATCTTCATCACTCACTTCGGACTGAATGCAGGATAATCTCAGTAAGTACATAATTACATTCACTTGCTCTTTTAAAACTTGCAGCATTTGAATCAGACAATTGGGATTAATACTGACATAGCTAAACGTTCCCAGAAATAAAGGGTATTTCAAATATGTCAAACTTCCTCAGGAAAGAGACGACTTCTGAAAGAATCTGAACTGTGGGGCAGATGAGGAGAAGTTTCTGGAAGAACGCTTCAACTCATGTGCACATTAATTCCCATCGTACTTCTCACACAAATATTTAAGTTCTACTTCTGTTTGAAGTTTTCCATGAAATCTTCTATGATCCTGGCACTACTACTATTTCTAACGTCAACTGCTAACTTCTTGCTTTCTCTTCTTTACTCTTTGATTGATTTTCTGCGTGATTCCTTCAGTCTCATCACAAGTCACGAAAGATGAAGTAAGAACAAAAAAATTCAAGACAGTAGCAGTGAAATCTGTGTATCTCAGAATAATGGTACATTTCCAATACTTAAATTTTCCAGGTCAGAACGTATCTTTTTAAATTTGCAGCTACTCATAGAGAAAAAGAAAACTGTAAGTATGTATTTATGATGTTTAAGACAGTGATCAGGGATGAAATATACAAGTTTGTTTAATGCAATTTCAATTTTTGTCTAGGATTTCTACCTAAGCAAAAAAAAAAAGCCTTTCAAGCACAAACAAGTTAGCAAGGGGCAGTTCTGTTTAGAATGGAAGCCCTACACACACCTAAAAGTTCTTAACAGCAAGGTTTGCAGTTTCTGAATACTCTTCTTACACACAGTGTTGTGTAACCTTATTGTGATTAAGCAAGGAGAAATACATGGAACTCCTATGTGATTGGAAAGATTAGTATTAAAAACATTTTCTTTTATCTCTGTTTGTTCCCACGCATCCTATGTTTAAGTCTGAAGTGAGGTAGGGGATTTGAATAGAAAAAGGAAAAATGATTACTTTTTTTGCTGTGTATATGTAAACAACAAAGAGCTGCACTTGTCCCTATTTTCACTAAAACTGAAAATATAACAAGCACTACAGAAAAGTAACTCCTGTAAGCAATAGTTACATGCACGAGGCTTCTCTTATGAGCATTCTGAACTTTATTACTTACATCTTGGTTATCACAGCCAACCATCTCACCATAGGACACCTATTGAAAAAGAAGGAAAAAAAGCCAACTTTATTAATAAAAACAAAATTTTCAGAGGGGTGGAATTCAAGGTTTTTGTTTCTTTTTTCTTTTACATTAAAGAAGTTCTTCCATCAGCAGTGGCAACAATACATATTTTTGTTGTTCCATAATCGTGTTCACATGTATGTTCCAGGTTGGATAAAAAAATCCAGCATTCAAAACTCAAACTAAGTACATTTTGGTCCTCAGCACTGAGGTTTGGACACCATCAGCCCACTTTTCAAATGTATTTATGTCTAGCATTTCCCTCGCACACATGACAACTTCAAGAACTATTCCAAAGAAACAATCACATACTTTCAAAAGAACCAAAGGATTCTGTAAACTCTAAAAAAAAAAAAATAAATTTAGCATTTAAAACTATAAAATCAGAGCAGGCATTTTTAAAAACTCGTGCTCTCATTCAGTCTTTCAATTTTCTGAGTGGCTTTTACAAAGATAGTATCTTCTCCATTATTAATTTATTTTGCAAAAGGAGGAAAGTATGAGAGAAAAAGTATTACTCTAGCTTGAAATTCTAAGAAAATTCACTGTGATCGTATTCAACTCTGAATTTAATTATGCCTAAATTCTTCAGTAAGAGACTTAGAACTCTCCAGATGTGGCACATCGCAGGAAAATTGGTTTGTTTGTTGCTTGGGCCTTTGACTTCATTATTCATAAAATCACAGAATGGCCAGGGTTGGAAGGGACCTCAAGGATCATGAAGCTCCAACTCCCTGCCACAGGCAGGGCCACCAACCTCCCCATTTAATACTAGACCAGGCTGCCCAGGAACCCATCCAATCTGGCCTTGGACACCTCCAGGGATGGGGCATCCACAACCTCTCTGGGCAGCCTGTTCCAGCACCTCACCACTCTCTTTGTAAATAAATTCCCCTGACATCCAACCTAAATCTTCCCTCCTTCAATTTAAAACCATTTTCCAGAGTCCTTTCATATTACCACTAAAGAAATAAAAACATCCTATTTGCAGTGTTGAGATTCTGATCTGTTTTTAAATGAGCAATCAGAGCAAGAAGGTCACCTGCAGTGAAACAGCGTATCTGGTTGTATTTCAGGTTGAACAATGTTTTTACCTGATTACAGATGCAGTAACGTGGCTCATTTGGATCATAGGTCCAGTCAACCTGGCTATTGGAATCAGACTCTGGTATTACTGCTGTTTGCTGGGACAATTCTTGTGCCAGTGCAGATGAGGAAGAACATGACGACAGAGAGGATGAAGAGGAAGATGATGACGACTGCTGACTTGAGGATTTGTTGTTGTTTCTGAAAGAAAGAAAGAAAAAACAAACATATCATAATTTAAGTTCATTTACTGGCAAGTAGAAGCACTTCTTTGTTGACTGAAATACTACAGTATGTAAATCCTGAAATGTGTATTCCATAACACATTTCATTCAAGAACTCCGATAGCAAAACTCTCTGGAAATCAGTCTGAACAGTTTATAGTCAGGCTATTCTAATCTATGAAATTGAACAACTCTAAATTGTCAAATGGCTTTACTGAATGTTTTACATCATGTTTTTTTTTTTTCCCTTAGTGTCAAGCCGCCATTAAGAATATGTAAATGGTATAACAGGCATTTGCATGTAATAATGTTACGTTGTCACGTACAGTAGATTACTGTTAAGATGACTGATTCTATGCTAATCTCCACTGAAGCATCAGCTGTCACTGCCCTGGAACAATGTCAATATGCAAATTTTGTATTTTTGCTTATAGGTCAGATCTGACACCCAAGACACATGTAGATGAGAAATGATTCTAAAACAAACTTTTTAAGTGAGCTGTGAATGAAAACAAATATGTATAAAGAAAGAAAAAAGAGCAAGTCAGTTTAAAATACAAGCAATCTGGGACAAGATCTTTCAAACAAAACTTTTGAGTCCTCAAATTTACTTCTGATGAAAACCACTTTTTATCAGAAGTAAATTTCATTCTGCTTCCTGTCCTAGGTGGTCAGACATCACAATATGTTCTGCTTATTTATAAAGTGGCATGAAGCAAATCTCCAGATCTACTTCAAAACCATCTACAAAGCACTGCACAGAATTTCCAACATTTACATTTAGACCAAGTCTTCTCTCCTGTATAGAGAAAAAGTGAGGAAAGAAACTAGACAATATAACAGACAAAAAAATTAATCCAAGTATTTCTTTAAAACCTTGGATTGAATTTGTATAAGGAAAAAGAAAGCAGTGGAGAAAAGAAGAAAGTCCTGTACAAAAAATGCCAGTATGGAATAATAACTTTCCACTCATGTTTTATATTCCCAACATATTAAATGCAAAGTATTTCTAATATGGCCTATGACCTTTAAGTGAAAGTTTAGTTGTCAACTGCAGTCAGCAAAAAAAACCTACTTGCTTTTTCTGCCACTTCGTGAATCTGTGCTTGACGAACTTAATGTTTGTGTTAATGTAGATGCCAGAGCTGATGATGAATACCCAGTTGAATCTCTAGATAATGAAAACTCTCTTCCAAGTTGAAAATCATTGTTCTTAAATGCTTCGTAGCTGGCTTTTAAACTGGATGTTCTTCTTCCTTCCTTCATCTAAAAAAGAATACTGATATTGTATCAGATTATAAAGCAGAGTTCTTACTTAAGACATACTGGGCTGCTATTATTGCCACGGATTCATCAGTTATTCTTTTAATAAAGTGATGCATAGTAAGTGATAAGAATGAGTAAGAATATCCCACAAGAAAAGGTACAAAATGAGTCGTCCTTTTATGGAAGTTTCAAAGGATGAAACTGTAGCATGTACACAATAATGATGAGAACAACACCACACCAGCTGAAAGTGATCAAAAAAAACTACTAGTATTCCTTCTTAATCAACAGCTGGTGGCAGGCTGACGAGAATGTGAGAATGTTTTGACGTTACCTGTGCTGTGGCTTGCACTGCTTGAGCTGCTGCCATGGTAATAGCACCGGCCCCAGATCCTGAAGATAATGAGCCGAGGTTATATGATGCCAATGGTTGAGAAGAGTTTGTATTGTATGCATTGTTTGAAGAGGATGATGAATTATTGTTTCGACACCCTTGATGAACAGAACACATTCATGAAATTCAAAATGAAACTAAATTCCTTTGCATTTTAAGAAGAGTTATATATGACAACCAGTGAAAGACTAGGAACTCCATTTATGCAGAGTAGTCTGATCATTTGGAAAAAAGTTCTAAGAAAATTTTTTGACACTGCTAGTTTTCTACTTAAGCATCTACCCTCACGTGCAAGGAATCCTTTCAGAAAGGCAGTCCTCACTATCACACTCAGCTATATATAGACATAACACAGCTGTTATGTCTATATAAGCCCAACCTCAGTTGAAATTATATTGACTACTGTGACAATTGAGAAGAAATTAAGAATTTGACTGTACAACTAAATTTTCCCTAAGATAACATTTAAAACAGTCTTACACTAAAAGCTAAAAATCACAATTTGAATGCACCAGATTTCCTGACAGCTGTTCAAAAGTAGTTCTGTTTAGTTTGCCAACTCATGCGAAGTTCCTTATAGATAAATGACTATGAAAAAGCCTAGTTAAAATTAGTGACCAGCATTAAATTGCCAAAGTACTTTACTTACTAATACCTTCTCATAATCTTTCATTTTCTGAGCAGAATCTACAAATTATCCTTATTTTGAAAACTGACAGGAAGCTGTGCTGTGTTTTTATTCACTAATCAAAGGGCCTTCTTATCTGGCCTCATTTCACACAAGACTCAGAAGCATTTGATCATAGCTGAATGCTAGGTCAGAGCAACCCTTATAAGATGAATGAATATTCTTTTCCTACTTTGGAAATTACTGCATGGGCTTCTTTTCCTCAAAATAATGCATGGATCTCTTGTATTTCTACCAGTGGATGAATGAAAACCATACTCCTACCCTCTTCGAACCGTGAAAATAAACAGCCAACACACAGCTGTCAAATGACAACAAAGCCAATGAGCTTCATGCACAACACAGGTGAGTAACAATGTCTGCAATTTCTCATTTTTAAAATGACCAAAAATCCCAGAGCAAAGTGTATGGATCTCTGATACATATTAAAAAAAAAAAAAAAAAAAAAAATAAAAAAAATCCACACATACAATTGGATTTTTCTTCCCTCTATTAAAAGTAATAAAATGTAAAACAATTAAGACTACCTGGTGTATTTTCTTTAGAGGCATCTGAAGTAAGGGTAGATAGAAGAGCTTCAGATTTAAACTTCTTCTCGGGAACATGATCTGTTGCACCATGGTGAGACGATGGATTGTGTTTCCTTTCTGAGAAAAACAAATGAAGTGAACTTAAATGGAAAAGCCTTTTCACTTTAAAAGTAAAACTGTTAACAACTACAGATACTGAAATAGCACTTTCAACTAACTGCCACCAGCAAAACCTTTTTATTTCATACTTGCAGTTTTTCTGAATAGGCATGATCACCATTTAATTATCCAATTTTTCCAGCATTTGGAAGAAAATATAATAAATGTACTTGACGACAAATGTATCTTAAAAGTGAATATGCTTTTATCTATCAAATACTCACTCTCTACTGGAGTGTGTGAATGGGCGTGATGGTTATTCACAGGCTGAGATGGTGTATCCAGCTCCAGGGATCCTAAAAATGGGAGATAAAAAAAAACAGAAAATTTTAAAGTCGACAATGTAATGCCTTTAATTTTTCTGACACTGAGTTTTTACAATATTAGCCAAAACGCTATGCAATTACACTTATATTAATTGGAAGGATTTTAGAGTTAGAATCTTTCCCAAAATAAGTTCCCAGGAACAACTAAGTTGAATCACTGTCTATCCCACGCTGGAAGGGAACTCCAAGGTTTACTGAATTGAATCCCTTTCTTCTCTCAAGACCGCACAAAATTCAGACCATATATCTGAAAATATTGTTCAAATGTTTCTTGAATTCCAGCAGCCTGTAGCCAAGACCACTGCCTTGGGCAGCCTGTTCCAGTGCATGACCACCCTCTGGTGAAAAACCTTTGCCTAACACCCATCCGACCCTTCCCTGACACAGCTCCAGTCCTGTCACTGTCATGAGAGAGGGAGGCTGCCAGGAGGCCTCCTCTCAGCCTTCTGTTTGCTGGGCTGAACAAACCAAGCGATCCCTGCTGCTCCTCAGACGCCTTTCCCATCTTCATAGCCCACTCCTGGATGCTAACAGCTTTATCTTCTTCTTATACCATGTTACCAAACGTACACACAGTGCTCGAGGTGAGGTGACACCAAGCTGAGTGGTGCAGTTAACACGGTGGAAGGAAGGGATGCCATTCAGAGGGACCTCAACAGGCTTGAAAAGTGGGACCGGGGGAACCTGATGAGGTACAGCACAGCAAAGTGCAGAGTTCTGCACTTGGGCCAGAGGAATCCCAGGCATCCACACAGACTGGAAAGAGCAATCCTTGAGAGCAGCCCTGCACAGAAGGACCTGGGGGTCCTGATAGATGAAAAGCTTGACACGAGCCAGCAGTGTGCTCTTGCAGCTCAGAAAGCAAATGGTATCCTGGGCCCCATCAGAATAGGGGTGGCCAGCAGCGACAGGGAGGTGATTGTCCCCCTCTACTCTGCTCTTGTGAGGCCCCATCTGGAGTACTGTGTCCTGGACTGGAGCTGCCAGTACAAGAAAGAAAGGGAGCTGTTGGAGAGGGTCCTGATGAGAGCTACTGGGATGATAAGGGGACTGGAGCACCTCCCCTATGAGGACAGGCTGAGGGAGCTGGGCTTGTTCAGCCTGGAGAAAAGAAGGCTGCGGGTGACCTCACTGCAGCCTTTCAATACCTGAAGGGAGCCTACAAACAGCAGGGGAATCAACTCTTTGAAAGGGTAGATAACTGCAGGACAAGGGAAAATGGTTTGAAGTTGAGGGAGGGAAGATTTAGCTTGGATGTCAGGGGAAAATTCTTTACAGAGCGAGTGGTGAGGTGCTGGAACAGGCTGCCCAGAGAGGTTGTGGATGCCCCGTCCCTGGAGGTGTTCAAGGCCAGGTTGGATGGGTTCCTGGGCAGCCTGGTCTAGTATTAAATGGGGAGGTTGGTGGCCCTGCATGTGGCAGGGGGTTGGAGATCCATGATCCTTGAGGTCCCTTCCAACCCTGGCCATTCTGTGATTCTCTGAGGCCACACAGCGCTGAGTAAGGGGGACAATCTCTTCCCCTGCCCAGCTGGCAGTGCCTGCTGCACCCCAGCTTTGTCACACAAGGTTAAACAGGACTTTACTCTTGTTAACACTTTTAACAGGAAAGTTTTAAAATAGAAATCGCTGACTACTGCTATGCAACTTTCAAAGAAAAGTTAAAATCAAGGTCAATATTGAGAACCAAAAACAACACTACTTGCAATATGCCACTTCCAATAAGTTGCATACAGGCAGTAAAGCTGCACTAGAAGTACTGACAATATGTGCTTATTTGAACTGAAGACTGTAGATGCATTTATGAACATAAATGTTAAAATGCAGTTAAAAGGTAAACTATACTAATGATGCCATCTCCCATCTCATCATACTGATTCAAAACATACCAAGATCAGAAATACGTTTCAAGTTGACCCAACATTCTGTCATACATCTGTATTCAAAATCACAGATGTTGAAAATACCCAGAGTGGAAATCCAAAAAGGAGGGAGGAAAGGAAAGGCTGAACTAACTTTAATCATGCTGTGATTTAGTCCAAAGGCTGCCCTCTGGAGGAACCTCAAAAACATGTTTTTACTCCGATAGCTAAAAATGTTAAGAAGCTTTTCATTCTACCTTACATGTTATTAAGTAATAAATATCTTAAACACAGCCTGGTTCATTTGTGTTTTCAGTTTTCAAAATTCCACCTACCTTGCCAAACAAATGGCCCAAATAAAGTTAGCATCAGATCTTAAAACTGCAGGCTGGACTCAAAAATAAACTAGTTGCCCTCTTTTGCAGTAGTTCATTAATAACACCTACTCAGCAGTTTTCTTTTTGTGCCTCTTATTTAAAAACAAACAATCAAACAAGCAATTAGAAACAAAACTTTGAGGAAAATTAGCTTTTATGACAAAGTTCAAAGGAAAACTATTTACCCCTTATTTCTTCAGGTGACTTGGGTTACTTTTCACTAGCCTTGGTCATGAAGAACAGTCACTGACTATTAGCTTCATAATAACACATGCTGTAGCAATTTTGAAATTCATCATAATCACATTTGAACTTGACACCTAAATACTAACAGGTATAGAGGGCTGGATTTTTTCCACATTAAGTTTGCTTTAAAACCATCACATTACATCCCATTTACATTCTGAATACTAGCTGTGCAGTGCTGCAGTATTTGTTAAGCTTGCAGGTTTCTTCCTTGAAATGCTCCTCTCTCACCACCTTTTGATAAAATCATCCATTCTCTTCTCTTTAAAAAGAGATCTACAAAGTAGGTATCTTTACTTGACATTCCATGCCTGTAATTGAAATATCCACTCTCCTCTATTTGATAGCAGTCAACTGGTCTAGTAGGTTAAGCATAGATTACAACACTTTCCTGAATGCCTACAGTATTAGTAACAGTTTTGAAGAATTCTGTACATTAGTTTAACTATTCATATGTACAACAGCCCTATTAAAAAGAGAAATTATTCTAACTTCTCAGGTGCCTTTTGATTCCACTGGTAAAAATCAAGTTTGAACTAAAATTCAAGAATCACTGACTGATAAAAGGCATGTAGATCGAAGCAAAATTGCAAAATGAGTGGAAACACAGTAGTCCAACAACTTTATCGTGTCTTACTTTTGTAAAGTGACAGAAAATCTGCCAAGTATTTTAAGAAAATCACGCATACTTACGTCTCTCTAATATTTCTGTGATTCCAGCATTGTCTGCTTCAAGTTCCATTTTAAATTTCGCAAGTTCCTGATCCAGTTTTCTCAAGTGACGATCTACCTGTTTTGGAGACAATGCAACAGTAAGAAGTGTCCAGTTCTGGAACATGAATGACTACACCAGGCACGTCCAACCCACAGGATGCACGTGACCCAACTCAGCTCACAGTGCAGTGCTGATAGA
Organism: Lagopus leucura; assembly: GCF_019238085.1. Classification (NCBI taxonomy): domain Eukaryota; kingdom Metazoa; phylum Chordata; class Aves; order Galliformes; family Phasianidae; genus Lagopus; species Lagopus leucura. The sequence continues at coordinate 22,118,715 of NW_024962265.1, forward strand.
TAACACGGCACTATGCTTGATTTGCAAACAAACCACGTCACTTTTCAAAGACTACAATTTGAGGAGACATTCTATGCAGAAACATACTGCCAAATTTGATGCATATCAAGGAACGCTATGCAAAGACAAAACAGCAGAACTAAAAAAGTCTGTCACCTCAACAAAATACTTAAAAAAAAAAGTTAAAACTCAAATGGTAATGAAGAATCTGGTTAAGTGGGCAATATTAATGGTAGGTGGGCTGCTGCATTAGATGATCTTAGAGTCTTTTCCAACCTTCACGATTCTATGACTCTGTTATAAAAGCTACTTACATGATAGCACATCTTACTGCAAAAAAAATCAAAACCACTTCCTGATGGTGAGTTTGTTAAGCAATATATGAAAAGCACAACAGATACTGTATGTCCTGATTAATTAAAAAAGAAAAAAAAAGCTTTTTTTTTTTTTTTTTTATACCTCTCCAATTTGTCTCACCAGACTGCAGTTAGGTGAATAGAAAAAGAATAAGAAAGTACACAAAGAGAAGTCTGGACAGTAAAGCTGTTGATCTCAAATTTTACGCTTTGGTGATGAAAATATTAATACTACAGATACAGCTCTACTTGCCATTTTCACTAGAGTATTGATAACAAATATGTCACTGAAGAAATAGCTTCTTTGGCATCCCTGAAAGACACAGCTAAACCTGACTTATTTGAATCAGTAAAAGAACACGTGAAAGCAATCTTTTTTAACTTTTGTCAACATATCTAATAGAGCTACTGAGGATGACCCAGTGATGGCTGGTAAAAAAAGATGGACTTATAAAACTAATAGAAGATGATTCAGTTACCATCTGTATCTCACTGCATCAGACATCAAGAAAATATACGTGTAAAAGCTTCAAAATTGGATGATGTCATGCAAATCATCAAAGCTGTGAATTTCAACAATTCCAAAGGACCAAAACGTCGCCAATTCCACAAGTTCATTAAATGTATGGATGCATTTATGGGGTCATCATTTATCTTCCTGATGGCTAAGTCAAGGCAAAATACTAAAAACACTCTGCAAAGTGAAACTTAGTTCTTTACAGAATCAAAAGGAAAACTGGTGCCAGAACACGAAGATTAAAGACGGCTCACAGACTGAGTATTTTTGGAGGATTTGATTGTTCATTTAAAGAATTAAACGTGCTTCTTCAAAGTGAAAAATCACTTTTCTGTGCTTCAGACATTAACAGCATTTGAAATGAAAGTTAAATTATGGCAAGCTGAAGTAATGGAAAATAGTTGTATGCATTCTGATACATTGGCTAAACGCAGTACCGTAAAGAGTGAAAAATATGCAGCTGTGCTTTTCATTTTGATAAAGAAATTTGAGAATAGGTTTCAATATTTAAAAAAAAAGAAAAAAGATCTTTTTTTTAATATATTTGTAACTCCATTTTCCGTCAACAGAAATCCATTATTTGCAAACTTCACACAGAATGTATAGAGTTGCAACCAGGATTCGACTCAAAGAAAAATTCTGTCATGTCTCTTTGCCAGACTTTCATAAGCCCTCTTTCCAGAGAAAAATACCCTTCCCTTCACGGTCACATTTATTCATGTCATCAGTTTTTGACAATATATACATTTGTGAACAATTATTGTCAAGGATGAAGCACCGGAAAAGAAATATTTCATCAAAAATCTCAGATGAATACCCTGAGAACTCACGAGGAGTGGCAACCACTGCCACAGAACCAGCATGAAGCATAAGTTTCACAAAAACGAGGTCAAACATCACATCAGTTTTATGTTTTTGTTGCTCCCTGTTTTTTAGGTTTTAATAAAAACATGTTAAAAAAAGTTCTGCTACTTATAAGCATTACATTTATTATGTATTTTATATGTGGCCTGTGGCAATTCCTGTTTGCTGAATGCAGCCCAGACAAGCCAAACAGTTGCACAACCACGAGCTACACCTTTTTATCTGGTCTGCCAAGAATTGCTCTTCCAGTTTTCAGTACTAAGCATGTATAAGAACACAGAGTCCTAACTTCTTGGCCTCCTACACTTCCCACTCAGCAGAAATACTAGAACTAGCACTAAAATGGGCTGCTGCTCCTCAGCTGCCCAGTGAATCACAGGATTCACCAAAACTGCATGTTGGCTCAGCAGCTAGAAGCCTTCCTCTCATTACAGGTGGTGTTCCAAAACAAAATGTTATGTGTTTTCTATGAGAAAAGGGGCTAACAGCATTTAGGGTTGTTGTGAGTATGGGTATAGAAACTAGAAGACAAAGAACAGTACATGAAATGCCCTTTAAAAAAAGTGGTTATGCTGTAAGAAGAAATTACAGGTTTCTTGTTCAATACCTGTACATCTTCCAACGTGCACAGAAAGAATAGTGTCTGTACTGAACATGTAAAGACTGATGTGCTTTTGAGTAAAGTATGACATACTCTGGTGTGCCAAAAACTCACAAAAGAAAAAAAAAAACTAAAGAACCACCACATTCAAAATGCTTTCTTCATCTGCAGTCATGCAGTTGAATCATGTACTTATCTTTACTGCAAAACGAACAACTTTTGCACTGAGAGAGGGAATGTTCCAACATTCACTAGTAGATGGAAGGAGAATCAACCAAACAAGAAATATTTGTTTTATGTCTACTGTATTTTAGAGCAATAAGTTGCAACTTTCGTTCTCTGAGAAAGTGTAAAGTAAATATACTTAAAACCCAAAACGCATGTGTTACAAGGTGGAATAGCTTGCCTGTGGTCCCTTTTCAAAACCAAATACAACCAGAAAGAGAATACATTAAAAGCTTACAATTTCTCAAATTATTTCTTGATATTTTACAACAGTGTACAAGCAACCAAATTCCTAGGAGTCAGTAAAACATTAAGTGTCTTTCTAAAAGAAAAAAAATAATGTTTGAAGCTGATGTAAGAGTACAATTAACACAACTATAGCACTTATCAAAATGTTCTGAACTCCTGAAGACATAAACTCAGATAATGCACAACAAGCCTTTCATCTACTTACCAAATCATATATTTGATTAGCCAGCTGTACTTTCTCATCTGCATCTTCCAAAGCCTTGTAATAATCCTGGTATAAAAAGAATAAGCTTTTAAGTCACAAATGTAACTGAATTAATTTCAGCTGTTTTAAGCTATTTTAACCTAGCACACAGTGTACATTAAAAGTAGAAACTGAAATCAGTTTTCAGAAAGACTGTGAAACTGTTGTAAACAGCAGTAAGCTAAATATTAGACGAGAGCTATACCAGCTATTTATTGCTTAGAAAAAGCAAAACTACAAGACATGGACACTTCCTCTTATAGTGACACTTACACGTCACAGTGTGGTTCACTGCAAGAAAAGAAATACCCTTCAGTGTGTTTTATACTATGCAGCATTATAGACTCAACATGAAATGATGTCTTTTACTTGATGTGGATCTTTAAGACCACTGAAGAAACTACTGTCCTTCAAATGATGCTACTGTGACTGGAGGTCTTTTCAGCACTGTAGTTAAACATATAGAAAAAGAAGTATATAATTTAAATTAATTTATTGAAGTATTTTTAAAATACACTATTATAAAATGAATTTACACAAGATGCAATTTTAAAATCTGCTCTAAATAATGAAAAACCATAAGTAGGTCCCCTTTTAAAGTTAGTGTAGGCATATTTATCTCTAGGTTCAAACAGGTTTAAGTGCCTTTTTATTTCAATTTCCACTGAAGAATACCTAGCTCAAGTAAAAACTCAGATCTTAATTCCATTAAAGTCTTTTTTTTATTATTATTTTTTTTTAATTTACTCCAGTGAAGTTAGAGTTTTGACTTTCATTGTGTTTTGTTTATTTTGGTGTTTTTTTTTTTTAAAGGTAATTTATTTGTTTTAATTAAGGAAAGAATAAACCTTGGTTGCCTAAGGGGCTGAAGTTACAAGTGTATGAGGACTAGAAAGGATTTTTGTCCTGACAAAATGATGGACTACCCTGCTAACAATACCAACAACGCCAAGTGTCAAATGATAAAACAAAACAGAAAACACAGCTGTCTTCTTAGTCTTCTCTCTCTAATGGAACATGCACCATATACATACTATATACAAAGACAGGCGCAGAATCAGAGGGGATGCTGAAGTTAAGCTGGAAAAATATCCTTTAAAAGAATGCCAATTAACTTACAAAGCTTCAAGTCATATAAGCAAGAAGAAAATATCCAAGCTGAAATGCTAGTACCTGGTTTCATCACTCCAATATTCTCTTTTTAAAAAAATGTAATAATAGCAGCAAATACTCAGCAAAACTTAAAAGAAATGCTTTATCAAAGAAACTTTCCAGTCATTTTTCTCCTCTAAGGTAGTTCTATGCATCTCTGTGAAAGCCCAGAGGAAGTCACAGTTCTGAACACTTAAGACTTCACTCAATTATAAACTATTTTTTTCCTAAGGTTATCTTCTTTTAAAAGAACAAATGCAGCCCACTCCTGTGATATCCTTACTTTTTTGATTGATGTCATCTGTTCTTCTCTCCATTCAGGTTTGTTTTTCTTTGCGTTCATAAAAAATTCATTGACCCTCTGCTCGAGCTGATCCATTGCATCTGCATGGGGAAATATTAAGATAAATATTATCTTCTCACATACGTAAACATTACAAAACAAGGTGGAATTTTTTCTTGAAACGAAGTTGACAGGACTGAAGTGTAAATTATTATAGCAAAAACAAATAAGTAAATAAAAAGAATGAAACAAGTGACAGCAGAGGGAAATATTTACCTTAATTTCCAAGAAGCAGAATTGCATTCTGGTAGGATTCTCATCAAGGTTCTTGTGCTCTCCACATGGGAAAGGCAGCATTCCAAGTTCTAAAGATTTTTTGCCCTTAAGAGCAGTGGTGGTGACTTAAAGCATGACCCAAACTCCTCACCCAGGGCTCTAGACCACTGACTTTGGAACATTCTAGCCAGTTACAAACTGAGCAGGTAACAAAATGTTCTCTAAGAGAAACAGTCAAATACAAAACCAAATAATTGGAAAAATAAGTGCCTCAAAAGAAGAATCAACTCTTAACTCAAGGCCCTTCCGCAGTATGCTAGGAAGAACAAGAGCAATTGAAAACACTCACAAGTTTATTCCCACCCCCTAACTCCCACGTTGTAGAACAAAGAGGTAAATGCACTGATGGGAAACCACGGACAGGATTCTTTCTTACACGCAGCTGAGAAATATCTCAACGGGAAGAAGTAAAACAATTACTCAACATGTTATAAGAAAAGAAAATGTCAACCAAACGTTACTTGTCTGGTTATTTATTGAAGCAGGAAGAGGGATTTACTTTCCTTCCCTTCCACCATCCTTTATAAAAAGCATCAAGTTTAATATTTCAACAGCTGGACATTCGTGCATGCAACAACTTGCATACATCCAAACCAAACAGCTGCTTCAGTCAAACTAACCCTGACAGCTTGGCTAGTCTCAAGATAAGGGACAGTACTGCATTTAATATTATGTTTTAAACAGAACTTTCAGCAATGCAACCCAGACAAGTTTCGAGTTAAACATGACAATGCAGCACCTACCTACAGACTTCGGGCTCTCAGCGTAAAACAGTAAAGACACCTTTCAGAAGCCAGCACTGAAACTGTGCCATATGATTGGCTGGGGGTGAGGTAAAGAAACCAATGAATCTGCAAGTATAGTTAAGTCCTTAAATCCAACAGAGCCTGAAGTCTTTTCATTTTGCAAATCCGCAAGAACAATCAGAACTAGTTGCATGAACAAATGATGAGAAATCAAGCATAGTAAGTGAGCAAAGAATTTTTGATGCTACTTATGCAGGTAATCTCCAGAATCAAAACCAACAGGAAACTAACAACTTTAGACAGGAATGATAAGAATTTATCCCAAACCAAAATAGTCGTTGCCAATGCTCAAAATGACTCAGATCCAGACAGACAAAGCAGTCAAATGAACATTTTCCATTTGCACTGTGTTATGCTTTGGGAGAATAACGACTGAGCAACAAGTGAGGCTTCCAAAAGGTTTGTTCTTCCATCAAATGACTATAATTTGGTCCATAAAGCTAAAGGACAAAAGGTTCTAACTCCTATTGCCAGCCTGAAAACAACTGAGAGATTATTACTATTATACAGCTCCATAGACTGAGGAATAAAAATAATTATAAAAGTCTTTTTTTTTTTTAATTGAGAACAGGTATCAGTCTGCGTGAAACTGCTTAAGTGAAAACTTCCACAGAAACTTGGTCTCTCCTGAAAGAGAAGAACTGGCAAACAGGAATGCAGGGCAGCTCTACTACATTATATGGAAGGTCCTCCATAATATACTCCAGTCTCTTCAGCTTCTCTCCCCTCTCACCTCTCTTCCATCTGTGCTACTTCATTCAGACATGCTAATTTCCTAGAACAGATTCTCAAAGAGAGCTGACAGAAATTCTATTAGAAAACAGGCTTTTTTTCTAGAGCGTGGCTGGTAATCCATGATTTGAACCTATGTAGAGGGAAAACATTCCGTACTCCACATGCAAACATCTCAGAGCTCATGACTGACTTTCAACTCTGATGTTCCTCACTTTTCCCACAGGAGCCTTACCAAGGCACACAGCATACACCTATCTGCTGATTTATCTTCTGATGAGGATGATGATGATGATGATGATGAAACCTGCCCCATTCGAAGTCTGAATCATCCAAACATCATTAACTCTCGAACATAACAATTGTGTTAAATCTAAATGAAGTCTTGTACAGGTTTCTGGGCCAGCAGCACCTGCCAAAACACTCTTCTGATACAGGTCAGAGACACTGATCCCTCACATCAACTCCTGGGTCACAGCATCACAACAGTCCATGGGTTCACATGAAGTATTCAGCATGAGCTATCAAACTGCAAGCTGACAGCTGATGTGAGTCCAGAAGTTTCATAATGCATTAAGATGCCTTGTCACTCATTGAAAGAATCCTCAAAGAACCAAAAATCTTACTCTGGCCATAAGGTTGGTGTTTGCATACAAATATTCAGTGTTTTTCACAACTTCCAGTTAAAGCAAGGGAAATGACACCACTGCAACCTTGGCAGTACTGGCTGGCACTAATAAATATCTAAGAGAAAGCCTGAGGTCTCACTTCAAACTAGTGCAGGTTTAAAGAATCACAGAATCACAGGGCTTGGAAGGAAGCCCTGAGGATTATCCAGTCCAATCCCTTGCTAAAGCAGGTCCTCTAGAATAGGTTACAAAGGAAAGCATCCTGGTGAGTCTTGAGTATCTTCAGAGGAGACACCACAACCTCTGGGCTGCCTGTTCCAATGCTGTCACCCTCACAGCAAGGAAATTTTCCTCATGTTTGTATGGAACTTCCTGTGTTCCTGTCTGCACCTGTTGCCCCTTGTCCTGTTGCTGGGCACCACTGAAAAGAGGCCACCCCATCCATTTGACTCCTGCATTTCAGATATTTATCAACAGTGATGCCATCCTCTTCCTGTCTTCTCTTCTCCAGGCTGATACGTCCCAGAGCTGTGCTCCTACACTGTAAGATACTAAAAGTATGGTGTAGACTTTTATATTACTGTATAACGCTCATTGTTATTTCGACATTTGCTCTCTCTCATCTTTCTTTGACATACTCTAACTCCTCCGGCACTGAGGAATCCTCTCATCTCTTGTCTAAGTTACATTAACAAAGACCTTTGCCTCTCACTTGCAGATGAACACATTTATTGCGTGTTAACACAGCAACACCTCACTGGGTGCTATGGGACATGAGTCCCAGAGGGGATTGCTGGAGAGGATCAAAGGGGAACGCATCCTGGAAACAGCTGCAGGTGCTAAGCTCATACAAAATGAAGGAAACGTGTATGTGGTTAAGTGTCAGCTAAAGCATAAAAGCACAGGCAAAAATCTCATTCTTGTACACTGTGGTGAGTGGAGCTGGCTGGAAGGTCTCAGAACCAGCACGATCTGCTGAAAGAGTGGGGTGCAGCTCCTGATCCAAACCACCATCACTGCTCTTAGGGACCAAAAACCTAGAGAGTTTGGGACATGCCACCGATAAGGCCCCAGGGAGCACCACAAGCGCAGCAGCCGACCAGCGCCGCGCGGATGGGGGCCGGGGCGCCGCTCAGTCAGCACACGGGGCGAGCGTGCCCCGCCCCTCGCTGCGTGCCGGCAGCTCCCCGCCGCGGGCCGGGCCTCCGCAGCGCCGCCTCCCGCCGCCGCCAAGCCGGAGAAGACGCCGGGCGGCCGGCGGCCGGGACGGGGCGACGGGACGCTGTTCCCCGCGGTGGAGCGGAGCGGAGCTGCCGGAGCGCGGGGTGGCGGCGGGGTGCGAGCGGCCCGGGTCGGGCGACGAAGAGCCGCGGGGAGCGGAGGGACCCGCAGAAATCGGAGCGCCTTCAGCGGTGGCGCTTCGCTCCCCATTCCCCGCACCGCCGACTGTCGGCCGACTTCCTGCCCCGCGGCGGGGCGCCGGGAGAGGCGGGGAGCGAGCGCCCCCTGCTGGCGGGGCGGGCGAGGAACGGGAGGCGGAGGGCAGCGGCGGGAGGCGGAGGGGAGGGGGCGGGCAGAGGAGGGGGCGGGACTCACGTACTCTGCACCTGCAGGTCCATCTCGCGCATCTCGGTGAACCTGTCGCGCAGATCCATGGGAAGCTGCTCGATCACTGCGGGCACACGGAGGGAGGGGCGGGGGAGAGAGGGGGGGGGTGTCAGTCGCTCACCGCCGTGGGGGAGGGGGCGCCGCCACGTCGCCGCGCCCTCTCCCCGGCTCCCCTCCGCCGGCCGTGCCCGGCCGCCCGGCGTCCCCGTCCCGCACACACTCACTCTCCAGATAGTCCTCCAGATACAGCATGGCGGCGGCCGGGCCAGCGCCAAGGGGCTTCTCGCTAACGCGGGCTCGTCCCTTCCAATATGGCGCCGCCGCCAACAACACCGGCGGCTCGACTCAGCGAAAACAACATTGGCGGCTGACGGCGCCCGCCTCGGCCGCGCGGCGATTGGCTGCCCGCGCCCGTGACGCGCCCGCGGCTCGCGCTGCTCTCACGGCATGACGGGAAATGGAGTTCCGCGGGGGCCGGCCGGGGAGCTGCGCGTGCCGCCGTGCGCCTCCTGCGGCGGGGGCGGGAGCGGGAGGGCGGTGCGTCCCGTCCCAGCGCTGCTGTGGCGTTGTGAGGGGTGTGAGGTGGGGAGAGTTGCGTGGGAAAAGTGAAACGGAAAAGAAACGCCATGAAAGGAGTTAATGTGTAGCTGTAATGCCTTGTGATGTGTGAGGCGCTGTGAGGAGAGCCGCTGTAGCGCGCACAGCGACGCAGGCACCAGGCGACAGTCCGACTTCGATTTGGGCTCAGAACTATTGCTAAGAGAATGCATTGCAGGCACGTGGCACTGACTGCAGTCCGGTTACAGTGGGTCCTGTAGTTGGTTTTAAAATGTTGAGGGCTGAAGGTTTTCATGCGCTGTGAATTCCTGAAGTACTTCATTACTGCTTTAGCATTGTTTATTTATGGTTTAGTTATGGACAAGCACATAGAAGAAGACGATGATTGCTTTTATCCGGACCTGCTTACAATACAACTCGATTTTCAGCAGATTTTCCGCTGGGAAGGGGAATCTCTGTGGACCACACCATGTCAGGTGTGGGCAGGGGGAGTGCAGGAGCTGCTGTAGCAGAACAGAGAAGATTTCCGTACGTTCTTGTTTACGAGTTGTCATCTGTCGCATGCTTATGAGCAAGAGAAGGACGTGTGTGCTTAAACCATGTCCAGGTAAAAACCTGCATTTGGTTTGTGACAGAAGACTTTAGGACAACCAGGGAGTTGGGACCTCGTCAGAGAATCACAGAATGGCCCAGGTTGGAAGGGACCTCAAGGATCATGAAGCTCCAACTCTCCACCACAGGCAGGGCCACCAACCTCCACATTTAATACTAGACTCACCCTTGTGATTGCTTGTATGCCCCGGTTCTCATGCCTGGCTTTGCCACATGCTCATCTTGGCAAGCTTTGAGAATAACCAGTAAAATCATTCCTGGGGGCTATCGTGCAGGGATATTTTCATCAAACTCCTGTGAGTTGTGCTGCCCGGGTCTAAGAACCTCCACTCTTGTGGCTGTGTCTCAGTCATTCCCCTTAGTAGCAGTGTGTGCCCAGATAACATTAATGGGAGGGGAAAATGAGACTTAGGCTTGCCAACAGAATGGCTGACAAAATTCCAGTGGGGCTGGCACCTGACTGTGCCTGTTTATGGTTCGTAGTTCACTGTTACATGTGAGAGACCTTTAAAAAATTGAAAGCTTGTCTGTTAACTCTTCATTGTAGTGTTTTAAAACAAGGGATCAGAGGGGAATTATGCACTTGAATGCAAGTGAAAATACTATTTAACTTTGCACAGTATCTGAGTAGAGTCAAACAGGTACTTAATTTATCTCTCTGTAGTGTCCTGTAGTCTTTATTGGTATTTATTTTTTTTTAACAAGTAGAAAAATGTAACATTTTCCATTTCTTACAATGTTAACTCATATTGCATAGTTAAATGAGTAACCACGCTAAATTCAGTAGGGTAGTGTGTATGAGTGCTGCTCATCAACAGAATGATGTAACTCAGTTTAAACTGGGCTTTTTTAGCAGTGATCAGCCACTCCAGCCATACAAAAGGGGCTGTTAGAGTTGAAAGCTTCATGTTGAGAATAGATGAAAAGAATTAACTCTATTGATTAATCTGACTTTTAGAGCAGCAAAATTAGAACAGGTCCTGACAAAGAAACATGGATAAATGACAGTATTTTGGGGGGGGGTGCAAATAAGTTTAAAAAGAACTAAATACCAACTGTAAACTTGAGATAAAAATAAATTCAATTTTTAAATTGCAATGGACATTGCTTAGAAAACTTCCTTACAGCAACAGAACTGCTTAGCACAGAGAAGGGAAGGGAGGCCACTGGAGTTGCTTTTTCTTTTCCTGCTGATATAACATGATTATGTTGATGGCGTATCTCCCATAAATGTTTCACATAAATAACATATAATCACCTGTGACAGAGTGATTGTATAAAGGAATATTACAGTTGTCCTGTGATCTACCTAAAGCTAATTGCTTGCATAGGCTCCATTACTTTTCAACTGTCAGGGAAGAAACTGATTAATAACATGGTTGTATGTTCTGATGTACATCTCAGGCAGTGTTAAATCTTCTCTCACTCTTCTGTTCTCTCCAAGTCTCTCTAATATCCTTTTTCTGGTATTACAATTTCTCCTCTACCCACTTACTTTGTGATTTGTCTTCCACATCTCTGAACTCCATCTTTTCCACCTTTGTATTCCATCTGCTGTCAATGAGTTGGTCTTTCCCTTTCCGTGTTTCTTCCAGATCCATCCTATCCTGTAGATGTTTTCAAGGGCTTTTTTTGTATCCTTCTAGGGTCTCACTGCATAGTTTCTTCAATACTTTGTAACTGTTGTCTAATCCAGTGTTTTCAATCCTGTAATCCCTGTGGTTTGTTTCTTTCCTTTGTTTTCAAGAACTGATTGCTGGTGGCTTGATTTGAAGGAATTGGCAAAGAGCTAGCCAGCCCAGCCCTGGCTGACACTCCAGGTCTCAGCTCCTGCTGCTAGGTTCCTGTGTTCTCACAAGAAAGCCTCTCAGCCGTACAGGGATTGCTGACATGGAGCGTAGAAAGCCAAACCCATTTGTTGCTGACAACTTGCCTGTTTGCACAGAACTTTAGGATACAGTGACAACTGAGCAGCACCAGACAAGGGTGCAGCAGTGCCAACATACAGCTACCAGCCTGGGCAGTGTGTTTGCTTTTCTTTGGCAACTGCCAGTGCTGTGCTGCAGAAGTCCTGGCTGGTGGGCCAGAATCCATTCACCGCAGTGCACTTCTGCAAGGATATGTTGTGGGAGCATTCATAGCTGTTTTGTCTGCCGAAACCAGTATCAGGCCGGTTGGTCTCCTCACTTATTTTATTATCATTCTCCCTTTTCCTGTTTATTACATACTATTTTTCTTCTGCTGCTGTTGTTTTTCCATTCTCTTCAGTTCTCTCTGTCTCACAGTCCAGCTGTCCCTCCCAGCTGCCGCTCAGCCCATCACTGCCCATATTCCACTGCTACAGATACAGGGGCATCACCCACAGCCGCATACTCACTGCAGGAAATAACTGTCATTCCTGTTGTACTGCACACCATGGCTGTTGGAGGACATTTGTTAAATAACTAAACTGTCTTGAGACTGAGTGCCATGCAAGAGTTACAGCATGATCGTATTTGTTCTGGACAATCAACTTCATGTAATGGGAAACTTCGTTCGAAGCCAGATCCTAGGAAAAAGCAGGATGAGGCTATCAGATAAATAATGTTACCCTTGTCTAGGACAGCACTATGCAGAAACTTCACACTTCTGTGAAATGATCCTCAAAAGGGCAAATTTGGCCCGGCAGTATTGTGGCTGCATGGTTATCTGACTGAGAAATCACACTGATTTTCTACTTGTTACAAACTCTTTCAAATTCTTCAGATTCACATTCTTATTTCTGGAAACAAATCCATGACCTCGGATAATTAATTTACTTCAACAGTCAACAGGAAAATGGATCTGCCATTTATCTTTCAGCTTGACTTTGTATACAGACTCAGGCAATTACATCTCCATCTTTTAGTTAATTTTGTCTGCTACAGACTCAGTTAAATTTACTTGCAGATTTCTGTTATTTCCTGAAAGTCTGCAGGATATGAGCGATCGCTGTTTGTGTATTAATCACTGAGATGTTTTTATCCTGACTTCCTTAGGAAATAAAGCTTACACAGGCATTCTGCATGTCTATGTGCACACTTTGTCCTTTCTCTCTGCCTTGTCTCTTTGGAATTAATTGACTAATCAACCTATCTGAAAGAAAAATAGTCCTTCTAAGAGATTGTATATGCCTTAAATGCTGTGTTGTCCCCAGTATATTTTCTTTTTCTTCCTTTCATTGAGGAAAATGTTGCAGTGTGGACCTGCTACCCCATTAGGCTCTAGAAAATCTACAGGAGAGCAATGTCATGAGAGTGACCCAAACGCAGAAAAAGCTTCAGTCATTGAATGTGACTTGTGAGGCACTGGTATGAGCCACAAATGCACAAGGCACCAATTTAAGTGGTTCTGCTGTTCAAAGAATATCTGGTTTTATTTGCTTGATTTTTATTTATTAAAATCCTTAATGCTGGATTACATGGTGTGCATGTGAATAAAGTTTAAAAATTACATTTTATTGAATATTTAAACACTTCTAATAAAAGTTTAATTTTGAAATGCCTGTAACTGATTATCTATAATGAAGGATTTATCCTACCGTTTTATGCCTGTCAGATTTACAGTCATACCTTTTCCCCTGAGATCAGCAAATTCTTGTGGCTGGAAGAGGTCCATAGCTGGTAACTTTTTCACCAAGAAATGATATAAGTGGCTGCTATTACATTAAAAGCATAGAGAGCATGGGCTGACACAATCTATCTCCCATACTGCTCAAAAGACATGGCCTCTGAGATTTTGGCCCTGCAGACAGAGCAGGTTAAAATAAAAAGAGAAGAGATGAAAATTTGGTGGTGACAGTGCAGTTATTGCCTTCTTCCCAAATTCATGTACTTGTGGCCTTCTTTGTCCCTGGAGCAAATTCAAAGAAGGTAAAAGTAGCAGAAGGGGAAGGAAATACTCTGAGAAACTTGCCAAGAAAGTGACATTGTGATTGACTGAAGGAGTACAGCTGCTGCAGGAAAGGACACAGACTTTGAGGGCAGGCATGAATCTTCACTGCTCCTGGGCATATATCATCAGGTCTGTGAGGACAACACAGAAATCACCTCCTTCATGATCATTAAACAGGAGCTGTGCAGAAATTAGGACATCCAAGAATCTGGAATTTAGATTCAGATGAGCTGTAAGAGAGGACACATCTTTGTGACAGACTGCAAACACTGTAACTTCCTACCAAGGGAGATGACCTACTGCAATTGAGCACAATGTGCAAACCTGCCCCTTTTCCAAAACCACCCTGTGCTTATGTTAGACAAAATTTGGAGAAAGAGAAAAAGGAAAATATTACTGCTAGATGTGTTCAAGATGGTAGTAGTATTGTAGCTGCATTGCTCTAAGATAAAATGAAGTGATATTTCTGGGAAAGCTAATGTACAGGGTAATAATGTTAGTAGAGATGTATAAAATGGATGAAAACACAGCCAGTTTGGGGAACTCATAAGCTCTTCTTCAGCTGTTCTATTTACATTTTTCATGCACAGTGTACCAATATTTCACTTCACCTGAACATTCCTGTTTTATATATCCTTGGTCAAATCTGCAACATAATAAAAAATATATTTGCTTAACTTACAACTGAATTTGTTATACTCTAGTGACTAGCATCAGCTACCTTTAAGGATATCATTATCATTTTTGTTCAGAAATGCAAATTCATAGTCCCATGTGTGGTGACCATGAATTTTGCCCATTAAATTTGATGATATCATAGAAAAGTTATAAAAATTAAGGATTTCAACATAAAAATTGAGCTATTTCATGTGAGGGTGCAGTAAGAATGTATGATGTATCACCAACTCTAAGCTAATGAGGCAGGAGGACCCCTCTTTATTAAGCAAAAGGTCCTTGCTGTTAATTAACTGTCAATTGTTTATAAGAAAGTAATGAAATTGCTACATTTTAAATCCCAATTTTAAAATAAAATATTTCTCCCCATTAACTAGAAATCCTGCATTCCATTCAGTTATAATCTCAAATCTCCTGATGTGTCTCTGCTCTTAAACATTAACGCAGAACACTTGGGAATGCAGCTAACTGGGAATTCTTCAAAGCAACTTTTTTTTTTTTTAATTTTTTTCCCTGTATTTGGAAAATATTCATTCACTATATATTAAGGCATTTGCGAGTACACTGGTGCTTCAACATAGCTTTTACAGAAAACTAAAACTAAAGACAACAAGAGGGATAGACAGGATAATAAATTAGCCCAGTGGTAATGAAACTTTCCTTTGAGATGCAAAGGAAGCTTGGGATTCTTCTCTTACTTACGTGTTGGGCTTGAGCTTTCCTTTTCTTGATTTTAACATAGTTCACAGATAGCTAGGTGTGTGTCACAGTGGTGACAGTCCAGTGATTACTGTATCTGAGATACCAGGTACTCAGCCTCACGACTCTGTTGGTGAGAAATTATTCAAAATATACAAATACAAAACATCCTAGTTGATCTCTAGGTCTGGGACAGGAAGGAATGGTAGACTTGGGGACTGAACCTGAATCTTCTGTATCCACTGTCAGGCTGTTATCTGTGCATCTATAAAATTGAAAAGTTTTTTGCCATTTAATGAAGAAGTCTAATTAAGAAACCCTAAAAATTTTACAGGATCAGAAAACCGTTTCATGGTCTCGTGATGCTGAGCATCTTTCATCAATGTGGGACAGATTTAATCAAAATTATTTATGTATACACAAGCCTGGTTATGTTTCAGTTCAAATACAGCTGTATTTATATTCTGATGCCATTAATGTTGACTTTTGCTAGCAGTGAAATTTGGTACTCTGTGATTGACATTGAACTGTATATAGAATGGGAGACTTTCATTTGACAGAAAGCTTGAGGAACTTCACGTAGCTTCCAAGAAAGCTGTTGTTGAGAAAAAAAAAACAGTGGCCACTAAATTGTCTATGTAAGGTATAATCTTAAAACAGATAACACAGTGTTGTAGTTTTATAATAATATTTATCTGATAATTAACATAGCAACAGATAAATACATGGAAAAAAATAGAAACAGTCATAATTCGTTTTTATCATGGATGTCAGCGTTTTGTTATTGGAATTATATCTGGCCTATTTTTCCATTTTGAGAGAAAAGATAAATGCAGATTAAAAATATTTGCGCTAAAGAATATTTACGGAGAAGGAAAGCCTGAAATAGTGTGTCTTAGTAAGTCTCTTCTTTTGTAAACACAGTTAACACAGAAAGTTCTGCCAGAAGATGATGATTAATGATTCTGTACACTACAGATTTGCATTATGTAATGCATCTCATATCCGTGAAATTAGGACTGTAATTTGTCATTGTTGTCTAGAGCTAAAATTAACACAGGTAATTTACAAGAATAGATTATGGCATTTGATAATTGCTTTTTTTTTTTTTAAATCATGTGGTCTTACACTTGTATAAATGTTAGCTCTCAGAGCAATGCATTTATTTTCTGTGTAGTGACATGCAATGGCCAGATAATCAATTATACAATTGTTTAGCTAAAATGACTACTATCATATTTCTTACACAGTGTGGTGCCCTGCAAATAGCATTGCAGAGTGCAATGAGTTAACACATGATGTAGTAGTAGGATCATAGGATTCTATAAAGAGACTTATGTGAGGAGATTTCCATCCATGTCTGCTCCACTTTTGGGTAAAAGAGTTCACCAGTTCCCCATTGGATCTTATGTCAGCCTTCACTTTGGAAAGTCAACCTAAGCTTCAGAAAATAGGGTTGAAACTGTAAGAAGTAGAAAGATCAAATATGCAAACCATTTCATCGTTATCAAGCCAAAAAGGAGGGAGCTGTGTTAACTTTTTCAGTGACAATAGAACTAGTGCAGCAATTCAAGAGCAACCAGTTTCTCCCTAACAGTATTTTCCTACTGTCCTCCTCATGACTGAGGGAATTCTCCTTGGTGTTCCTTCTTTCTCCCTGTACAGGAGATTTTTGAAGAGGTGATGTTATGGACTGGTTACCAGAGCCATCAATGGGCTGTGCTTTCATCCAAAGCAGCATTTTTTCCCTAAGTATGTTTTCCTACTGGTTGTCCAAGTGGGGTTCTGAGACAGTATCCAGCATTTTCAGGCAGTGGTAAATCAGTGTCAATGAAAAACGATGCCAGGACTGTAACAACAAAATCACATGCCATTTAAATATTATCATAGTACTTAACACAGTTTTGGCCTATCTCAGCTAGCATCAGCCCTTCATAACCTAGGACTTACAGCCTGGCAGGACCCATTCCCAAGAATCTGGACAGGACTGCTTTAATTTCTGGGAGTTGAGGAAATCAGACACAAATAGTCCCAGATGTGTCAGGTGACCTGAAGTCCTTGTTCATTTCATAGCCAGTTGGTCTCAATTGTCAGGGACCATTCCAGCTGCTTAGTCATGAGCATGCATTGATTTTCTACTTACATGCCTTCTCATGGCTCCCACCCGGTATTTCTTGCCCCTGCTCCCCTGCTATACTTCACTACTTTAAACAATGAATGAATTCTCTATCTAGCCTTGGATCTTTTTAGCCTCATACCATGTAAGTGGCTCACTGGAAACTGCAGTTCATTAAAAGGTATAAAATGTTTCATATTCAGGGAATTTCTCTTAACATTTCTATATATTTTCACGGAATTACAGTAAATTTACACTAGAGATGTCAGACAGAGAAACCTGATTCATGGCTTTTTTTTTCTGGGAATCCAACAATTTGGCATGAGATGTGCTCTAACATGCTGTAAACATTTGAATGGGAATTTCCACTAAATTGGTAACTTACGGTTCTGGAATTGCTCAGTGACCTCAAGTGCTGGGGGACAGATGCAGCTTGCTTGCTTTATTTACTGATGCTGGCTCATAAATGTATCTTAACAGCTTGGACAACAAAGACAGCTCCCCTGTGGACCACTGAGTTGAACTTGACTGAAGAATGTCTGCCCTGGAAAGAAAAATATTTGGTTTCCAACTGAGAAGTGGAGTTTTCTGTGCCAAATAGGACAATGTTTGAAAACAACTAGAACAGAATGGAGAGAAGGTTAAATTGTCACACTAAGACTGAAACCTGCTATGTAAAAACAAAATACACCTATGTGTGCATTTATCTACTGTGTATGTTCTTCCTTTTCTATTTTCAATCAGTGTTAACTGCATAAAGAAAAATGTGTAGTAATACTTTGGTTCTTGCTTTCAAAACCACAGGCACTTTTTGCATAACATAGGCAGCAGTTGATATGATCACATCCAACTGTTAAAAAGACAACAGATATAGGTCAGGCAAGTATTCGGGGTGAAACTTTGCAGGATCTGTAAAATTAGTAGCTAGAGCTAGATGTGTTTACATCTAGCATCTCAAACGATCAAGGAATACTATGAAGGTGCTCTGTGTCTGCTGTCTCTTTCAGACTTAGACATTTGTTCATTATAGAGAATGTTAATTCTGAACTGGTATATTTGAATCAAATAGAAATGTTGTAATGTTGTCATCTAATGGAGATCTCAACTTAAATCACTTCCTTCCAAACATATATCCCTTCCACATATGTACAAGTGAATGTCTGAGAATGCATGTGTATACATACATGTGTTATTTCAGCAATGGTATTCGGGTCTTGTTAATAATCCTATTTTCCACGCTCTTTCTTTGCATATCTCATTTCACTTGGTGCAATCTACACTTAAAGATTCAGAATT
The DNA here is from genome assembly GCF_019238085.1 of Lagopus leucura. Lineage (NCBI taxonomy): Eukaryota > Metazoa > Chordata > Aves > Galliformes > Phasianidae > Lagopus > Lagopus leucura. The sequence continues at coordinate 22,137,185 of NW_024962265.1, forward strand.
TGAGGAGATATGTAAAGAATTCATATTTTCAGTGAAGGCATGTGCATGGTTTTACGTAAGATTTTGATAAGAAAGACTGAAGTGAAAATTGACAAAGAGAAAATAATGAAAGTAAGCCTGTAATGGAATGGTGCGACTTTGCTACGTTTTTATTACCCTACGAATTTCATTAGGAAGTAATCATCTCATTATAGAATCTTGTAAGATGATTTCAAATACTAAAAGAATACCTGCTCAGATGAAATCTGTAAGTTTTAAAGTAATTTGCATAGAATCCTACCAGTCTCATCTCCGTTAAGTTCTAAAAAAAATTACATAGAGACTCTATTCTTCAGACTGTTCACAGATAGAATGAAGGCATGGGTACAGCTGGAGTACACACGTGCCTCATTCAGTGAGTTATTGGTTGCTATCATTTGCTGTCTTGCCACAGTACTAACAAAATAGTAACAGGGAGCAGAAGTCCCATATTGGATAACACACAAGCACCAGCTGTCCCTTTAACCCACTAGTCTCCTCCTTCCTGATATAATTTTCATATTTTCCTGATATGACTTTCATATTTTCACTTTAGATGCTATCTGTTTTTCACTTATGAATTACAGTTTGTTTACAAATTCACAATCACAATTCCCACTGAATTATGGAAAATTTATCATGAAAATAAAATACTTCAGACTAAAAAAAACAGAAGTTTGCCCTTCCTGTTAGTATTTGTGTAATTTAAGAGATGTCTTTGCATCATGTAACACAGGTGCTGTGTGATAGAGGAGTTACCATGGAAACAACACTACTGAATAGCAAAATTAGGCATCAGGCTTTATCTTAATTGCCTTATTTTTTTCCACATTACAAGTATTTTTCTCTGTCCAACATGGAGTGAACATGGAACATGAACATGGAGCATAACAGATTTGTAGACTGAAGCATGATATGTTCTACTTTCAGAAGTTTTCAGGGATTACTGTTTGATTTTAGTGACTTTTTTATTACCTTTGTTCCTACTAATATGTGCTTAAGGCAAACAAATAATAGACAAACCATGAGTGTACTTTGTGTGCATGCCTGTAGAAGATATTGTATGGCAGGCATCTCCAACTGAGACTTCCATGCTTTAAGCACTCCTTAAGAAATAGGGATCCCATAAAAAGTCTGCTGTTGATGCTGCACTGTATTTTCCAAGTAAAGTAACATGGTTGATTTGAGAAGGAACTGAGATACAAATCCTGTACCCGGTGGATATTTGCCAATTGAGCATAGCCTCTGTCACTTTAACATCACAGAATCACAGAATTGTTGAGGTTGAAGGAAATTCCTGGAGGCATCTTGTCCTACCCCCCAGATCAATTAGGGACACCCAGAGCAGGGAAACCAGGACCATTTCTGGACAGCTTTTGAAGATGTCCAAGGAGGGAGATTCCACAGCCTCTGTGGGCAACCTGTGCCACTGCTTAGTTGAAGACTGCTATCAAACAACGCTTCCTCCTTTGAATATATTTTTCATCACATACAAAGAGCTTTTATTTGATTCTTTGTATTATATTATAAGGGAACGAAAAGTATACATGACATAATATGTACAAGAATAAGAACTCTTCTTTGATAATACTGAACCTCAGGCAAATGTATCAAATGTACACATACGGAAAACATCAGGTCAGTGATTCTTTTTGTCATATGTTTATTGACAGTCTAACAGTATTAACAAAACACTTTTCAAGCTTTATATTCTCAGATTTAGGAAAGAATAACAATGGTGAAATGTATGTCAAGGTTTAAGAATACAGATGATATTTGTTAAATATAAACATTACATTTAAAACCAACAGTTGCATGAAAAATCATCAGCACAACTTTAAGTATAAAGACACATATTTAAGGATGATTATCACATATAACTCCATCATTACCATTCAGCTACCTAAAGTTTTGTTTCCTTATTTGGATGGATGGAGAATTATTTTTCTTTTCCTGTACAGCTAAGTGAAGTAAGTTCTTAACACAATAACTATGATGACATGAGAAATCCCACTTGGGCAGAACTGCACATGCATCATCTTGTGACTTCAGAGGAGGAAGAAGTCAGTGTAGTCTGGAAAGAGGCTACATAAGATACCGAAAGGGAGGACTTTTTTCAAGAGATAGATTAAATTTATATCAGCTTGTAGAAGCAAATTTTTACTGAGAAATAAGACAAGTGAAGGAACTAAACAATCTGCTGAAGTAGTGAGAGCGCATGAAAAGTGCTAATATGAGAAATAAAGGAAGAATGAAAAACCTTCCTGTGAAGACCTCCAAGTAGTCATAAGATTTGTATAGCACAATACAGACTGCACAATATAAAAGAGAGATTTAAAGGTAGGAGAAAGAGAAGACGGAGCAGGGCAGATACGTAACACAAGCAGAAGCGGAGAGACTGCAAAGTCACCGTCATGCATGGAAGACCAACAAATAGCCAGTGTAAGCAGGTAAAAAACAACGGTGGATGGACAAAAATAATGTAGAAGGCAATCTCCTAGATGGATCAGTATTTAATGAAGAGAAAGCTCAGCTGAATGGACACTTTGGTAAGAAAAATAATCACTCAGGAAGAGAAAATCAGAAAGATACTGTCAGAACTAGGAGAGAAGAGGTCAAATCAGTGCCCAAACTCTAAAATACAGTTTCCTTCATACCTAAGAAATGAGAATCATATAGTCATAGTATCATGGAGTATCTCAAGTTGGAAGGGACCCACAAGGGTCATCAAGTCCAAATCCTGGCTCCACAAAAGATCATCCAAAATTCAAACCATATATCTGAGAGAGCAGTCCAAATGCTTCTTGAACTCCAGAAGGCTCAGTGCCATTACCACTGCCTCAGGGAGCCTGTTCCAGTGCCTGACCACCCTGTGGTGAAAAACCTTTTCCTTAATTCCCACCCTGACCTCTCCTGACCCTCGGGCCCTGTTGCTGTCACACAGAGCAGAGCTCAGCGCTCCCTGTGAGGAGCTGGAGCTGCCATGAGGCCTCCCCTCAGCTCCTCTGCTCTGGGCTGAGCACACACAGAGTCCTCAGCTGCTCCTAAACGCTTTCCTCCTAAACGCTTCGCCATCTTCATAACCCTGCTAATGGACACTCTAATAGTTTCAAATCCTTCTCATTTTGTTGTGCCCCAAACTGCACCCAGGGCAGGAGGTGAGGTTGCACAGCGCAGAGCAGAAGGGACAACTCCTTCCCTCTTCCCAGCGGCAGTGCTGGGCCTGGTTGCACACCAGCGTATGTTTGGCCCTTTTGGCTGCCAGGGCACACTGCTTAATTGTGTTCAACTTGTCATCCACCAGAGCCTCCAGATCCCTTTTCATGGGGCTGCTCTCCACCAGTGTCAGCTGTGTAGTATTCACAGAAATCACAGAATCATAGGGGCTCGAACGGCCCTGTGGAGATCATTTAGTACAACTCACCTACTAAGAGGTTCCCTGCATATAGGGATCATACAGGTGGACTCTGAATATCTCAAGAGAAGGAGATTCCACAACCTCTCTGTGCAGCCTGTTCCAGTGCTGTGTCATCCTCAAAGTAAAGGGGTTTTTGTTTCTGTTTGTGTGGAACTTTCTGTGTTGCAGTTGTTCTGTCACTGGGCACTACTGAAAAGAGCCTGTCCCCATCCACTTGACTTCCACTCTTTAGATATTTATAAGCATTTACAAGATCTCCTCTCAGTCTTCTCTTTTCCAGGCTGAACAGCCCCAGGTTTCTCAGCCTTTCCTCATAATGGAGATGCTTCAGGCCCACCATCATCTTTGTATCACTCCGCTGGACTCTCTAGAAGTTCCCTGTCTTTCTTGAACTGAGGAGCCTAGAACTGAACACAGTTAACATGTGGCAATTTGAAGTCACCCATAAGGATAAGGGCAACTGATCTAGAGATATCTCTTAGTTCCTTGTACATCTTGTTCTAGTCTTGAAATTGTACTTCTACCCAATCACTACTCTTTATCCCTAGTCTTCTCAGAATAAGTTATCGGAGCTGATTTCTCACTCAAAAAATGTTCTGTCCTTCATTTGGCTTAATTTCTTTAAAAGTAAAAGTAATATCTGGCATTAGTTTTTGACTTGTTAGTTGGTATGGCTGTATAAATAAAAAGATGGAAATACAAGAAAATGTAATCCTCATGGTAAAATTAGTTACTAATTAACGTAGGGATTTTATAGGCTATAAATATTTTTTGTGAAAGCACAGTAGAATCCACTGCTGTGAAAATTGCCATCTCAAGTACAAGGAGCTGGTATTGGATGAAAGCATGGCCTTGCTGTTTGGTAGCTGTGAGCAGTGTGATACTGACGGTGACGCTAATAAATTTAGCATCAATACAAAGAAGTTGTTGTCACGATGTGACATTGACAGAATATCTTTTTTGCTCATCTCCTAATCCAGTAGCTCCTCATAAATGCAAGTTACCTCCTGGAAGGCTTATTACTGTTGCAGTTTAATTGGTTTTGTGAATAAAATGGCACTGTGTATAATTTGTTCTGCTTCTGTTTTTAAACTACTACTGGACTGGATTAAATATTTTTTCAATAATTGTGAAGCATGAATGCCAGATTAGGTTTCAGCTGCTGATAAACCTGAAAAAGAATTCCCACTTGGAAAACAAATTGATTTATTTTTCATTTGTAGTAAAAGCAAAGAAAACAAAACAATGGCAATCACAGGCTAGTAAGGTCACCCAAGACAAGTCTCATTTGCAAAAGTAGCAGCAATATACACATATATAATATAAAAGCCAATTAGTATTTGTACAGCAAAGTGCATAAAGCAGTAGTTCGTACACAGTTAGGACTATGAATATTAAGCTAGTCAATTAATCTACAAAACAAACTTTGCAGTCAGTCAAGCAATCTTTCGGGATTCAGATAAGCCATCTGATGGGAGCATAATTAGATTTGTGTTTCACCTTTGAAAATACCACTGTGTGCACTTTTTCTACTGCTTTATAGGCCATAACAAGTTGTTCCCAGGACATTTAACAAGCAAGTCACATTTCTGTCATTCAGTGGAGCCTTGAATACATTTAGGACATGGCCTGCAGAGCTGTTCATTGTAGTGGTTGAAGGACAACTGGTACTGTTGGAACAAATGCTTTATTTACAAACACAGATTTAGTGAGTTCCTGAAGTACAGTAAAATGTCCTTGGGTCCTAAAAAAGAAGAGTTGATCATGTACACATACTTGTGTGATGCAACTAGGGAAGATTATTTAATCTAAATTATGCCATAGTTATCAAAAAACATCCCAGTACTGTAGTGCTGAAGTGCAAGTTCTTTGATGAACAACTATCCACGAGGACTGTGATGTCATTTTGACACATTTCATGGGAAATCATGGATGAATAATAGGTGGTAAGTCTTCAAATCACTAATGTGATAAAGCAAGGCTGACAGTTTTCTTTAATAATGGTATTTTACTGTTTGACAAAATTAAGCTTCGTGGCATTTCAGTTCCTATTGTCCTTTTCAGAATTGCTTACAGAATCTATTTATGATCACTCTGGCATTCCAAGGATATTATACTAAAGCTGTATAGCATTTCTAGACCCATGTTACTTTATCTTGTCAGGCTGATGATACTGCCCTGTCATGTCAGTGCCAGTGGTAATGGCAGAAGAAATGATAATCTCCACACCAGCGAGTGGCAGTCTAGTTTTGCATGCTTCTGTGTAGACTGCACACCCTGCACTCACCTTTGTGTTTCGTCCATGGGAGTAATACATTAACATACAAATAGCACGTTGTTTACAGGATGAGCAGCCAATTAACCCACTTGAGAAACAGGCTATGTTAATAAAAGTTATTATGAAGAGTCTCTTTATGGGGGAATTTTAACAAATAAATGACATACATTCTCATCCTCCAACTTTTAGAATTTGAAATACTTGTTTCAATAATTGAAGAAAATACTTGTTTTGTGCTCTGAGGAAACTGCAACAATTCTGCTGCATATTTATATAGCATGGCAGCTTGTCTTGAAGCAAGCATATAGAGAATCTAGGAAAAAATCAGAACCCATGCTGAGTACTACCTACAAACAGCACAGAGACAGTTCTTATTTGGGGCACAACCTACTTCAGATAATAGACAGAAAATAGAAAAATTTGTCAGGACGTCATAACCATCCTCTCTCTCATGAGAGATCATTTCTGACTCTTTAAAGAAAGCTAGTTGGATGCTGATTCTCACGATCATTTCCTTACATGGAGAATTGGTCACATTTGCAAAACGTAAGCAATTTAAACCTGCCACCAAACAATCCCATTTATTCAGTAAAATAAATGATACTTTGAAAGGCACTATGAAGAGTTGAATGTCTTTTTCTATTTTTTTTTTCAATTTAGATAAAAAAGTATATTGGCTATACAGATCCAATTATAACATGACAGAGTTAAAAACTCATCATAAAAACCTGTCTTCTAACACACAAAAAAACTTCATTATAATAAAGAAAAAAAAAAAAAGAAAAACAAAGAAGGTGAAACAAACAGGAAGAAGGGACAGACTTCTCCCTTCCCTAAAGATCCATAAGGAAATTGTTCATTACTGAAGTGCTATTCCTCTACTTTGCAACACCAGATTTCACTTTGTTGGCTCTAGTACATTCTCTTAGTTACACGAACATATACATTTTTTTTTTCCCCTTGACCTCTGCTTCTTTATGTGCAAAAAATGAACAGTTTAGCTATTCATCCAACTTCACTCAGCGTGTGGTCTATTAATTTTCTAGTATTCAGTCTCAGCTGTGAGGACAGCCATAAATTTCCTACTGGCCTGTTCTGTGGCTTTCATAGCACGTGTTTGCTTCCCAAGCAATCCTATCCACATTTCTCTGAAATAAATGCTATCATCCCCACCCTCCAGCTGGGAAACTCAGGCTCTAAAATAACAGTATCTGAGATTTTCTGCTGATGCAAGCAGCTTACAATGGGTAACATTTCATATTTTCAAGGGGCAGTTCCCTGTAGTTTGATGACATCGTCCTTATATTACTCTTCCCCAACAGTACTTTCTGATAAGAAATATCATACGACATCCATAACTGGCAACTATAACTATATTGCTTATAACCATAACATGCTACTGGTATATCACAGATATTAAAATGTGTTCTTTGCTAGTGTAAAATCTCATGCTGTGCCTGAAGAGGAACGATAGACTACGATGAACAGGACTGTAAAGATCACTGTGCCTTTTCTTGTTGCTGGAGAAGCTACAGATGTTGAACTTCTCATGGAATTTAACTAGAACAGAAAAACCCTTCAGCAGAAAGCTCTGTGACTCCCATTATAACACCAAACACCATATATTGAAGAAAAGCCACTAGAAAGCAATATAGTTTTCAAACTATGCCTTGGAATGCAAGTAAGATCCTTCTGTTAAACAGAAATCCACTCCATGCAGAGAGAGGAGTAAGACAATGAAGAACTGACACTGGGAGGACTCTTGGGATCCACCTATGGAATTCCTTCTGTGGCAGATAAAACAATCCAACTCTGTATTTTATTGGAGAGTTCTTTTAAAGTGGTTTTTTTTTTTTTTTTTTTTTTTTTTTATTTTTTTTTTTAATGTATATTCTTCTTTCCAATCTCTGTGACACATAGCTTAATGACCATATGCTATTTTTTTTTGCTTGCATCTAATAATTTTTAATGCTTTCTTAAAAACTTTCAGTGATTTGCTCTGGTAACAGCCTTCCATCTCTCACTGGCTATGCATGTTTTCTCAATGGGTGTGATTTTTAAACTGTCCTAATAGGGAGTTAACTCTTAATGAGTTGATAAACATCTCTTCCAAGGATTCTGGCCTTTTGGCTTTTGGAATACATCTCAAGATTCTTGACCTTGAAATCACAGAGCAAGATTCATCTGTTTCTGGTTACTGGTCATTTTTGTTATTTCTAACATGTTACTTTTGATATCAAGGACATATTTTTCCAGCTGAATTTGGTTCTCATATAATTTGTCTGACATGCAGATTTCTATGCATTTTTTATGCTTGTTCATAAAATGTATAAAGTAAATAAGGACTGAAAAATGTGAGGTTTTTTTCACTTATATAGTATTAAAAGCAACTTTGAATCTCATTTTTCATTTTTCCAGCTGCTGTATGGTATGTGGTTCCCATATTTTCCTTCTGCTCTTTTTTTTTTTTTTGTTCCAGATAACCCATCTCTGCAGAAGCTATGCTCATGGATCCTGAAAGACATTGTGATTGTTGCTGTAACTCTTCAGTTGCTTCTCAAAATGTACTGTGTATGAATTTTATCTTGCATGCTTCTTTAAGAAGAGTTTTGCTGTAGTGAAGAGAAAGATTGTTTGCCTTGTCACTGTTGCCACTGGAAGGAGGGAAGAGGGGGTTCCTGCACAGCCAAAGAGTGGCTTAGGGTTTGCTTCTAGAATGACAGTGTTGGTCAGGACAGGAGACAGAGAGGAAAGAAGTAGAAATCTAGGCCTAGATGATAAATCAGTCTAGAAGGAACCTCAGGAGTTCTTTAGTCTGTACCTGCTTTGAGCAGGGTTAGCTGGGAGGTCCAACCAAATGGCTCAATGATTTATTCAGCTTGAGCTCTAGCAGGGAGAGGAGCTTGAGGGGAGGAAAGCATATTTGCAGTGAAGCCTCTGATTTTTTCCCCCCAGAACCAACCTGCTGAAGTGTTATTTCAATTGAGGAAGCCATTGAAAGTTGCTGAACTAGAAAATGAGGAAGTCCTTGTGCAAGAGACTATTTGGGTCAGAGTGTGGCTGGAAGAAATATATTAAAATTAATTAATAAAAACTGCCCTGGTGCTGTCAAAGACAATTCTATTTTAGACTTTTTATACATAAATCTGTACATGAGCAGTTTTCCCATCTGAGTAGCATAACATGAGTAAATACAGCACAGAATTAAATTGCACAGTTCAAAATACATGTACGCCTATGTTCCTCACTCTGGAACTCATCTGAGTAATTTTAAATATTATGGCAGCATATGAAAGGATATCACTGTAACTCATTTAGTTTTCAGTGATAAAGTTTCTTGCCATCTAGTATCAGGCAATTATCACCTATAGATTTACATGCATGTGCAATGCTATTCCACTTGATCAGGCTTTTTGTGTAGTTCAAATTAAAGACACTTGCAACTATGTGCTGAATGGGTGTCTTAATATCTACACTTTCAGTCTGCTTTTCTGATGAAGAAGGGCTTATGAGATCATACTGGAGTATCTGTGCAGACATCTGTCTCTCAGTGACTCTTTTAATAGCTTTTGAACCTGTTGGACAATTTCAACAATTTCGAATTAGGAAGAGAAGAGCTAGCTTACAGATACTAAATTTACATACGTTAAATTAAAATCAGTAGTTAAGCATGGGAAGATGAGATTATTAGATTCACTGTCATTTCCACACCCCTCCTCTACCACTGAAAGACTGTACCATGAATACTTTATTTGAGTCTAGAGAATTCATATTAGAAAGCTATTGAGAATGCTTTGTCACAGAAGAAGCTTTAGAATTTATAGTTTATTAGACAGTGGAGAATCCAAGTCGTCAATCCCAAACTGCAAAGCTTCAGCAGTCCCCTTGCTTATCTCTTTGCTACACATTAAAGAACCATTCACTGGAACAGGCTGCCCAGGGGGGTGGTGGAGTCTCCTTCTCAGGAGATGTTCAAGTCTCGCCTGGACGCCTACCGGTGTGACCTGCTGTAGGGAACCTGCTTTGGCAGGGGGTTGGTCTCAATGATCTCTAGAGGTCCCTTCCAACCTCTACAATTCTGTGATTCTGTGATTACTTGATAACATCAAACACTCACTTCAAAAAAAATTACAAAGAGCTTTGGCATTACACTTAGGTTTGTAAAAACCATCATATTTCTTGCCCTAAATAAAATCTGAAGTGATCAGTTTAAAGGGTAAAGAAAGCATGTACTGAATTAGCATAGTAGCTTCCTAGATTTTTTTAGGTGGTCAGCTAATACTTCTAGTTTAGTTACTGTTTGAATGCATGGGAACTTTCAGTGTATTTCTTTCCCAGTGTTGACATCATGGAAAGTTCACAAAGCATGACAAACTGGAAAAAGCACTGTTCCAAAGGGACCTTCCTCTTAGCATTTGGCAGGCATTCCTAAATAGGACCTATTTTATTTAGGTTTTCAGTACCATCTCTGCTGGTCAAATGATGATCTTGTTAACAACTAGAAGATAGAATATTTCTTTAACCATGTGCTCCTCCTTATTTTTGTGATGGAGTTATTGTCATAGAATTTTAATTGACGCAAAGTTAGTCTGAGAGCATCATATGACCAAATACCTCCCTTCCTTCCCAAAAGTTAATTTAGAGAGAAACTGCTGAAGCATCATTTTAGCAGGATTTTTAATAAGGGATCTCACAGACTGATCTTCTTCCTTTTCCTGAATTCCTTATGCACTGGGAGTAATTCCACTGGAAGCCAAAGGTATCAGAAACAAGTAAGACAACTTCTCATTGAGTATTTCAGACATGTTTAAAGAAAAAACACTGAGTGTAAGAAAATTAAATGTTTTTAAAGTGCACTTTTTATAAAAGCTGGTGGCTTGTATAATACATTTTTTCTCATGGAACAACCAAGAATGCAAACGTTACCTTAATTATTTCTAATCTGCCTTATAGCAGACTGCACTGTCCGCAGCCAAGGCTGGAGATCAGTTGTAAGCTGACACTATTTCTGTATTTCAGCTTTGGTTCACTGGAAAGACCATACCTGCTCAAGATCTGTCTCACTGACTGTTCACGAAAAGTCCTTGGCAATAAAAGGAATGAATGGTATGTAAATAGCACAACGAATGTACAGTGTCACCTTTAAAAATTACCTTAGCTCTGCTTGCCTTATTTAGGTATAGAACTAGTAACATCCACTGAAGACTAACACTGTGACACAATGCACTTCCTGGAGGGGTCTTGGTTCCAGAAAAACGGATCAAACTAACAGCAAAAGCTCACAGCTTGTCACAGTTGAAGGAAAAATAATCTTTACAGATTGCATTTATGCAATGCATGTTAGTACTTTCAACTTTCAACTAGTTGTGTTCACTTCTACAAATCTGGCATAAAATCACTGCTTTCTGGTAAGCATCCATGTCCATTCTGCTTTAAGGAGGGATGAACACACATGAAGATGCTCTTCACCCTGATTCAATACTAATGAAATGAAATTGGTGAAGCTTAAGTAGGATTACACAGGCAGCCCCAGTGATAAGCACTGAACTGTCTGGAATTTATGGATTTTCTCGAATCATGTTTCCAGTGCTTGAGGAAGCAGATTTTTCTTCGGTCTCACAGCAGTTAGATTTTGCTTATTAAGCGTTTTTTCCTCTTTTCCAGTTTTCACTAGCAGCCATTCTATCAGTTTTTCTGTAGTGGATGGAAGACAATTTTCCTCTGCTAGTTAAGATACATTTCTCAGTGTACTTTCCTGCAGTTTTTGTGTGGGTGGCACTGCAAAACTTTGTGGAAAATTATTTGCTAGTCTGTTTTCAACTGTGTATCAAACAGTAAATATTCCTTTATTTTATGAGGCTATATATGTGTTGAAACAATATGGACCTCAGTAGGAAATCGCCACAATAACTACAAAATGTGCACGTACTTTAGCAGGCTTCAGAGAATGACTTTTTCCAGCTTAGCTGTGGGACCTGTAAACACTACAGAGATTATGGAACCAATCAATAGCAGTTTTGCCTGAAAACTTCAGGCAAAAGTTATCTTCAACACTGCTGCATTTCTAAATTTGCTTCTTTACTCCTTTACTCCACAGAATCTGAGTGTTGTGATTCAGATGGCCACTGGGATCGTTAACATTAAGGCAGTGTCTTTATAACCAATGGAGAAGCACAAGAGCTGTGCCAAGGGCGGTTCTCCCTTCTCAGCCCAGAGAGCTTTCTGCTGCATGGGGATGGGGAAGGGGCACCGGGCTGCAAAAAAACCCGGCTTACATTCGGGTTTGATTTCAGCAAAGTTTCATTTCAGACGTAACAGTGCTGAAATCTGTTAAAGCTTACAAAATAACCCCAAACAAAATAAAATAATAAAAATTAAACAAAAGCAAAAACAAAACAAAAAAACCCAAACCACCAAAACCTTACGAAGAAAAGCCACAGCTGTTTCTTGAGTGGATCTTCAAGCTCAAAATACCACAGGAGGAGGTTTTGGTGTATTCCAGCTCTCCTAAGGCAATTGCTCAAAATCTCTCCTCTCTCCTGAGGAAGGGAGGCAGCCCCAGGCCCGGCAAATTTGGGCTTCCAGCAGGGGCCAGCCAGAAGGAGGGCATTTGGGTATGCACTTTCTGGCAGCCTGAGAGCCAAACCCACCCAGGCGGGCAGCAATCCGCCGAGCGAAACCCAAGCTCTTTCCCACGGAAATTTGGACGCGCTCCGAACTGCCTCTTCCATTTTGGCCCACGGTAGGTTTCCACAGCGCGTATGCTCGGTGACAGCTCAGTTTGTCCTCTGCTGCCCTTCGTGTGGGCGCACGGCAATCCTGAGTCTGAGGAACCGCACTCAGGACCTCCGGCCGCGCTCCCCAAGCGGTCCGCAGCTGGCGGCGGCGCTAGGACCCTGCGGGCGCAGGAACGGGCGGGCGCGCGTGCGCGGTGGCGCTGGCCGCCGCCGGGCTCTGCGGAGCGCTGCGGGCAGGGACGGAGAGGTGCGGGGCGGCCGCCGGGAGCTTTCCGTCAGCGCCCGGCGTGGATGGGCGCCGCGGCTCGGTGCTCCGCTGCCCGGCCCCGATGAATCCTCGCCGGAGCAAGTGAGTGAGAGGCGCTGAGCGCCGCCGTCCTCGCCTGCCTGCTCTCCCCGGGACAGCGCGTCCCTCCCGGGTGGGGAGGGGGCCGGCGCCCGCCTCGCTCTTTCAGCGCCGCTGGTCCCGCGGGGCAGCCCGGGGCGCCGCGCGGGTTGTCGCCTTTCGGAGCGATTCTAGTTGTTAATTTTAAACGCTGTTTCCGAGAGCGGCTTGCGGAGGGGAAGTGCTGCCCGCGGCCGTGAGCCGGCCTTGCCCCTACGGAGCCGCCGCCGCTCCGCGCGAACGGGCCGGGCCGGGTCAGGCTGGGCGGAGGAAACCGTGCCGCCACCTGCGCCTCGAGGCGCGGCTCACCGGGCTGCCCCGGCCCTATCTGCCTTTCTCCGCAGAGCGCTGGCTGCCCGGCCTCGGCAGCGAGGATGTGGTGAGGGAATGGGGGTGTCTCCCGCGGGGGCTCGCCATGGCCAGGGAGGACTCGGTGAGGTGCCTGCGCTGCCTGCTCTACGCCCTCAACCTCCTCTTCTGGGTGAGTCCGAGCAAGTGGCGGCCGCGGCGCGCGTCACGACCCCGGTGGTGCCTCCGGGTCAGGGGCTACGGGAACCGGGGAGGGAAAGCGGCCCCCTGAGTGTCTCTGATGTGCACCCTTGGGCAGGCGGGGCTCGTCGTGACATGCCTTAAAGAAAAGCGTTTGGAAACTTGTTTTGAGTGAAATTAGTGTGGTACTGGCTTCGTGTTATAAATACACGTGTGGATGTGTGCACCCATAATGTACGCGTGCAGAGAGGGAAATTCTCAGGGGTGTGGTGGCTTCCTCACTGTATGAGTGTCAAAGCATCCCGTGACCCCGACTGAACTCCGCTCCCAGAAGTATCTGAGTGCTGAGCTGCCCTGTGGAGGCCTTATCCAGCTCATCGTTGTGCTTTTGGGGACTGGATCCAAGCTGGCAGACAGGGCTTGAAGTGATTTCTTTCTTTTGCTTTCAGCATTTCAGTCAAAGCTGTAATTACAGTAGTAGGGCTTACAGCTCTCAAGTGTGAAATGGGTGTGATCAGCTCTGGCTCCTAAACATTTTGTGTCTCCACACAAACTGTGTGATGCAGATTTCACACAGAACAAATTCACACCAAATGAAGCTTGCTTGACCTGCATAGTTGAGATTTATGCTGGCTAATTATAGGAAAAAGAACGAGTAAAAGGCATGACATCCCACACCCATTGGTAAGTACTGATTTGAGAGGTGCTGCCTGATTGTGTGATGCAGGCAGCATACATAGGCTAACACCAACTGTATTTTATATTGAAGTAAAAATGAAGATTACTGAAGATTTAAGTGTAGAGCAGAATAAGATTGAGAGAATTATTAGAGTCTATTGGGGCAAAATAAGATTCTATTGAAAGTTTGGTGTTTGACAGAGGTGAAACATAAGTATTTCACTCTTCCAGCAAATGTAGGACTAAAGCCCTGTAAACAGAAGATGAGGAAATCTTCTCCTTTTTTTTTTTTTTCTTTTTAAATAACATGCAATTATTTATCACATTATGCATGTTTTTCATTGGATGTCATACAAAATCCTGGAACTTGTATTTTGTTAAGGTGAGGGCTGCCTGGATCTTATTCCTGTTTTTTTAGGCATATGCTGCTAGAGTTGAGTGAGCGTACATCCATGTGGCTGGGAACATCCTGTCCTCCAGTGTGCATTCTCATTACCTTCATCTTGGTTCCAGATTGCTTCCTTGAGCAGTTCTTGTCAGTTTTCATTCACGCTCTTAATTCACCCCCTAAAGCAGCCTGTAACCTTAAGCTTACTCCACTTTTCTCTCTTTCCCTCCCTGCTCTGTGCTTACCGTGTTTCTTCAGACAATATTTAGGGGCATCTTTGTGCAACCCTTCATGTGGTCCCTAGGTGATAACCTCACGAGGTAATGCCCCCATTTTTTTGGTGGTGAGGGCCTTGGTGCTGGACCTGAGTGCTCCATTTCTCCTCCTGAGTGATGCTCCTTGTGTAGGGAAGTTTGCCCGTATCTTTGGAGGGGACTGGTGCATTGCATCACAGCTCCTCTCTAGGGAGATCAAGGATTGATAAATGTCATACGTGTAAGGAGGCAGAGGTTGGACAAATGAAGAGGCAGTGAGCAGGGAACAGGTGTAGAGAGAAACAACCAGGTGTGCAGATGGGAGATGCATGTAGGTATATTTGTGTGGGAGGGTGCATGCTGCCTCACTTGGGAGATTTAAGTGTTTGCCCTCTTTGCTTGAATTAAGTTCTGTTCCATGTTCCATGTCAGATTGCTCCTTCCAGCTTTTCACTGTTTTGTTCTTGTGTTTTTCTGTTGTGGAGCTAAGGCACAGAGCTGCAGAGCACTTTGCAGCTTGGCAGTGGACAGCACCTGCATCCATATTACGCTGCTGTTAGCCTCATCCATCCGTAATTCATCTTTCAGTATTTTCTTAAAAGCATTTGCTAGAAATAATTTCCCATTCTTTAGATTTTTTTTTTTGTTTGCCTTTTGAATAATGGTGTCTCAGGTCACTGCTGAGTAGAAAGTGTGACTTTTTTTCTTTCATACTCATATAGGAAAGGGGATCTTTTGAGTGTATACAAATATGACAAGAAGTCCTAGAGAAGAAAACAGCAACTTTTCATAATCATCTTCAAGACAACAATGTGAAAAATATCTAAATCTTCATATCTGATGGCAGAATGCTTTAGGTAACACCTAAGCAGCTAAGCAAGATCTGTATTCACAAAATGTGTGTCAAAGGATGTGAATATGTAACTGAATAGTAAATGCCAGTTTCAGCAGGTAACTTGCATTACAGATGTTAAGTAGAATAAAGCTGTTTCCTGTAATGTGTATAGAATTAAAGGTGTTAGAACTAAAGAGAAAAATTGGCCAATCTGTTTGGAGCTGGTTCCCTGAATTTTAAAAAGTAATTGTATGCAACTGTTTGACTCAGAATAAAACAAACAAGCGAAAAGTGGTCACCATAATTGTGTAGTGAGAAATAGGATGAATGGTAGGTGGTTAAATCAGATTCTTTGGAGGCATGCTCATTTAAAAACCTCTTTTTGCTTCCTATCTGATCCTGTTTGGATGTGTATTTAACACGTAAATACAGATCTGCTACTCACTGCTTATTGTAGTGAAATGTCTCGTATCTCTTTCTCTGTCAGAGCTGAATTTTCTCCCGTTGGGGTCAGTGGGAGTGCTACCACTGACTTTTCTGAGTGTAAGAGTATGACCCTGCTGGGCAAAAAGTTCTCATGGAAAAGTTCTGCGGGCAGCAGGTGCTTACTTGCCTGTGTGTGGGGTGGGAGCTGTTTCTCTTCACCACCAGTCTTCCATTTGGAAAGCTTCAGCTTGTAATGTTGCTTATGTTAGCATTTAGTTTGATAAATACCAGCTCAGACTATGGACTGGATGGCAGGGAGTTTAGATTAGATCAGCTCCTGGAAATGCAGCTGCATTCCTCCTGAGCTGTGAGTGTGGTATTATGCTCTGCCTTAACAGATAAATGCAATAGCAGCATACTTAAAATGGATGAGAGCAATGTGTGCTTCTGGAGTGTGCAGAGAGCTCACAATTTTGGGAGCATTTATATTACACTCCTTAAACTTGTTCCTGGAGGGTTTTACAACAACTCCTGCATCATTCCTTCTGAAGGGCTGTGGCCTCCAAACAGCAAGCAGTTGTTACTGTGTTTGTTTGCTGTGTTACTTATCAGTCTCTGGCTGAAAACATTGAAGATGTACAAACAGCTTGTGTTGACTTTAAAATCATGGCTTGATTAAGGCTCCTAACCAGAATACAGTGACCTTCTCTCCTTGTTTCTTTCTGGTGTAGTCCAGTGGCCAGTCCGACCACGTATTGTGCAAACAGGCTTGGGTTCTCCCCCAAGAAGAAAATAGACTCAGCTGTGTTGACCTCTAACATTGGAAGCCCTGAAAAAAGCTGTAAGACACCTTGTAGCTGCTGTGTCTGGTGCAGTCTGAGTATCTGCCTGTGAGGAGAAAAATTTTAGAGTAATTTTCAAATATGTCCTGTGTGCAACTGTTGCAGCACTTGTGTAAGGGATTCCAGCTTTTGACTTTACCAGTCTGGTGAGGGCTGACAAGTGCAGGTGTAGCTCCTTGAGGAAGTGTTAATGCGTAATAGAACTGCCTAGTCTGACCATCATTCTTGCAGAAAATCTTTCTGTGTGAATGGCTGCTGTGTGGATGGCTGGTGTCTTCATAATTTGATTACTGTCAAAGCCCTCTACAAGCAGTGAAGCAAGAGAACTTTTTGCACTGTGACACTTGTAGCTTCTCCAGAGTGTACAACTGCATGCTTTGTATTTGGAAAGAGTGATTTTTATAGGGTTTACCTAATGAGCAGTGATTTGGAAGAGTCAACAGGGTGATACACGTGTGCATGAGTGGGATGAAAGGAGTGTTGTCTGGATGTGAATAGATTGGTATTTCTTAAGCTGCAACTTGCAGTAGGCATTTTCTTCTGAAGTGGGAATAAAAATGTTGTCAGTGTCCTAATTATTGATGGCTAAGTGACTGAATGTGGTTGTCGATCTATGATTCTTCTGGAAGATGATCTTAAGGTCAATTGAATCATGCATCTGACTGCAACATGTCTTTTTCAGAGTAATGAGAATTGTGGTTTTAGGAGCTTCTCTCTCTTTGAATCATTGTTTCCTTGTTTCGCTTTGTTTTTTTTTTGTTTGTTTTTTGTTTTTTTTTTTTTTAATAGCACTTTGGACAGGAATATCCTTTGGACGAAGCCTGCATTTAACATTGGGTTTGATTCTTCTTGTCATGTGCATGTGTCAAGAGCATCACTTCAAGGAGTTTAGACTGACAGATGCAAGTTGATTTCTGCAGATGTCTTGTTTCTGTAACATTGCTATTTGCAGCATATTAGCATCTCCAGAAATGCGCTGTTTAGCATTTTTCAGTCAAGACTTTTTACTTAAGCAAATTATCTTGCTGGTGCTTGAGAGAAACCAGGCTGCTACTGCTTCTTAGTTTTCAGTTTTTAGAGACAGTACTAGTCTTTATCTCTAGGTAACGTGTGTGTGAGATTTAGTTTTTACTGAGATTTTAGTTTATTTGGAAAGATTTAATGGTTCTACAAATATGTTTTATGCATTCTATGAGACTATAAGGCTCTGTGCTTCTGGGGCTTTCCTAGATCAGCAAACTCCTGACACCATTCCAGCTTAGTAGCAGTCATGGATTTAATGTCAGCATCCTTGTTTGCTTTGATAGCTTCATTACTTGTCGTGTTGTAAATCCTCCTCACCGTGTTTTGTAATAATGCCAGTTGTTCTGGACTTTGCTACAGTTTCTTCCCCCTTCAGCTTTCTTTGCAGTCCTTTAAGGTGGGGAGACCTTAGCTTGGCATTAAAGGCAGGCATCAGTCACAGAAAATGGCCAGCCAGTTAACACTGGAGATTGTCTATGGGCAGTGGCCTTCATGGTTGTGCTAGAATAAGAAATAGAAAACAGTGCTCAGTACTAGAAAAATTCAGTGTCCTGACTGTCTAAAGTAGTAGAAGATTAAGCAAAGCAACAGCTTGGAGAGGTACAGACTTGTTATACTTCTCTTGGTAGCTCAGACACGCAGGTTCCTTTGAAAAAGTATAGTTCTAGATTGGTGAACTAGGTAATGCTACTAAATGCAAATAAAAGCAGCACAATTTGTCAAATTTCTCATGTTTTCTTGTATGTTAAAAGAGCCGAAAATATCTGTAATACATCTGTATGAACTTTCTATCTTGAGAAAACTTTTTTTTAATTCACTGGTGAGTGTGTGTGGCAAGAAGGAGCAGCTGCTGTTGTGTCCATTGTATTTGAGAGTGACCATGGCTTGGGCAAATCAAGGTTGTAAGCTGTGGGTGACTGTATCACAGTGGTAGGCTTCTCTTTAGCAGGTGATTCACAGTGTCACTGCGTGTTGAGCAGAGTCAGAAATGTTGCCACGTTCTTCACCTGATGAGGTTTATCTGCCTGAGGAAATGCTGTTTCTGTTGAACCGTGCCTGAACTTTCCTCCATGCTGCTAGCTCCTACTATGTAGCAGTACCATCTAATTTAGGCTGTGTGATTGCAGCCAGTCAACCCTCCTGGCCGACAGTGTAAATCGCTTTACATCTACCTTGAATTTGTGCTTGTGAACCAGAAATCAGGTAACATGAAAGAGAAGCAAGCTTTCAGTTAGTTTTCCCTTTAATGCGAATATTTTGCACGCTTGTATTACCTAGTTCTGGTTCTGTGTTTCACCTGAGAAAATATAGCAAGGAAATATTAACACTGTGCATTGAAGCATTAAAAATGATTGGAAGCAGAGGTATTGTTTGCTTCTTTTTCCAACCTCAAATGTATGTGTTCAACCTTGTAGTTATTTTTACTTTATGTTTTGCATTTACTGTGACACAACAAAGACATTGTTCCATCTTCCCTTCCTCAGATCCAGATTCTGAGTGTTGGTTGTGTTTCTGCTGCTGTCCAACTGCCTCTCCTGTGAGTGGTATCTGAAGATGCTTGGAGTGAATAGACTAAGGTTCACATTTTCAGGGAGTTTATGTGACTGGTAATATCCACTGAAATGAACACTGCCGAGCTGGGTACCTGTGTTTACCAGTGTAAATATGGTGTTCATGCTGAACCATTATGGTCTGCTTTTAGAGACTGTTCTGTAGACATAGTAACTGAAACCTGATTTTCTTAGCATTCTTATGTAAAGAAAATACTTAGAAGGCCATTCAAGAATAACTCCCACTTCTGTGGGAGTTTGGTGTCTTTTAATGGCAGAGCAAGCTATAGGAGGAGATTTAAAAAGAACAGAAATGCTTTTAATATTGGTCTTTGAGAAATCTTTTACTTTTTGGTGTCTTTGAGCTGTATTATTTAAATAACATCCATAGATTCTGTAAGTGCGCAAAAGCATATGTCAAAGTTCTCTTTAAGGTGCTGAACAAATATAAATCAGAGAAAAGTCAAGTGCTGTCTCTGGAAAGGGCACTAAACAAATTTGAGGAGATACACATATAGATAAATTTCTTTTTTTAAACTGTTTTTTTTGTTTTTCATCAGCTGCTATCTGAGCTTTTCTACTTAGGGGAAAAGCTGTAAGAAATGTTTTTAAGTGAGGGACAGTAAAGAAAGTTGAGTGGATAAAAGGTGAGAAACGTAGACCAGGGAGAGACTGTGGATTTTGATGGCCAGGGTGTGTTTCTAAAGGTCTGGAGTTTGGCAGAAGGGCCAACAGGGCAATACATTACCAGTCTGTGTTCTAACCAAGTGAAGCGGAGTTGAGCTGCTGGTCAACTTGTCTCTGCCTCTGAGTAACCTTTCATCCCACCTGTTTTCATACATAGGTGAGAGGGCTCATTCTTTGTGAACACTATGAGTCAGTGGATGAGTTTCAGCAATACAGTCCCTTAAAAGAGAATGGCTTGACATGATGATGGAAAGGAAAAAATACACCCAGACTTCACCCTAATGTTAGAAATGATGTTAATGTTTCTTTATGGACATTCAGGAATCAGCGGGGGGATCCCAAGGTATAAGGAACAATTTAATTTCAGGTAGTGTTATAGGAATCTGTGATTTAAGTAAAAAAAATACGGGCTCATTTGAGTAATTCTTGTGCTGGTGGGTATTTTTATACAAAACAAAGAAATTAAGTGATGTTCCTGCAACCAACTGACAAACAGGTCTTATGGATTGTGGGAAATATGTATGGTCATTGATATATTAGTTTTCTTTTTATATACTCTGAATTTAAACATTGATTGCCCAAGAGAGATGGACTGCTGTCCATGAACAGAAGCAAGCACTTACAGAAGTAAAATTAAGAGTGTGTTGTATATGTGTGAAGGCACATCATTTTGATGGTGGGATAGCCTGCTTTTAGATTAACTGTACCTAAACCTGTTCACATATTTGAGCTTCTATTTCACATTTGTTTTTGCTATGCTGCTGTAGGATCCTCATGCAGTCAGTTGTTGGAGAGCTCTCCTGCTTTCCTTGGGAGAGCAACCCTTTAGTAGGCTGTCTGTGCTCCAGCAGTTGCCTGATTGTGAAGTGTGCAAGTTCCAGCTCATGCCAAGCCTGGATCACGTTGTTAACTCACAGCTGCAGCTGTGCAAGCAAACCTGCATTCAAAGTGCAAATAAGCACATGCTTCAGCTGTTTGCAAGTGGGAGGGGACCATGGCAAAACCCTCTGCAGGGACCTTGGCTAAAACTAAATATTGGTGTATCCTTAAAATAAAAGGTGCATTAGTGGGGAATTGGGATTTTTTCCTTCTTTATAGGCCATGATTCTTTCTGTAAACATTTGAATGCTTTTGCCAGGTAATACAGGAAAAAACGAGACCTCTTGTCCCTCTGTCCCCCACTCTTACACCCTTCCCTCCCTGAAAAATGTGGTTGCTTGCTTGTCCAGGGATCTGAGTCGTCTGTGTTTGTCCAGGGATCTGAATATTGAACTTAATTGTGAAAATCCTGTGAAAACATTGCAACATGTTCTGTTCATGACCTTGTAGCGATTCCTCCCTGCCCCCATGGGTAAAAGTCACAGCTCAGGTTACCCAAATCAATTCTGACTGGAAAAATTTCTCTAGAGTTGCTCCTTCACTAAAATTAGAAGACTAATGCTGCCGTATCTGGGAATTAATTTCCTTGGAGGTGCAAATCTTTTAATGCAGAAGAAATTTCTTCATAGTGCCACTGTTCAGCATTTTGTACGGATCCCAGAGCTTGGCCTGAAGTTGTTTACCCCATCTGTTTTGATACAAAGAACCGTGTGATTTTTATTGAGGAAGATAATTTTAACCTTTCCTCCGGTTTAATAATGTGAGAGAAAAACCCTGCTGTCCAATGAGCTCAGCAAGTTCCTTTGGCAAAAACTACAGTGTTAGAATGTTTGAATGTGAAAAGGTGATGAGGGAATGCAAACAGGTGTGCAAATAGCTACAGCAATGTCTTGCTTCCCCAAAGACAATTGATAATTGCGAGTAGGTTAGTTACAATAAGGGATTAAAGTATATACTTAATGAATAATAAATTGTTATTTTAATACATAACTGATGTAGAACACTTTCAAAAGTAACTTAAACTGTGCCTGGAAGTGACCATTTGTAGTGCTTCAAGTTTTCTGAGAAACATTTAGTAGCTTTGAAAACTTTAGACTGTGAACTGGTTTGGAAATGTAATATTTCATTGTGTGATCTTCATATTACACATATATTAAAATATAATTTATTACCTTTGTTTACTCGGTGAAAATATATTTAAAATAGAATATGACAACAGATAATTTCTTAAACCCTTTGGTGTCATGCTGATGGCTATGTAACATATTGTGATGGTTTAGAATGAAACCCCTAGTGACCTGTACAGCCAGCTGCAACAAATAAAAATGTTTTATTGCCTACTTGCGTATTGTGTTTACGCCATGGCAGACTGGCTGTCATCAGAGAAGCTCAGATGAACTTTTTGATTAAATGATGTAGCTGCTGTTACTGTGGTGAAAATTGTTTTGGTAGTTCTGTTTCTTGTAAACTTTTGTCCTTTTATCTGATAGCTTGCTACAACTTTCTAACTGGTCTGTATTTTGCTTCTAAATTAGTTATGAAGCAGCTGCCAGTTTTATAGGCCACCTTTTGTTCTGCATCCGGATGAACCAACGAAAGCTATAATGAGGACCTTGCCTCTGCCCATGACTCCTTGAAAGCAGTGTTGCAGAGAATTAGTCATTCCTGGTAGGTTTGGGTGCTCGCTCAGGGCAGCGGTATTGTTCCTCCTTGTGTTAAGCACATGGGCTGAGTTGCACTGCTGATGTCCATGCATTCCCTGTGTTTTCAGCTGAAGATCTGTCTCTGGCTTAGTTGCTTTAAAGTAGGTGGTGCTTTGAGCCTTGCTGATTTCAGATGGCACTTGAAGATGCTATGCATCTTTACAGGGCAGCATCCATGCTGTGAGGCAGCATGTTGAGTCGCAAGTAGAAGGCTGTGGGATTTGGGGCTGTATGTCATGCTTCTGGTGTGATTTGCCTGTGACTGTGGAGCAAGTGAGCTGTCAAGTCGATTGATGAGTATGAGCTAATGCTTGATAAGCTTTTGTCCTTTAATTAAGCAGCAACATCAGTCAGTACTGTGGGGCAGTTTGGTGTTGCAAACATACCTTTCATACTGCATGGTTTTCCTGCCCTTAGAGCTGACTTAGCTGATTAGAAAGGATGTGACTTTTTTCCTTCTTGTAGTAACAGGCTACCAAGCACTTGCTGGATTATGTACAGTAAAACATGCCTTTTGTAATGTCTGTATGGCTGAACTGCTTTTATGTTTCTCATGGTTTACACAATGGCGTGACTCCTTTTTTAAATAGAAGCTTCCTGAGTATTTGCATGTTGTTTCTGAGCCACGTCAATTTGTTACCCCAATTTGACAGTGGTACTGACTTTCATGGATGTGAATCCAGTGTATCCAAGAAGTCTGCCTTTCAGGCTATTCAGAGTAATAATGCAACTTGTACCTTGCTTTGAAGAAGGTTCAAAGATCTGCCTCATGGACTGTGTCCGTTTGTCAGAAGGATGCTGGTCAGGAAATGCATGTGTAACATCAGTGTAGCAGTGTGGTAAGGCATTTTGAGTGATGCTGAACTAGCTAAAGCATTAATACCACACACACATTGTAAGAGTAGCAGAAGTCAGTAATGCCTGAAGAAGCAGGGATTTTTCCAAGCATAGGAAAGGTGACCTATAGCTTGGTTCCTGCTGTGGTTACAGGAGAAATTTTCTTGTGTGTAATTTACATCCAACAGTTTAATTTGGCTGGTATTGCTTTGTACCAAATTAATTGCATCTTTCTGTGGAAGTATTGGCTGACTTCTTAGGGAGGGTATAAAATGTTTTCTATTGCTTTGTAACCACAAGAAGGTGTGCTGTATGCTTGTGGTTTTCCTTACCTCTCTATGTGTAAGAAACATGATCAGTATTGCTTGTATAATACTTGCTTGTTGCTTTCTTCCAAGGAGGTAGTTGTTGTCTAGGAGTTCAGCTAGAAGGGAATGATGGTCATTGTTTATCTCCTCTTGCAGCTTCCTGCTTTATCAATTAAACAGAACAGAAAATGCTCTTTACTCCTACTGTTTTAACAACCAAAATAGATTCTACAAAGCTTAAAGGAAATGGACCCTGACGCACATCTATGTAGTAGATTTGCAGCAAGCTTCTCTGACTGTGCTTGAAGCACACTGAGCAGCTGGGGTTCTCACTGGCAGTGCCTGTACTTCGTGCATCAGTTCCATATTGTGGGATGAGGCAGTGTGCAATAGCAAGTGGGACTTCTCATGAAATATTCAAGGCAGAAGTAGTCTGCTGTGAGCATGCTGCAGGCGAAGGCAAAGCATTGCAAAGAGCCAGTAAGGACACAGAAGAACCTTCCTTATTCATTAGCCTTGTGCCAGCTAGCTAGTTCTTTGTGACAACGTTAAGGAAGTTTAAAGGCATGTGGAAAGCTAGCTGTAACCATTGAAGGTAACAGAGGAGACTGGCACTTCTCACTAATTGTAGAAGCATTAAGTAAGCCCAGTAATCATAGAATGACAAAGGTTGGGAAAGACCTCTAAGAGCATTCAATCCAACTGTCCTACCTATCACCAATATTTCTCACTAAACCAGTCCCTCAGCACAGCGTCTAAATTATTCTTGAACTCCTCCAGGAACAGTGACTCCACCACATCCCTGGGCAGCCCATTCCAGTGTGTGACCAATCTCTCAGAGAAGCATTTCCTAATGTTCAACTTGAATCTCTCCTGGCACAACTTGAGGCCATTCTTTCTAGTCCTATTGCTAGTTACATGGGAGAAGAGGCTGACCCCCAGCTCACCACAACCTCCCTTCAGGTAGTTGTAGAGAGCAATAAGGTGTATGGGGCTGCTGAATCATGGCCTGAACCTCTGACTGATCACCTGAGGTGAGCAATAAGTCAGCCACGGGAGCACGGGTGAAGGCAATTCACCTGTGCTGCAGGAAGGGGTGGAGCCTGGCTGCACCTCTCCTAGACCCATTTAAGAGCTGACTGCCGGGGGGAAGGATCTTTTCTGGAGATCTATTCCACTGGAGTTTATTATGTGAGCCCAGGATAGGGTGAGTGTCCTTTTTTCCTTACTCTAGTTACATCAGCCAAACTTCTGGGTATACCATACCATCTGTATATTCATTGATTGTACATATACCATCTGTATATTTATTGATTGTATGTAAGGTTACCCCTGAGGCTCCTCTTCTCCAGACTAAATAATCCCAGCTCCCTCAGCTGTTTCTCATAAGACGTGTGCTCCTCACCGGCTTCATTGCCCTTCTCTGAACATGCTCTAGAGCTCCAGAGTCTTTCTTACAGTGAGGAGCCCAAAACTGAACACATTACTCAAGGTGTGGCCTCACCAGGATGTGTGAGGAGTACAGAGGGATGGTCACTCCCTGCTCCTGCTGACAATGCTATTTCTGATACAAGCCAGGATGCCATTGGCCATCTTGGCCACCTGGACACACTGCTGAGGCGTGTGTTCCAATCGTTCAGTGTTCACTGTACAGTGCCTGAAAGCAGCATTAAGGAGAGCCAGCATGCTCAGGTCTCCATCACTCAGCTAGGCAGTGAAATCTTGAGTCTGCCAGGTTCAGTCCCTGTGCAGGACTTACTACTAGACTACTGTTCAGATTTAAGTGCCAATGTGAGAGTGGTATTGGTGCCTTCTGTGTCCAGATTCTACTTTGAGTGTAATAAACCAGCAGAATTCTCTGAAATGGTTTGAAAAGTAGACAGTAGTATTATTAGTAACTCTGAATTAGCTCGGTTTTGTAGAAAAGCTTAGTGGATCCCTCCTTTCCTTGAAAGGGCAGCATCTCTCCATTTGGAGAGCAGTGCTGTGTCTGTTTGGTGCATGAAGGAGCAAATGCAGTGCTCTTAGGACCAGAGGGTGCTCATAAACACAGATGTTGCTGTGGTGTCTCGCATCTAGAAGGAAAGATGCACTGACTTACCTAGCTGCTGTTTACAGACCTACAATAGTATTATCCAGTGCAAAATATAGGGACATGCATGGTGAAGAATGCTGTGTTGTCTTCCAGCAGGACCTCTGCTTTCAGAACAGAACCCAAGCAACAGTGCTGGCAAGGTGTGCTCCAACCACATCCTTTAGGTGTGGTTGCTGAACAAAAATAAGAGGCAGGAGCCTCTACTGTAGATTCAGAATGTGCTGGGTACAGGATGGCATCGTCTGACAGAAACCCAGTGCTGTCAAGGTAGTGGCTGTTCTGGGCAGATTCAGTCTTCCCTTTAGGAGCAGTACTGATGATGTGTTGTGGGTTTATGGCTCTGAAGAACGTGACAGTCAGGCACTGAACTTTTAACTGACCCAGGTTTTATAATATAAACCAAAAGCAGTGACCTGTATTGTCATTTTACAGCTCAGGAGACTAAACATAGTGATCATACTATGGCTTTACCTGAACAAGAGAACTGGATTCTTCTAAATTTAATCACGGGATTTGTCTCTTCTCCTTATCAGTACTCTTATATCCTGAATGTTGCTTCAAATGATTCTTTACTGGCTTTACATGAAGGCATCTTCGTGGTGTTGTACAAACAGATGGATGTCATCTCTGAGCCCTGAACTAATCACTGGTTTTAGCAGCATAAATCCTCCCTTTTTGTTTCTGTTGTACCTTGTGCAGTGGTAGGACTTGAGCCAGCGCTGGCATTACTTCACAGGGTTTAAGAGAAGGTATTCTAGGCATTAATTATCCATACTGGTAGAGAAGATCACTGTCAGCAGCTGTTTAAGAGTGGGCAACAAACCAACTCCAAGCATGCAGAAGTACAATATTGGGGACATTGTGATGTTCAGCACTTTGCCATGATAGGTAAATGATTGTATGAGAAATGTTATTGATGATTAATCCTTTACTTAACTAAAAATGATATTGCAGCTTTTTAAATTACGTGATAAATAACCTTTCTTTTCTAATCTTTTCTTTCTAGTTGATGTCCATCAGTGTATTAGGTGTTTCTGCTTGGATCAGAGACTACCTGAATAATGTTCTCACTTTAACTGCAGAAACAAGGTAAAGCTTTCCTTAAATGTATTAATCTGTGAATGATTGTAGCATATGTCGTTTGTTCTGTACAGAGAATTTCCTAATTAGGATTTCTAGGAACTTTTAGTTAAAGTAATTATTGTCTTGTTGGAAGGTGTATTTTTGTAAACTTTTCTGGCATCGATTGTAATTAGAGATAGGGGAGATCAGAATTTCATCTCGTTTGTTCCTGTGCCTTTCTTTTGACAGGGATTGATTTTGGCCATTTGCCAAAGTGTAACCATTTTTGCTTCAAATACTTTATTCTGTCCAGAGATTTAAGAATGCTGTTAGTTTTATTACTGCAGTGTTTACGTGCCCTGTTTGAGGAACAGGACCTCTGTGCTGCACCCTTTGCAAGTGCCAGACAGGTACACTGCCTTTGTCCCAAAGAAATTTCAGATTACACGTTACCTTCTGGTACTTGAATACAGCATTTGAATTCAAAACCATGTAGAAGAGGTCTCTGTTAAACTTCTAAGGTCCTGGGAATCACACATCTTTCAATCTGTGCTTTTCATTTTAGTGGCTATCTTACATTTTTCTACTGTATAGGTTTTGTGTAATTATACCATTTTCATTATGATTGGTTTCAGGGTGGAGGAGGCTGTCATTTTAACTTACTTTCCTGTGGTCCATCCAGTCATGATTGCAGTCTGCTGTTTCCTTATCTTAGTTGGAATGTTGGGCTACTGTGGAACAGTGAAAAGAAATCTGTTGCTCCTTGTCTGGGTATGTTTCATAAACTCTAACTTCTGCTTCACTTCAACAATGTAAGAAAAGTTTTATTCCTCTGGTACTAGATAAATACTGATTATTTTTTATTAGCATGTTGAGTTATGCTATCAGTGAGGAATTGTAATTGCTAAGCACACAGTGGGAAAGAATTTATTGCTTAGATGGAATTATGCTATGGCTGAAAGACAAGCAATGTTTCATTTTTAAAATTCTACTTTGTTTAGTAAGGAGCTGCTGAAGGGAAAAATAACTCACTCTTAAGTACTAATTACAGGAAAATGAGTTTGAGTGCTTGGAAATAAACCCTTATGCTACCCTTCTCACTCTTTCAATGGCTAGATAAACTATACTTTACATTCACAATTGACTGTAGGAATAAAGCAAAAGAATAGTATTCGTACCTGATGAAAATTGAGTCTGAGTGCATTCAGAACCTCTGCGTTCTTTTACTTGGATGTGAAATTTTGCACTTGCATTTGCTTGTGAGAGCAAATTCAAAACTAAATTACAAGTAATCAGTTTTTTTCTTTTGTTTGGAGACTCAGACAAGAGCAGCCAATTAACAATAGCCTCTCCTGTACAAGGCCTTGCATAAAATCTTGTTGGAGTGAGGCTTTGACTGTAATGGGAATCGAATACCTTTTAGTTCTTTTGGAATTCAGTGACTTTGAGGGTGATGGTGGTGTTTTTCTGTTTGTTTAAAAAAAATAAAAAACAGCCCTTGAACATATTTTAAATATTTAGATTTTTAAAACATTTAGGCCCTTGGCAACACTGAGATCAACGTCTCCATGTGCCTGCGGCCTTCTGTGAAATCTAGCTGTTTGCTCTCTGCAGATCTTGTCTTTGCCTTTTAACATAAGATTAGTGGAAATGCAAGTAGAATGTAGCCCTGAGCAAAGGATGTGAAGGAAGTGTATTAGGTTTGACTATTGTTTTTGCAGTGTGGGATGAAGTGAACTAGTAAACTCATTCAATTCTTGTGAATATCCAGGAGTCTTGCAGACGTAGGGTTGGGCTTGTGCTGATTTTTTTTTTTTTCTGTGTTGGGTTCTCCCAAATCATGTGTTGTTTAAATTTTCTAATGTCTTAAGGCTGAAGCACATGATACCCAAACCTCACAGACATTGCCCAAAATGACTAAAAAGGAAGTGTGAAATTGTCTGAGATTTACATAACCTTTGCTTTTATCTAGTTGAAAATAGTATTAACGTTCAGGAAACTCTAATTAGGATCTGTACTAAAATTACTTTTTTGAGAGAAAGTTGGAATAAATTCTATTTGAGTTTTCCAGCTGGAGGTCTGCGGCACAAATGTCCCTTAACTGCTAGATGGCAAATACTGTTCTCCCTTTTGTATATTAAGAACATAATATGATAATTGTTTCAAAGTTATGTAACAAGGAAAAGTATAATTTAAATCTGAAAACTTTATAGTAATACAAGTCATACGTTTTTTATTTCTGGATATTCACCATGCAAATCGGTGAGATCAAGTTCTGTGACTTAGTTATGAGCTTTTGCGTAAAAATAGCAGGTTCATGTGATTTCATGCATCATAATTATTTATCTAGCAACACCTACATTTTAGCAGGGCCTTACACGTACTTCTGTTTTAGATAGTGAAAGCATTAAAAGATGGTAAACTGCATTAAGCTCTTAGATTTTTTTGTAAGGTCGTAAGATTACTTTTATTACGAGTTTTGTGTATAGTGATAGCTTTTAACGGAAAATGAAGTAAAAGACAAAAGCAACTGCATAATAAATACCAGTTTTGTACATTATCCAGTAAGAGTGGTTGTTTGCTACAAGCCTTCAAAAAATCATAATTAATTATAAGGAAACACTAAGAGAAAGAAGTTAAAACTGTTGTTTGCCCCATTTTATTTAGCTCCCAATAAAAGAGATCAAATCATGCATAGGTTTTATGGACGTCTGGAAATAAGTTATTTGAATTGTGTTTAGGCAGTTAAATTATACTAAATCAAACCAAGACATTTCTATAGTTTAACTTGCAATATTTCATTCTTAGGAGTGATAGAATTTGCTTGTGCTAACCAAACTGATAAGCAAAAGTAAATGATATCTTAATGATATCATTGTCTTTGATTAATTGTTCAGTTAGTATAATCCTGTTCTACTGCAGATGTATTCAGACATAAGATAATGCTTTGTTCTTCAGACTAATCAGAAAAATGATGGATCAACAAACTGAGCTTTTAAAACCGGATGAACTCAAACAAAAGAATCTTCATGTAAAACATTAACAACCTTTTCAGTCATGCCTTTAACCTTTTTGAAGTCCATGAGCCACCATAATGACATGCACAAAGATACTTGGATCCAAATACTGATGTTCCTAGCAGTGTACTAATTGCTAGTGCTAATGTTAATTGAACTGGATTTTTGGAAAATCCAATAAAGCATAAGGTTGGCTAGTAGACATTTTTGATACAACTGAATACACAATTATATTCATTTACTTTTGAAATTCAATTGAATTCATTTTACTTTTGCCTTAAAATAAAATGTTTAAACCTTTCCAACGTCACTTGGGGCATAAATAGTGGTTGAGTTAATGTTTACTCAGCTTAATAGTAAGGAAGTGTAATAATTCAGTCTTTTGAGGTTTACGCTCTGGATTGTTTGTAGAACTAAGCAATTTTAATCTCTAATCATGGAATTTTAATTGCTTTAGAAATACATAATCCTGAAGACTGTTGGTATAAATAACCCATGGCTGTACAGTGTCTGTAATGTAATTTTTATGTCTTGCAAGTGACCCTTATCCTCGCAAAGAAGTTAATATTTCAGGTGTGGAAGATCTGCAGTAAATTACTGTGGTTGTCTTGCTCCATTTTGCAGTGTTAACAATTTAAGTAATAGGATGAATCATCAAAGATGGGTGTGTTTGATTATTGTTCATATGATAAATTTCCATCCTAGTACCTCATACCCCAAAATCTGCAGCTTCCTGTGCTTAAAAGTTCAATGGAGCACCCACTGACAAATATTAAAAAAAAACCAACAAACAAATAACAAAACAACCCAAACAACAACAAAACTTTACTGTATGAATATTTAAAGAAAGAAAATAGACATAGGGTGAAGTACAGCTGGTCATTTTGATTCAGAACTATAGTTTGCAGCTTACATATTTCATACTTAGGATCTAAATGAAATCACTAAAGTTGCAGACTTTGTAAGCTTAGTGAGAGGTGGTTTGGGGGTTGTTATGTGTTGCGTGTTGTGTGAGATGCTTTTCAGTATATTTGGATTTTGTTTTGTAAGTGGTCTGTTTACTAAATGGATATAGTTGATGCCTACCAATATACAACAGTATAACATGATTATTTTTTTTTTATGTAGAAAATTGCCTTTAGAAATGATGTCTTTTCTAAAATAACATTTCATCATTCAAGTTAGTTTTAAGCTAACAGTAACTTTCTTCTGAAGGAGATAGCTATTTAACAGGCAAATTCAATGCATCTAGCGCAGCAAAAAACTACACCAAGTTAAATAATTTTAGGGATTCCATCCATATGCTTAAAAAAAATTATAGAGTATTGAGCCAAAGCAGTAGAGGTAGACTTTTCTTAATATTAACCATGAAAATAATCTTTTGGGAAAAACTTCTGTTTAGAACTGGAGCCTTATTCATTCCAATTAAGATTTATTATAAACTTTCCTCAAGAATGTCCTAGTTCACCAATAGGGATGCTTTACAAAACCAGAAACACTTCTTAGTTAGACTTCTGTTATTTCCAGCATGTTAATTTGAGCCCCCATAATTGTAGCATTGAAATGGATTCATTGAATGTCCCTTTGCTCAACTTGACCTGGGAGAGTGGCTTATTTTTTTGTTATAGCTGTGGAATACAGTAGCACCAAATACATTCTCATATATTAAAGAGTTGTTTTGTTGCTGATTGAGTGGCAGGCTCTTTAGTGTGGGGAGTGTCAGCAAATTATGCAGTAACGTAATGCAGGGAGGAGTTGAGGAAAGCTGGGTTGCTTGTGGTTGGAAGTTTGGGGATGAAATTCAGGAATCCAGATGCTTCAGTTTAGGCTGTCATCATAGCCCACTTCTGTAAGTAAAAAATAAGCCACTATCTCCTCAATCACTATCCTGAATAGAATAGTAACCTTTGGAGTGTGTGAACTTGATGAGGTTTTAGTTGCATTAAGACAACAAGAGTAAACTCTGTTGCTTGGCTGAAAGCTCTTCATGAAAATCCCACTGGAAAATATTTTCCTGGCTGGAGTTTGTATTGCAAATTCTGGCATTTGGAACTATGGGTTTTCTGTAATTACAGCATTCAAACAGTACAGAACTCAAATTTGTCTGAATATGCTTTCACAAAAAGAAAAGCTATTAGAAATATTTGGTCAATAAGTCAAATCTTTTTACTGATTTTTATCATAAAATTGTCAGTTAAATTAATGCTGTTCAGAGCTAGGCATTCATAGACCCTGCTGGTATGTGGTCAGTTTGTTAAATCTGTTATGGCAGAATCTGGTTACAAATTGGAACTTGGCAGGCAGAATTGTCTGTTAATGGAGCTGAAACACAACCAGGTAAATATTATAAAACTGAACTGACCTTTTCTTTAAAAGTACGTCAATATGTTGTGAAGAGGAAAAAATTACAGTATATTCACATTTCAGTTGAACATGCAAATGTAGGGTATAATCATTTAACAAGTGTGACAGGAATATGCTTGTTTCTTGTCAGTAATTCTCAGCTGGCTATGCACAGTGTTTTTGAAAGTGGTTTTAGTAAATGCATATGAAAAATGATTGGGGAACCACTGACTGTGTCACCACTTGTTACAGATTATTCTGTACTCATTTAAACATGTGGATGCCCAGGTGATAGACATGATTAAATTTGGATGTCCAGTACATTGTAAAATATCAATTCTAACTGCCAATGTCTTTCTAGAAGGGATCCCTATTCCCTTTTAAATGTAGCTGCGCTACAATACTATCCATCAACTTTTGAAGGCATCTGACTACGATGAGCATGGATTAGTGGAAGAATCTAGTAGTAATTAAATTTGTCTCTTTTTCTTTTTTTGTGTCAGCATGTATTTCTGTAATTCTGCAGCATATTTGTTCTGACCCATGTGAGGTGTTAGCACAGCTACTCCAGCGTTTTGTGCAACCTTTTGGCACTGGAATTACATGCTAACCAGAACTATTTCATCATTATTAAACTACTAGGCACTGAAAGGGAGGAAATAAGACAAACATATTTACCGTAATCCCATGCAGTTTAGAATTAGAGCAGAGACTAAAATTTGGTGTTGTTGCCTTTTGTGCTTTATAAACAAATTTGTTATAAAGGTAGTGAGACTTGGGAGAAAGCAGGTTCAGAAGGCAGGTTAGCCTGCCTTTTTGAAAGATGGTTTTAAGTCAGTTTTAAGTTTACCAGCTTTTATTATGGGCCAGTAAGTTTGATATGAGCAACTTTGTGAAGAAAGTAAAAATAGGACTATTTTTTATTTTATAGATTTCTGATTTTCACTCTCAAGCTGAGCTGTTTCGAGAAATGTCTAACAGTGTAGAAGCATCTTTTGAAATTGGATAGAGGGTAAGCTTCTTCCCTGTTCAGACCAGGGTTTAAAGGTTCAAATAAATTGTTAGATTTTGAGAATGGTATTGACTGCACTGGTAGAATGAAGCTCAGTTTTGCTGGAGAGGGTTCGTTCTTCACAGCTCCAAGCACAGCACAGCGCAGTTCAGTGCATTTACTCAGCACCTTGAAGTTCTTGAAAAGAACTGTCCAGAAACTCAAAGCTATTCAGGAAAATGTCTTGGATTTATGACAGTAAAGTTTGACAGCGTGATTATGATACTGTCTGTTAAAGTGGACTTTTTCATGTACTTCTGCAATAGCAAGGACTCACTTCCTCATCCTTTTGGAAAAATAAGTATAGTGCTAAGCTAAAAGGTAAACAAATATCTATTGAAAGTAGTCATTTTATGGTTCCACTGTATTTTCAGCAGGAGGCATGCTGCCTGTATGTCTCTGTCACATTTTGCTCTGCATGCTATACTTGTAGAGTAGCCTGATGAGCATGAATATTTTGCCTGCTCTCTGTGATTTTACTAGCTGTCGCTGTGACTGGCATCATGATTTAAAAGTTTTTGGGTAAATCTTTTTTTTCTTCCATGTTCCCATTTTCATTATGCTGTTAGCACTGTTTTCTTCTTCCAAGTTCTTCGAAATCATTAATTTCCAAAGCAGTATTAAAAACTGACATATCACCAGAGCTGAAATGGGCTCTGAGTGGTATTCTCTGATGAAGGGAAAAAGGAAGATAGTAATAGTTGAATTGGAATAATGGAAGTGTGCACGTTGTAAGGCCTAAGACTAATGTGACAGTAGGTACAGTGGGTTGGGGGTGCTGAGGCAAGAAACCTGACAGTATGAGAGTAAGAGGTATATCCTCACTGAGAAGATGGGGAACTACTGAGATAAAGTGGTCTTGTTGCTCTGGGGCTTTTTTTCCCCTCTGTCTTTTCCAGATCCTCTGCTCTGATTGCTTATTTGCCCAGCTTTTTTTTTTTTTTCCTCCAGTGAAGGAAATGGGGAACGAGTGAGTCCCAGAGAGGAGCTGATATATGAGTAAACAGATCCACAAGGCCTAGCTAAACCTCTGTGTCTTGTCTGAACTGCAGCCCAACCTCACAGTGCAGCATGCATGACGTTGTGGTTCAGCTGCATGCTTTTGTCACAAAGTGAATGTGGAGTGGAAGTCCTGTTGTGTAAATGCATCTTTTTTCCTGCCTAATCTGGAGCTTTTGACTAATTAACCAGAGAGGCTCTGTGCTGCATGTGGCATGGATTTTGTACATGAGAAGCAGCTTGCTGCTGAATGGTGAATGTTAGAAGTTTTTCTGGGCCTACTGAGTCAGACTTACTGTAATAGTAGCCTCTCGCTATAAGGAGGACATTGATGTCCTGGAGCATGTCCAGAGGACAGTGAAGCTGGTGAGGGATCTGGAGCACAAGTCTTATGGGGAGCAGCTGAGGGAGCTGGGATTGTTTAGTCTTGAGGAGACTCAGGGGAGACCTCATTGCTCTCTGTAACTGCTTGAAAGGAGGTGTAGTGAAGTGGGGGTGGATCTCTTTTCTCGGGTAACAGTGATAGGACAAGATGTAATGGCTTCAAGTTGCTCCAGGGGAGATTTAGGTTGGATGTTAGGAAAAACTTATTTTCAGGAAAAATGGTGAGATAATGGAACAAGCTGCCCAGGGAGGTGATGGACCACACTTTGTGGAGTCATCTACCCTTTCCAAGAAAAGTGGCACTGAGAAAGGTGGTTTAGTGGGCATGCTGTTGGTGGGTTGATGGTTGGACTAGATGATCTTAGTAGTCTTTTCCAACCTTTATGGTTCTATGATTTCATTTTACAAGGAAAAAGGAAATAAAAAGGGGAAAAAGTGATGAAGGGGGCTGCTGTTAAAAAAAAAAAAAAATCCATACAGAACAGGAAACTTTATTTTTTAATATACATCCTATGAATTACAGGGAGAGGAAGAGGGATGAGAATATTTTAAGCCATGAGGAAATTATTGTCTAATGTATTCTTACCAATGTCCTGTTAAGTATTTGCCATGACCTTATTCCTTGGAGTTGACTTGATGTGATTGAACCTAAGGCAAATAAATTCTAATATTTGTCTGAACTGCACATTTGCTCATTGTCAAGGCAATATTCGTTTCCTTACATTAGTAAAGATGATGTTAAAGTAAATAATGTATAACAGTTCATTAATATCTCATAGAAGAATGTAGACTGTGAACAATATCCTTAGTATTCATGAGTAATATTGTCCAATTTTTAAAAAGGCACACAAACCTGAAGGGAGAATTTGAATACATACCTTAAAAAGAAAAAAAAATTCATTTCCGTACATATAAAAGCCAATTGCTTGATTCAGAAAACTTGTTCTAAAGATTTTGGAAAAAAGCGATGGATATTTGTATAAAACCTGGGCTTTGCAAAGGTCACAGGCTTTAAGATACTTTGTACGGGTTGTTAATCTGGGATACCGAAATTTAAAACATTTGATCAATTAGCTATGGAATGTATTTTGAAGGGCTGTATGGCATTCGGTAGTTAATGTAAGTTGATGGCTTCAGTCCATTTCCTTGTTGACTTGTGATTGCATCCCTTATAAATTTCAGCATTGTTGAGTCAGTATTTTAAATTAGAATAACAAATGAATTGTTAATTC
The DNA here is from genome assembly GCF_019238085.1 of Lagopus leucura. Taxonomy (NCBI): domain Eukaryota; kingdom Metazoa; phylum Chordata; class Aves; order Galliformes; family Phasianidae; genus Lagopus; species Lagopus leucura. Next base: position 22,173,103 of record NW_024962265.1, read on the forward strand.
CTCCAGGGCAGGGCTGAGAGAGCTGAGGAAGAGGGAGAGTGGGTGAATTTTTGCACTGAGGGTATGGATAGACAAAGAATTTCAGGTTTCTGTGCAGCTTGTCTGACTTTATTTAGTCATTGTTTGCTCCCTTTTTAAAAAGTATAGCTAGGGCTCTGGGCAGCCTGATCTAATGGTTAACAACCCTGCTCACAGCAGGGGCTTTGGAACTGCATGGTCTTTAAGGTCCCTTCCAATCTAAGCCATTCTATGATTGATCATTAAAATAGACTCGTTAGTTCTTAGACTATGACAAAGGTCTCATAGAATCATAGAATCATTTCGGTTGGAAGGGACTTTTAAGATCATCTAGTTCCAATCCCCCTCCTGTGAGCAGGGACACCTCCCTCTAGGTTACTCAGAGTTCCATCCGGCCTTGAATGCTTTCAGGGATAGGGCATTCACAACCAACCTCACTGAGCAACCCGTTCAAGTGTCTCATCACCCTCACAGTAAATAATTTCTTCCTAATGTCTCATCTAAATCTACCCTCTTCCAGTTTACAGCCATTTCTCCTTGTTCTGTCACTACATGCCTTTACTAAAAGTCCCTCTCCAGCTTTCCTGTAGGCCTCTTCAGGTACTGGAAGGCGCTTATAAGGTCTCCTCGCAGCCTTCTCTTCTCCAGGCTGAAGAGCTCTAGCTCTCTCAGCCTGTCCTCATAGGAGAGGTGCTCCAGCCCTCTAATAACTTTTGTGGCCCTCTTCTGGATTTACTCCAACAACTCCACGTCCTTCCTGTGCTGGGAACTCCAGAACTGGACACAGTACTCCAGGTGGGGTCTCATGAGAGCAGAGTAGAGGAGCAGAATCACCTCTGTTGACCAGCTGGTCACACTTCTCTTGATGCAGCACAGGATGCAGTTGGCCTTCTAGTCTGTGAGTGCATACTGCCAGCTCATGTTGAATCTTTCATCAGTCAGCACTGTCAAATCCTTCTCCCAGAGCTGCTCTCAAGCCATTCTCTGCCCAACATGTATCTGTGTTTGAGAGTGCCCAACCCAGATACAGGACCTTGCACTTGGCATATTGAACTTCATGAAGTTGGCCTGGGCCCACCTCTCCAGCATGTCCAGGTCACTCTGGATAGCATCCCTTCTCTCTGCTGTGTCAACTGCACCGCTCAGCTTGGTGTCATCTGCAAACTTGCTGAAGGTGCACTCAATCCCACTGTCTGTGTCACAAAGATGTTAAATAGCACCAGGCCCAGCACAGATTCCAGAGGAGCACCACTTGTCACTGGTCTCCACTTGGACATCGAGCTGTTGACTGGAGCTTTCTGAGTGCAACCATCCAGCCAATTCCTTAGCCAGAAAGTGGTCCATCCATCAAATCCATTTTTCCCCAATTACCAGGTAGAGGGAACTACAGTTTGTAACTTAGGAAGGAAGGAAGGACTTAGTTTTTTTTAATGGAAAATGTCTGATTTTCATTGGTAATCAAGATCTATGATGGTGGCCATTTTGATGTTTCTTAGGGTGCAGACAGATGTTTGGATGTCTTGTGTCTCAAAAGAGTACTGCTGATCCTCTCAGGCTGTCTGTTAGCCATTGGGAAATGCTGTGCGTAACCCTTCTAAATTCTTTTGGCATCTTTTTCACATACATTATCTCTAGTCTTTCAGAGATCCCCATGCAATTTTATTCTGCAGATGCTTACCCTTGAAATCTCCCTCAGCCCCTGCCTGTCTCTGTCAGATCTTCCCTTGCCTCCTTTGCCATTTGGACCACACTGCCCAAAAAGATGGCGTGAACCCCAGTAAGCAAGACTGAGGATGGACTTGATGATCAGTTAGTTTTTGTTTGCTCTGATGTGAGGGATGTGGTTTTTCTCGAGTCTGGAAAAAAAAAAAAAAAAAAGTGTTCTGTCTTCTGGGAAAAAAGAAAAGCATTTGGGACGAGAGGGGCAAATCTTTAAAACAGATGTTTATTAAATGAAATAAAAAAAGCACACGATGATTCATTAATGAGTACACTGATTCTTCAAATAAAGCTACATTTCCTCAAAAATTGAAGAACTTTATAGTATCCTAGACCAGATTTGCCAGTAACTGGAATATCCCCTGTGCTCTCATTTTTCTTTACCGTATTGCAATTTCTGACTCCAGTCATTAATGTCTGTCTGCAGTTTCCATTTGCTTTCATATACAGAATGCTCTCTTTCTTTCTCGCTGTCTGGAAAAGGACTTCAGAAGAAGCCAATACTTGAAGTATGTTGTGTGATGGGATATATTCATTCTTCAGGGAAGAATTTAGTAGTCTGTGATGCCTCTGCAGGTTTTCTGGAAAAGCAGTGGCTAGCCAGGAGGCTTTAAGAAAAGGTGAAATAGGGTCCTGGTTCCTGTAAAAGGGGCATCTTGTGATGTGCAACCCAAGAAGTCTGAGAAAGGAAAGAAGTGAATTAAGCCACTCTTATGCCTTTCTACTTCTGATGAGGTTTAGGTGGTCACATAACCCTGTCTCTGTTTTCATGAGTTGCCTAGACTTCTGCTTCTGCATTACACTTCCAGGCTGCAAACAACATGATCGTTATCATGGACAGGTACAAGATGGATCTAATGGTGTGAAAGGGGACTTTTTCAGGTCCTTGATTCTCTCTGTACTTGGGATAATAGACCATCAGTTTTACAGGTCATAGTAGTTGAATGTTGCTGAGGCATTATGTAGGTAATTGGCAAAAAAAAAAAAAAACTACCAAACCCAGCTGTGACAGAACAAAATGCCATGTGGTAATACTTCAGTAATCCCTGAAAAAGTTCGGTGTTCTTGGAAATACTTTGAAGATGGGCATTTTAAATTGGAACTAGAGTGAGAGGAGGAGCTAAGTTTTTATGAATTGTTTCAGAATACTGTGTTTTCTGAAGGCCCTTGCCTTCCTTTCTTGCCATCTTCTAGATGACAAAAAAAAAAAAAGGAAATACAAAAAATACGTTGGCAGTGGTTGAGAGTGCTATGAGGAAGGTAGGGTGTAGAAGTATCAGGGTTGTGGGATACAGTTTTGAGTGTAGAGCATAACAGCATTCTTCAGTGGGTTAGTCGTCTTTACAAAGTGTAGCTGCTTAGCCCATAGAAACAAGGAAGAAATATTAAACCTTGGTTTGAAACCAAGTCCGTGCATCTGGCGGAGTAGGAGTCTGTAAATGGAGGAAGAGGCATTTAGCAGTCAGACTCCTGTGGGAATTCAACTGGGGATGAGGAATAAGAAGTGATGCCAATAATTTATGTATTTGGAAGATGGAAATTTGGAGTAATATCTTTCTATAATGGCTCCAGAGGCTTCTTTTTTTTATACCACACAACTTCTGTAAGAATTACTCTGCAAACCATTACGTTTAGAGAGTTACAATATTCCCCTTCAACAGCAGAGTGAAACTGAAGCTCATGTAGGAGAACTTGGTGTGCTTGCAGTTGCTAATTTCCTAGAGTATGCTTTCATACATATGAAATCTTTATATCTTCTGTTGTCTTTTTCTTTACGGACACAAGATGGGCTTTCTCAAAGCAGAAGGCTTCATTCTACAGTGCTGTGATGTGTCCAAATGTTGCTGGAGTCACGAGTCTCAATTCCTGGCAGACCTAGATATGTTTTATGAGTGAACTGGGACAAACAGCGTCCTATCCCAGATTATGTTCAATAACTGGATAAAATCATGTGTTTTGGCTCTTCTATCTCTAACTGCTACTAGAAATTCTTTTAACTACATGTTGACAAAAATGAGGAAATATCACATATTAAGGTTTGTGACTGAATGAAATGTTACAAGGAACTGAAAATTAAAAATTTTCCAGAGTATTCCACACTTACACCCTGGTCTGTCATTTTCATTATGATCAGTGAATTTTATATAACATTTGGGGATTGTTGGCAGTCCCGGACCCGTAATTCAGAGTATAAAACTACTGAAATTTTCTTTGACAAATGAGAACACAAATTCACTTTTCACCTAAACATTCAGTTGCTTTCCCTCTCAAAAATGTGATATTGCCCATAATGCTCTTAAACACTTTTTCATATGAACTGAGAGCTAAAGCAGGTGGCATTGTTTCCTTCTCTGAAAGAGAATACTTTGTAAAGTGATTTTCCATTTAAAAACAAACAATAAATAACATATTTGCATAAATTGCAATCATTAGAGTGGCAGCGGATGGATTGAGTGCTCAGTAAGTTTGCAGACAACACCAAGTTGGGAGGCAGTGTTGATCTGCCTGAGGGGAGGAGGGCACTACAAAGGGACCTGAATAGACTGGATGAATGGGCCAAGGTTAACTGTATGAGTTTCAGTAGGGCCAAGTGTTGAGTCCTGCATTTTGGTCACAACAAGCAACCCTACAGGCTTGAGGAGAAGTGGCTGGGAAGCTGCCTGACAGAAAGGGACCTTAGTGTACTGATGGACAGTCAGCTGAATATGAGCCAGCTGTGTGCCCATGTGGCCAAGGCTTGGTTGTGGTTGGATTTGATGATCTTGAACATCTTTTTCTAACCTGAGTGATTCTATGATTCCATGATTGACTAAAAGCTGAAATATATGTACATATAATTTTTTAAGAAAGCATTATTACATGATGTGGCTCAAACTTTTTTGTCTTCTGAATCTTTAGAGGATGGATGTAATAGTTGATGAAGGCATACACTGGAGCTCTGCTTGTGCTTGTAGTGTTGATTTGTAAATATGCATGATTGTGTTATTCAGTTCTAACAGCTATGAAAATGCAGAGTAACATGGCAGAGACTGGTAAAACAGGATTTCTTCTTTCAACACCATCTCCTTTGCAGGTGGAGGATTTGAATGTAAGATTGTTTTGAAAATTCACATGAATATTTTTGCATAAACGATTTATTTGCTTCTACCAACTTAATTCAGGTAGTTAGATTTCACTGGCAAGTAGAAGTAAAGTTAAGACACTATTCCAGAATTACATAGCTCCAAATTGGATGAAAGAAAAAGATCCTAGTAGATGACTGTTAGATCCTAACACTTGTGGATTTATGTTCTCCATTTTAAGTAATACAGCATATCGACCTTTTAATAGGGGGAAAAAAAAAACAAACACCACAATACTTAAGCTCAGTAAATATTTGTGGTTTGGGTTTTTTTTATGCCTTCCTAAATATATTCCATGATGAAATGACGCGTACCCTACTAAAGAAATTACATTCTATTCTGCTTTATATTTTGATGGTGCTTCATGGTGTACGTGTACTTATTCCATACCTCTCAAAAATGATGATGAGGGAGCTAACATGGGACACTGGAACTTCTAGAGCCCTCTGTTTGAAGTGTCTACGCTTCTGTCTCTACTCTGAGCAAAATAATAGAGGAGAGAGAGAGAAACCTAGTAAAAGTGTAAATTAGAAACAATATTCAGTCTCATCAGATAAATTTAAAATCATAGGTGCTTTTTTTATTGTTTAAATTTTAAGTAAAACCAAGACTAGTGAATACCTGTGCACTGAGTACAAGTGGGAACTCCGTCCAGTGACATGGAAGAAAGCTTGGAGGTGAAAATGAATGGGACCTTTAAATGAAAGATGTGTGACGAGTTACTCTTAGGAAAGGTCTTTGTTTCCATGCTACTTCACCCTTCAGTTCAGAAGGGCTTTCTTAATGCTATATAAAAAGTCAATCTTATTCCACTTTTCTTAACTGTTTTTAACAAGACCTGTACCGCTTCTTCATTTATAGAAATGTTTTCTATTTTTAAACAGTTCAGGGGTTAGATCTTGGAATAGACAAAAAAAATGTCAATCCATGTTAATAACTTCTCGCACATTTATGCCTGATCTCAAGTTAATTTGTTAAGTTACTTTATTAGGAATATAGTTTCAAGAACCGTTTTTTTCTGTCTTGTCAATCTTTTTTATTTTATTTCCTTCTTTTTTGGCTAGGAACATTGCTTAAATAGGTAAAACTGAAAAAAAAGAAGTTTTTTACATATATGTAAGGAAGTAAGATTATCCTCTTTGTGACTGTTTCGTCATAGTGTGCCATGATAGCTAGCCAGAGTGTTTTTAAACAACAAGGAAATGAGTTTGTTTTCCCATGGTAATATTGCATATGCTTCATGTTTAAGTCAGTAAGAAAAATTGCATTATTTAAATGTTTAGAAAGTTTGTGTCATGAATGTTTAATATGTATTTTGATCACAAAAAATATTTTTCAGATTTCATCTCTGCAATCATGTGAAATATTAGTGATGTTTTGAGTTTGTTTTTGTTTTTAATATTTAGGTCTTTTTTCAAAGTTAACCTGAATTTCTAAACTGAGGCCATTCTGTTTTCTGCAGTACTTTGGAAGCTTGCTTGTGATATTCTGTGTTGAACTGGCCTGTGGTGTTTGGACATATGAGCAGGAAATAACGGTGAGTCAGAAAAGGAGGCTGCATTTTTTCAGTGGAAGAAAACAAAAGATTTCCATTAGCTAGCTGTTTTCTAATTACTGTAATATTTATCTTTCTTCATTCTACTGACCACCTAAGTTTCTATTTCCATGTGATTGGTTTTGTTTTGTTTTGTTTTGTTTTTTTTCTTAAACAGTGAATCCTTCTGCAAATGCACATCTATCTAGATGGTCCTTCCTGGGTTTCTTGATGTGCGCTATGTATTTGAGAACCAAATCCCAAAGCCCCTGATTTACTTAAGAACTGTATCTTTTAATTAACTCTTGCTTAGATGAGTTGTCATTGAAGCCAGTGGAAATTTTAAGGATTAGATATGAACTTCAGTTTTAAAGATAAGTATTTTGAGAAGGGGATGTGAGAATTTGTAGGTCTTTGGTTCCAAAAACTTCTTCATGTTTTAAAGAGCTGTAACGCAGTGTACTATACTGCAAGCAGACAATGTGTTCAAGAAAGGACTTGCTACCTTCTGAAATTTTTGCACTGCCTCCACAAGCTATAAATGCCAGTTTTAAGCTAAACATGTCTTAGCTATAAAACACACTTCCGTAAACTCATGAAGAGTCTTTAATCTGTGTCTAGTTTTTGTAGCTGTACCTGTCTCTAGTTTTCAAACTGAAGACTTGTAACCATCATGCAAGAAAATGGGTAGGTGTTGAGCAAAAACTGAAACAAAATGTTATTATGCTGGGTGTTTTTGTATCTTTTTTTCTTGTATTCATTTTGTACATTTGGATGAGTAGAATAATGAGTATTTTTCTCCGAGCTGCCCAAAATATGCCCAACAGACTGGTCTTCTCAGCAGTGTGTAGCATTACATTGCAGTAAGTTGGGAGGTAGCATTCTGGTACTTACATGCTACTAAGGAATTTCTGACACATCTGAAGTTTGAAGTTACGTGGCAGTATTTTAAATATGAATTCATTCCCTTGCTATACAGATCTTAACAGGGTGCTCTAATGTAATAATGATTGAGGCTTTTACTTTTAATGATTGAGTCTCTTTACTTTAAATGTTAGCCCATAATGATGTATTTTAAAACTGGAAATCTAGATGGAAGGCATGCTTCCTCTTACGAGTACAGCTGCCCTCTCCAGAGCTTTGTTAAAGATTACTGTTATAACTAGCATCTTTTTAAAGAAAGCTAGTCAGTAGAAGATGCCTGAAATAACCTTCAGTGCACCAATATGTGCCTTTACTGTTCAGAAAACCTAAAGTTATGGGTTTTAGTGTAGCCTCCAAGCTTTCAGTTGTCTGCTATGCTATTGAAACCTCAACCCAGAACATTTTAATAAAAGCCCAGTTAGACTTACTGTATATGTCAAGGCACTGCTCATAAATAATGTGATGCTGCTTTCAGAAAAACCTTTCTCTCAGCCCTTCTCCCCAAGAAAGCAGTACTGAGCTCAGTGTTTTCACCTTTGGTAGTGGACACAGTGAACCCGGTTATTCCATACTTTTCCAGGTCTTCCTCTCTCTCCAAAGAGAGTGTGAACATTGAACATGCAAATATAACCAAAAATTCAGAACAGAAAGTTCAGAAATTGCTTTTCCTTTTCTCTTCTTCCTTCCTTTTATGCCTTTCCTCTTTACCCTCTGAAACCTTTTGCTGTGTTTTCTCTTTCCATCTGATTATCTTTCCTTCTTGTTTTTTGTAACACTGGTTCTTCTTGTGTAATGAGATGGGCCAGACTCAGGTTTCCTGCTGCTCACATGTAGAAGAAATTTGGTGTCTTGGAAGAGCACAGCAGTTTCTCAGTGATTTTTTTCATACATGTTCATGTCATTTCCCTGGAGCATGCTTTCTTTTACACTCCTGTACTACACGAAGATAAGAAGAGTCCCTTGTATCCCAGAGGAGTGACTTACTGGCATGTTGATTTCAGCATAGCATGAAGTCTCAATAATCTCTTGTGGATTTCAGAGAATCAGTTAGCATTAGTATAGGTGGGTGTGTGATGTTGTCAAAATGTCAGTGAGGAACAGCCACATCTGCTTATCCAAAATGGTCTTTCTTTGGCATGTGGTCAAGACTGCTCTAAGAGCTCTTACATAAACAATTTTCCTTCCAACTTACGATAGCTCTCAGCGTGAAGCATGCCTTATGACTGATTTTCCCACCCACAAAATTGAAGGCCAGTATGGGTTCTCAACTTACTTGGGCATTGGTCAAGCCTTGATACTCATTTAGAAAAATAATAATGAACAAGCAGATGTGAACAGCAAACTGAGCTTTGTAGAACTGATGCTAAATCAAAGCCAACATCTCTAATTTCTCTTTATCTACATGCTGCATGAAGGTAGTGGTGGACGAATCAAACAAATGGTGTACAGTCAAACAAATGAATCTCAAGATTCTGAATTATTATGCAGTACTGCACACATGAGTTGCCAAGAAACTATTTAATAGATACATTGAAGGCCCTAGTTTGACATTTTGACATTGTGGTAGCAGTCAAACACATGATTTCCAGTGTCTCTCCTTAGTTCCGGAATTCAAATTGCCTTCCTGCAGTGGGTTTTAGATTGCTTTGTTTTTAATTTTCTTCTCTCACTTTTGGATTTTTTTTCCCCTGTTTCTCATTGTTTTCATAAAGAAGTTGAACGCCTTGTGTTACATGCGTAATCTTGGACTGTATTCAACTCAAATAAGATAATAAAATAGCCTAGCAAATATTAACTCAATTGCAGTGATATCAAATACTATCCAAAGAAAGCAGAGTACTGATTTCCATTGCAGTGTAAAAAGAAATTAATCGAGTACAAAAGTAAATTATTATAGTGACCAGTATGAATGTTTGCAATGGAAATATTCTGTGATACTCTTTTCGTAAGTATTTTTAGTAATGTATTGCTAATGTATTTTTTTTTTTAATGTGGACAATTGTGAGTTCAAAGCTTTATAGCATAAGAAATAAAAATTCTGCAAATTGAATTGTGTTAAATTTCTGGGTTATTGTTGTGATTTGACCTGGCAGGTGGCTAAGTACCACACAGTCATTTGCTCACTTCTCCCCTTTTCAATATATTTGTATTCAAAACTGTAGCATAATTTAAAAGTTCTCAGATGCTCTTATTTGGTTTATGGGGTCTGTCAGCCACTGAGTGTTCCTGTATTTCTGTAGAGCATCTGGCATAACAAGGTCTGGGCTTCTTGGGAAGTGTTCTGATTTTTTTTTCTCCTCAGGTTGCATTATTATTAACAGAGTGCTGTTACTGTTTGCTCCAAATTGAACGGCAGACCTCAGTCATAGCCACTAGAATAGCTTGGCTCCTCAGCCATCCAAATGAAAGCCCATAATGCAATTGTGATTACTTTCACCGTGACTACTATGGCTAATGGGAACAAGGTACTACTCAGCATGAGTGGTATGCGTGCCTGGAAGAGCACTACAAAGTCTTCAGCTCTGTATTTTAGTCTCGCAAACTGAAATTTATGGTGCTTGAATAGAAGCCTGTTTCTTACCTTGCGTCTTAACTGCACTCCATATCCAATGACAGAACACTTATTTGCTTTATTTCTGACAAATTGCCTGTTTGGGATCACCAGCTGAGAAGAGAGCACCAGCTCCTCACTTCTAAGTAGTCAGATTTTAAAAAGCATTTTAAGAATTCTTCTTTTAAAGGCAAAGATTTACAAGGGCATATGAGAAGAAAAGTTTCACAGGCCCTCATTGTGTGGTGGATTTCAGTCAAAGCCTGAAAGCCGCCGGCAATGCTCTGTGGGTAGAATTCATCTAAATTAATTGCATATATTTAGAAGATAGACATTTAAATCTGAGTTTGCCACCTTAGACAGTGAGTTAGATCTGAGACTTCAAGGGACACAACTTCTGCCTAGAGTAAAATATTTATCTTGAGATAAATTGTGCTGGACAGCTGCCTGTTTCTTCCTACTGACTAAGATGATAGTAGAGGTAACTAAATTGGGGCAGATGAATTCTGTCCCTGATGACTGGGTTGGAGCTTGCTTCAAATTTTATGCCAGATAACATCTGGAAATTATATAGTCAGACTTTGTGCACTCAATCTCTCTGAATCTCTCTGAAACACAACAGCTTCTTCTCTATGATATACTGTAATAACAGTAAAAGACACAAATATCTGTTTCCTGCTGTTGTAATAAAGGCTTGTAAAGATTCAGTGTTACATAAATTGGAGCATTTATTTACATGTTTTATTTAATTACAAAGTTATTTTGGTCATTGCACTTGAAAGACCACAGAATAGATGGAAGTTCTGTGTTTGGAGCCAGAAGCGCAATTGAGCCATTCATCAGTTTTCTGTTGTGCCAATCTCTGTTCTTTATTTGCTTCAGGCTCCAGTACAGTGGTCTGATATGATCACTCTGAAAGCCAGGATGACCAACTATGGCCTACCTAGGTACCAGTGGCTGACACACGCTTGGAATTTCTTTCAGAGGGAGGTAAGAAGACAGTTAATTTGTGACAAAATACACACCTAGTAATTATTATTTATCTGCTAAAGGAAAAGGTTTGATTTTTTTTTAAGTGAGTACAAGAACGCAAGTTGAATAAAAACATGTAGTGATAGTGTCTTTTACGTCACTTGATATCCAGCTTCTGAACTTTTGTAGGCCCTAAATACACTATTCTGTATTTTTTACAATTTGATTTCCCATTTTCTTAGAAATTATATGTATTATTCACAGGACATGCTGTAGCTTTACCTAATGCAGGTAAGTGGTTATAGATTTCCTTGTGTTTAAGTTCAATATGTTTTAAAGACCTGCCACACACACACACAAAAAAAGACTACTGTTAGTACTGGAATAGTGGACTGTCATGACAACCCAAATAGCTTATTTCTGTTCAGTCACACATTTAATTCTTAATATGATCAAAGTACAAGTCAAGTACAAGTCAGAGGAGTCAGAATGCCTATCTAGTTACTGTACATAATCGTGAGGCCTAATTAAAAATAATACTTAAAAGATATTAACACTCTGTTTACACATGCAAAAAATAAGAATGTTGCTAAATTCAGTTAAATTACTAGCACTGTCTTCTCTTTTGCCAGTAATATTGGTACACCAACACCTTTTAAGGTTATTGCAAACATTAAAAATATGGTGTATATAGAATTGAAATTCTTCAGGTAAAGTATGCTATTGTAATATTAAACAGTCTTCCTGTATGCTCTTTTAGCTTCCTCTCATGGAGCAGCCATGTCCAAGATATGTGGTTACCTGCAGTTGAGCAGGGAAGGAAGTTTGTTAAAAGCTGCCAGCACTGTCTCTTTGGCTGAGGTCAGAGAAAGGGATCAGAACTTTTATTTTGTTTGACCAATGGTGGGTTAAAACAAACCACACCAAAAAGCTGCCTTGTTTATTCACTGGTTTGCCTGATAGCCTACTAAAATTCAGGACTATTTTTAAAGAACAAAGTATTATGTTGCAAAAACATGAAATTTCCTGAGGTAAAAGCCATTAACTCCAAATTCAACTCACATGCAGGAAGAGAACTCTTTAAATGCCTGTCATTGTGCTGCCTTAGTGAATTGTTGAAATCTATCATTGTAGCACAGATTTCCTGTTTATTTAAACATTTCCTGGCTGCATTTGGTTAGTCTATATTTATATTAAAACCTGAAAGAAAAAATGAGGACTTCACGAGTTTAACATCCCTACCCCCATCCCCTGCCCTGGTTATTCAAGTGCTATGTCAAAGAATAATCCTTCATATGCAGGTAGGGTGTTTATGTACCTGGGGTACTGCATCTTGCTTTAAATGTGTAGGTTTGTTAAATAAAAAGCTGCTTTTTATGCTTCTGGTTGTTGTAGTGTCATCATAACAGCTGGTTTTGAAGTGAATGCTAGTATTAAAGCTTCTGCTTCTTTGCCAAGAAGCTGTGCCTTAATTCTTCTGGGGGAGAAGAACTGGTTTTAGAAGTTAAATTCCCTTTGTTCCATTTGTGAGAAGAGGAATGATTTTGAGAAAGTTTGAAGTGGTCTGGAAAGGCTCCTCCACCACTCCTAATGAACTGATGAAGTCTAATTTTTGTTTTGTTTATTCATAAGTCAGATACTGAATATGTGAGCATGATATATCTTTTATGCTCACATCTTTTAATGATCTTTTAATGATCTTTTAATGATCACACTGCATGAGGTCCTTCTCTAGTCACCATTATAATTAGAGTTATAAAGAGTCAGCTCTGATAGTCTCTGTCTTTTTTTTTTTCTGCACCTTTTTCCTATCTGAGAAAGATGGGAATTGTATTTTCCCACCCACACCACCATCACCTCCCTTACTGGTCTAATATCGGTTTTACCTATGCTAAGGAAGATAGGAAGAGGGTTATTTCAAGTCAGGAAGGAAGAACTGTCAGAGGAAAAAAGGGATTTAAGAATAAGAAGAGAGTGTTCAGTGAGGTCCTCTTTACAGTTGCAATGAGGAGACAAAGCCTGAGCTTTCATTTAACAAGTCCTGTGTTGGAATTCAGGGAGGATTTTGACTGACTAAAGAACTGATAAAAGATACTGAAGCTGTGGTAAAAGTCAGAAAAGGGAAGAAGTGAGATTTGTAAGAGGACTGGTGTGCAAGCATCGTGTCTGGGCACTGATCTGTTTGATTGTGACTGAGAAGTGAAGTAATATACAGGAGTCTGACTTTGAGGTGGGAAAATGTTGATTGTGTGGCTTGTTACCAGGTGACAAAGTGCAAATAAAGAAGAGGTGAGGAGGACATTCAGACAGACAGCACCATTTTGTTTCTCCAGCAAGCCGTTTTCTCAGTTGTATCAACTCCCTATCTGATGCCAAAAAAACAATCTGATACAGCTGCTTCAGCCATTTTTTATGTGAATGCAGCTGGGAATGTGGTAGGCCAGTCATTTGGCTTTAAATCTCCTGGTGTGCTTTTCAGAGAAGATGACAGGTTGTTAGTCCTGGTGTTTTTTTATAGCCAATTATGGCTCATCTGCTTTACAGCCAGAGTCCCCTTTTATGCTTGATTCTGTTGCAGTGTTTATTTTAGTGTGATACCCTCTTCTTCCGTTTTTCCTTTCAGTATTTGTGATTTTTGTACTTTTTTTTTCTTTCTCCCCCATTTTATATCTTTTTTCAGATGAAATCTTCTGTATGTTTTTTCTCATCTGTTTTTCAACAAATATGTCCATAGCTGTAGCCTGGCAGGAATTGTCCTTACTACAAAAACCTTAGTAATGTTTTCTTACACTGTACATTGGCCACAGATGTCATAGTTCATTGCAGTCATTCTTTGGCATGAAATTATCATACGTAAATAGCAAAACGCAGTAGGACAGTTTCTGTGAAATGTCCTTATAGGGAACGGTAGGGTTGTAAAGGACAGCAGTATCACTGGCTGTTTCTAAGATGCACAATGGTAACTTCATTATTTCTTTCACACCATTTTTCTGTCAAAGTACAAAAGAGGAACACATAAGGAAGTTCTTGTGCATATTTTGGTCCTATTTAAATGTTTCAAAAGATTTCAGTAGGAGTTTATTTAGCTTGCTTGATGAATTACTTTTATGAAGAAGTAGCATCATTATTGCTGATCTTGGCTAATCCTTCCTTTACAGTTTAAATGTTGTGGGGTGGTGTACTTCACAGACTGGCTGGAAATGACAGAGATGGACTGGCCGCCTGACTCCTGTTGTGTCAGAGAGTTCCCAGGATGCTCTAAGCAGGCACATCATGAGGATCTCAGTGACCTTTATCAGGAGGTAAGATTTAAAATGAGGATTTTTCAGAAAGCTTTATGCATTCTTCTGATGCTCTTGTTTTTCAAACTTACCTTATGCAGTGCAGCAGAATGGTTTATTTGTACAAATTCTTCTGTGTCAGAGAATACACAGGATATTTCTCAGAACTTTTAAAATCCTTTCTGTATAGGAAAACTCAACAAACTCTCTTAAAAACCTAGAGTAAGATGAGGGAAAAAAACCTGACAGTTCCTCTATCTGTATTAAGAGAAAACACTGCTGTAAGATCCTTAATGTAGTGAATGGAAACGTCAGTTCTTTAGTTTGGTGAATAAACTCTAGCTATTGGTAATGATAAAACCTGGAGGAAGATGATCTACATGCCTACCAGACTGCAAGAATATATGACCTAATGGGTTAACTTTCTCATAAAACAATTACAGTCTTACTGTAATTGAAGAAGTTGCTGCCCAACTTCTGGGTAATGAGAGTGAAGAGAAACTGAATGCAAATATTCAGACTGACTCAGGCATATCAACATGCAGTTTGGTGGTAGTCCAGCACTCTTCACTTAATTCTTTGGGTGCCACCAGTGTAGCTTACGTAATTCCTGTGCCAAAGATGTTGTGAGATCATTTTCTTTCTTTAACTCGAGAATGGAAGATGAATGGCAGTGCACGTCAGCTCTTTTGGGTGTAAAATTGAGAATGAGTCCTCAAACCTGCCTGGAACAGCATACTTATTTTTTCCTGCAAAACCTGAATAGAGATTAATAGTAGGATAAGCCCAGTCTTTGAAGATGGACTTCTGTGATGCTGACAAAGTTACCATTCATGATTTTTTCCAAGAAGTTGCTGACCACATAGTTCAACTTTTGAATGTATAATATAATAATTTTCTTGGCCAGTTTTGGAAAAAAGAGATGCTAGCTGTGAGGAAAGAGGAAGAGATTATTTTATACAGATCATTCAGGTCCTGAAATCATCCACCATGTTTCAAACTGCCAAACATTAAAGCTGTTAGATTCAATGTGAAGTCCTACAGTAAAAAAATGCCTACAGAAAGAGAATCAGAGATTCAGTAGAAGTAAAATGACAACGAGTTCATTGCAATCAAATAGTTACCAGGATCTGAGAAGATGTGTGAAGATTTATAGTGAAAGATGATATTGTGGAGTCATTTTAGTATTTCAAGAAACCAAAGTTTGCTTTGTTTCCTGTGATGGATAAAATTGTATTGTTGCATCTGTGCTATAATTTTCTGCCAGGGTTTCTGAGCTCTTTGTGGTCTAAATTGAAGTCCTTTAAAGTAAAATTCTTGAAGGAAGAAAGGTGGCCTACTTCTAGTTCTGCCTGAGAGTATTTCTGACCACAGTTGTGTTTCTGCTGATGGATTTTGGAAGGTATTTTTAAAAAACGCTACTCTTCTTAAACTGTTTTTATTCTGATAAACTTCACCTTTGTGAAGTAAACTCCACCTTTAAGTTCTTTACAGAGAGAGTGGTGAGGTGCTGGAACAGGCTGCCCAGGGAGGTCTGGAAGCCCCATCCCCAGAGGTGTTCAAGGCCAGATTGGATGGGGCCCTGGGCAGCCTGGTCTAGTATTAAATGGGGAGGTTGGTGGTCCTGCCTGTGGCAGGGGGATTGGAGATTCATGATCCTTGATGTCCCTTCCAAACCTGGCCATTCTGTGATTCTGTGATTCTTTTTAATTCATAGAAGAAACTGACCTTAGTTGTGAGGGAAGTGCATGAGAGCGTAGCCTAGAAGGTTCAATTTGTCTGAGGGCAAGAGGATGTGTACTAGTTTTGTGATAAGAAACTGTAGCTTAAATAAAACAATTGGTAGGAGTTGATATCTTCAGGAAAAAAACTCGAAATTGCATCTTTTCTAGCATAATTTTGTGTTTGTTCAAAATTCAAATATATAACAGGTCTGTTGAACATGCTACTGATGATTTATCTGTTTTCTTTTGCTCTGAGAAGTGGCTTATTTAAGATCTGGTCATTATTCTGTTGGTGTTACGGTGTTTCAGTAAATCATAAAAACATGCTTTGTGTCCATTTTAGCACTGAAAATATCAAATAATCTTTAGAGTAAACATGAATCAGGCCTTTAATCTGTAGCTCTGTAGGAGTTTGCAACTAATATTCCTCTGAATGTTCACTACAAAATTTTATGGTATTTTTGAGGTGTAAACAAGAGTTTTGAGCTTAGTGACAGACTTTTGCTTCTGCCTAATGAAATATATTTATGTAATCTTTAATTCCAGACTACCAACTATGAATGTGTTGTGTAAGCAGAAATAAAATGCATGTGTGTGAGGATAATGGGTGACTGGATATTTCTCAGTTTTGAAGATGATTTTGAACATGTGTTAGAGCAGAACTGTAACAACATCATTAAATGGAGGGAGACAGTCTATCTGGATTAAGTATAATTTGTCTCAGTTATGTGTCTGTTCTGCAGGAGATGCCAGCGTTAATGTTATTGCTGTTTGTTAATGGATGTCTCCTCTAGGCAACAAATGAACTGAATTTGAATATTGCTGTGGTTGAACATTTTTAAACTGCGACCAGCTTGTACCTTAATCCTTTAGAGTTATCAAAGTATTAAAATGCAGCCAGTTTCTCTGTAATTAAAAACAAATTTGGAAGCTAACATAATTACAACACTCTTTTATCCTTGAAAAAAAGACAAAAGACACGAGCATGATGAATTTTGTTCTTCATCGGTCACATAGCTTTTGCTACACTTTTTTTTCTTTACAGATTTCAAAGAATCCAAGTCATCTCCTTGTTCTGTGCCTAAACTGTGTTAATTGAAATAAAAAAAAAACAATCAAAAATGAACTGTAGAAAGACATTCAGATCCTTTTTCTTAGGTACAATTATTATGTAGTACATATATCCAAACTGAGAATCTGTTGACTGCAATGTGAATTTTGTGTTTCAGGCAAGAATCAGATCTTTCACCAAAAAAATTAATGACTGCAGCATTTGAAACAACTGGCTTTTGGGAGTCAGTGTGATTGAAAAATATTAGTTATCACATGCTGTCTTCAGATTCTGTCACTTTGATCAATTGCTTTCTTTTCATAGAAAAACTGTAAGATGGATATAAACACAAAATTGTTGAGATAGTTTTAGGAGATCTTCTGCTGGGACTAATCCCTCCTTAGTGTTATCCTATCATGACTATTGTCGTGATTAATTAATTCTCTGATATTTTTCCCTTGCTGGCTGTATTCCATTTCTGTACTTTGAAGTCCTGTAAGGTTTACCATGGGCCAGAATAGCTAAGGGCTCACTCTTCAGATTTTTATCCTTTTTAAGGCCCTGGCTTTTCTGATCAGCAAATAGCATAGCTTGTTTGCACTGTTGTTCAGTAGTCCTCAGAGCCAGTGTCTTTGTGGATCACTGCTGACTTCGAGGGCCTTAAGAGACTTCTCAAAGCCCTGTGCAGTAACTGTTGGCCCCATTAGCAAACTGGAGTGTGTACTGATGGTTTGGAAAGAGCTGAGCAGTGAAAGAGCAATTATTCTAAATTTCTGTTTCTTGGAAACATCAATTTGTGGTCTTTAAAGCTCATTTTTATTCTTCAGAATTTTCTGTGTAAATAATTATTATTCTGTAAATAATTGCTTTGGATTTGCAACTGCCCAGCAGTAGGGAAAGGAGGTGGGTTTGACCATCTTCCCAATGGATTGTGGAGATGGTAAGATCTTTGGAGCTCCCTGTTTGAGTTCGTGCAGAGTGGATGGTTGTAGCCACTCTAACAAAACAAAGCAAGGCAGTAATGCAGCATGGTGACTTTAAAGCTCAAATGTCTGCAGAGTCTCAATGGGAATAAGTCAGCAAGACAGGTGTTGGTACTTGCTACATCTAGCATGGACAGATAGTAATATAATAGTTATATACTGGCATCTGGTGGGTTGGGCTTAATGGATTACATTAAAGGGGTTACCTCAGGCTGGCAGCCATTCTCTAGTGGGGCTCTCCAGGGCTCAGTTTTAGTGCCAATTCTCTTTAATGTTTTCATCAGTAACTTCGATGCAGGACTCAAATATGTACATAGTAAGTTTGCAGAGGACACTAAACTATGAGGAGCCATTGATTCCCTTGAGGGCACAAACTACAAGACTGGGCAGTATCAAACCACATGAAATTTAACAAGAACAAGCACTAGATTCTGTACCTGGGACAGGGCAGCCCTGGACATATGTACAGAATAGTGAACGAGAGGCTGGAGAGCAGACTTGCCAAGAGGGAATCTGTGGGATCTGGCTGGCAGCAAGTTGAACATGAGCCACAGTGTGCCATGGCAGCCAAAAGGGCCAATTGCATCCTGCAATTGCACCAGGCCCAGCACGGCCACTGGGTGAGGGGAGGCTTGTCCCGCTCTGCGCTGTGCGGCCTCACCTCCTGCACCAGGTGCAGGTTTGGGGCACCACAGTATGAGAAGGATATAGTGTAAAGAAGGGCTGCAAAGATGAGGAAGGGTGTAGATGGCAAGATGTATGAACTCCGTTGGTTTGCTCAGCGCAGAGCAGAGGAGCTGAGGGGAGGCCTGATGGCGGCTGCAGCTCCTCACAGGGAGCGGAGGGCAGCGCTGAGCTCTGCTCTGTGTGACAGCGACCCGGCCTGAGGGAACGGCATGGAGCTGTGCCAGGGGAGGGCAGCTGGGGGTCAGGAAATGGTTCTTCATCAGTGGGTGGTTGGGCACTGGAACGGGCTGCCCAGGGCTGTGTGCACAGCACCAAGCTGCTGGAGTTCAAGAAGCATTTGGACAGTGCTCTCAGACACAGGGGTTGAATTTTGGGTGGTCCTGTGTAGAGCTAGGATTTGGACTTGATGATCCTTGTGGATATTCTACAGTGTATGGGTTCATTTTGAACTGGCAAATTTCTCTATTTCTCTGTCAGTTTCCACAATACTGGCTTCATTGTTTCTTCCTGGTCACACTGACTTGATGTTAATATGCCTTTTTTCTATCCTCTGGCCCTCTCCCCCCCTAAAAAAAACAACAACAAACAAGCAGACTTTTCAAAGACGTAGTAAAACTATTGTGTTTTAAGCAGCAGTAGCTGTAAGTTGCTTGATTCTGCACAAGGCAAGATAAAACTGGCTGTTGGTATAAAACTGTCACAAAAATAGTGGAAATTTCTATGTTCATATTAGAAATAATACCAGACAATTTTTAGTGTATAGTCTGCAGATACGGGAGACTGCCAAAGTGTAACTAGAAGGAATAATGGCACATGTATATGATATTATTACTACTCGGTATTAGTGATGATTAACAGCATGTATTTGCTTTTAAAATTTGTTGAAATCCCTCAAGTTTCTTTAAAAAAAAAAACAAAAAACAGTTGATAAGAACTCATAAACTTTGAATGATTTTTGAATTGAAAAGTAGTACAGATCTCTAGGAGTTTGTTATATGCAGTAAATTCTCAGTGTATGAGAAAACTGAAGTATGGCATCGTGGAATTGTGGAATTGATTAAAAAGTAGGTGAAATAGTTTTCAAAGTGTTGTTTGGAGAAATTGAATTTTGGGGAGCCAGAATAAGCCAGTACTAGGTAAGGTGAGTTAAGCCTTGGGGACTGCAAGCCAAATAATATTGACTAATCTTTTATATCTTTTTTTGTTTCATAGGGATGCGGTAAAAAAATGTACACTTTTTTGAGGGGGACGAAGCAATTGCAAGTACTGAGATTTCTTGGAATCTCTATTGGAGTAACACAGATTCTGGCTATGATCCTCACAATTACTTTACTGTGGGCTCTGTACTATGACAGAAGAGATCCTGGGGCAGATCAAATAATGTCTCTGAAGAATGATACCTCACAGCAACTGTCATGCCATTCTATGGAGCTACTGAAACCAAGCCTAACAGGAATCTTTGAACATACATCCATGGCAAACAGCTTTAATACACACTTTGAAATGGAAGAATTGTAGAATTGTAGGTGATACAATTAATCTAAAAAGTTACCAGGGTTTTAATTGGTTTTTTGTTTGAATTTTTTATTCTGTTCCATTAATTGTACAAAATAGACCAGTCTTCCTATGCTTCCAAAACCATGGTTGATTAATGATTGATAAAGAGCCCTCTGTAGTAAGACAAATACGCAAGTGTCTGCCTTTCAGCCTCTTAGAAGAGCCGTGAAACAGAATTGTTTTTGTTTTCTTGTTGTTGTTGTTGTTTGTTTTCTTTTTAAGGCATTCATTCACTGGGCACAGTAACAGTAACTTACTGTTACAAGATGTGTAAAATACTGATTCATTCACGCATAGATAGACAGAACCTCTGAGGAAGCATCAAGATATTTGTCTTCTGAGGAGATGATTGTGCTTTGGACAAACAAAATGTGACATTACTGAAATTGACTTTTTGCATTTTTAATAAGCCATTTAGAGAACGTGTTAAAATAATCAGGGATCTATGTATATATAATTGTGTGTTCTTGTGTGTGCATGGATGACGGAATTATAATTCAAGTAAATACTTGGATTAAAAAAATTGCAAGTCTGTAAAAAGGACAAGATTTTCTTTTTCTAACAAAACCTTTATCTTAGCTATTATTGTCAAAGATGCTCTAAAGCTTATATTTTTATGTAACTATGTGATTAATTTTTAAATTTAAATGTGTTAAAGAGGGATTAAAAGCAAAAAATATGATTCTGGACAATAGACTTTAATTTTCTGAGTGCTACAGAATTCTCGTTTAAAACATTTTGTTCTGTGAACTACTTCTTAGTAAAAAGAAGAAACCTAAGCATTCTTTCCAAAATGGGAATCAATATCGAGTAGCAAGTTTTTATAAATAAATCTGTTATCCTGTCTGTGATTCCCATGGAGATGGAAACAAAAGACTGCAAGGAAAATGCTCACAATTCTGGATGCTATTGCAATAATTGTAAAAGTGCATAAGGAGAAATTATACTTTGGCTTGTACTGCATTAAGAGATCTCTAGTGGCTTAAAATGCCAACTGGAAACAACATTAAAATGTATTTATTGAGGTGGGGAAAGTGCATTTTACTGTATTTTTATGAACAATGTTTATTTCATAGGATTATTTTTACATTCGGCCACGCTCCTGAAATATATATTTGTTCCACTGAGTACAGTAGTTTGTGGCAAATGGGTTTTTACATACTGCATTTTAGAAATACTTGCTTTGTTTTTGAAATTTGTAAAAGAAAAGAAAATCAAGGTGTGATTTGATAGACAATAAAATTACTATTGTCTTAAATTCCATAATGGCTTTTTTATTTTGAAGACATAGAGTGTGAATGCTTTGGTGACATTTGGGAAGGTTTTCCTGCTAATGTGATTTAATTTGATGCATCTTTATCCATTCCACTTATTCTGTCATGGAGAAACTGAACTGTGAATTTCGGCAGCTTTTTTATTGCTTCTACGAAAGCTTCCAAGGGATGGTGAAATTAAGCTCTTCAGTTGTGTGGGATGTTTGTTTTTCAGCAGTCCACCTGTGGGTGTAATTACTTCACATGTGCTGTTGCAAGCAAGATTACCTTTTGCTTTTGTACCTCCCCTATAGAGATGCTAATATTTATTTTGGGAGATCAGAAAAAGATAAAGAGTAGAGCTTCCCAAATATTTTGCTTGGAATGACTTTCTGAGAAATATTTTCTCATGCACCTTTCAGAAATTCATATGCCCAACATTACTGCACATATCCAGATTTCTATTCCCCCCTCTCCCTCCAGTTAGCTAGGGTGGCATTTCTGTAGCTACATACAAGGTTCGTATAGGAAAGAAAAACCACATGTCCAAGATAGGTTGACCTACAGTCACTCAGTGGATTGGACCAGTGCTGCTTGGTTTTTATTCCTGCTCAAAACCAAAATGAACAAAATCTTATCAAACAAAAGGAAAAAAGTCAAGCCACAAACTGGTAGATTGCATTTTGTTCGATTGGGATTTTGTGTATTTTTGCAGCTCACTGTCGTGGTTGAGGAATCATAGAACCATAGAATCACTCCAGTTGGAAAAGATCTCCAAAATCATCCAGTCCAACTGTTCACATACCAGCAACATTTTTACACTAAACCATGTCCCTTCCTACAACATCTAAACATTTTTTGAACGCCTCCAAGGATGGTGACTCCACCATCTCCCTGGGCAGCCTGTTCCAGTGCCTGACCACTCTTTTGGAGGAAAAAATTTTCCTGTTGTCCTGCTTGAATCTCTCCTGGCACAACTTGAGGCCATTCCCTCTAGTCTTCTAGTGCTAGTTATGTGGGAGGAGTATCTGACCCCCATCTCACCACAACTTCCTTACAGGCAGTTGCCTCCTCCAGCCTAAACAATCCCAATTCCCTCAGCTGCAACCCATAAGACTTGTGCTCCAGACCCCTCATCGGCTTTGTTGCCCTTCTCTGGACGTGCAGCCGGGCCTTGATGTCTTTCTTGTAGTGAGGGGCCCAAAACTGAACACAGTACTTGAGGTCTGGCCTCACCCGGGCTGAGTGGGATGATCGCTTCCATACTCCTGCTGGCAACACTATTTCTGATACAAGCCAGGATGCCATTGGCCTTCTTGGCCACCTGGGCACACTGCTGGCTCATGTTCAGCCAAGGACGCTACAAAAACACTAACACTGTAGTAAGACTAATTTGTGATCCCTAAGCTCATTTTTAGGAGCTCCTTTGTTAATATGGAAGTTTTATGAGTTTGTAGGACATTCCATTTACTAAACTAAACTCTAGGCCACATAAGCCTATAGACCCTCTGATAATTCTAAGTTGCTGCCCTCTCTAAATACCACTCTACCTCCAGCCCTCAGCTGGGAAAACTGCTGTGTACTTACCTAAGTAATAGGTCAGAGAGGCTGTGAATAGACTTTGGGGAGCACCATCAAATGAAAGGCCCGTTCTTTCCAATATCTTGAGGTTTAAGTAACCTTAACTGCAGTCCACACATTTCTACCGCATGCAAATACCACTGTAGTGCTGAACACTAATTACAACCAAACGTGGAGAATCTCACTCTAAGTAAAGTTAAAAGAGGACAAGACTTCTTCATTCATCCAAGAAATCCTAATAACCAAAGTTTTACTCAAGCAGTGTATGTAAAAGCTCACTTTGACACGCTTCAGCTATGGTGTTGCTTTCCAGGAGATGATTTGGACAACTACCTGTGCAACCTACAGTATGGAACCTGCTTTAGCAGGGGGGTTGGACTTGATGATTTCCCTTGCAATTCTGTGTCTGTCAGGCCAGGCTACGGAGATGCATTAGAGGAGTCCACAGCTTGAATCAGGGATACTGACAGTCCAGGTCACTTGTTTTTAGGTTTCCAGATGTTTTGGAAGCACTGCCAGTAGACATAATTAAGTCAAGAGTACAGCTACCTGAAAAACATGAGCCAGAGCATGCTTATTGGGATAGCTGTAGGGGTAAAGGCTCCTTCCATCTTCAGAAATGTGCGTATGGCTGTCCCTTGTAGGGTCTCCTTTTATATGGATTAGGGCACCTGGACTGAGTTTGTAAGATATCTATATTGTTGCTCTGCCTAAATTATGCTTCTGTGTACTCTCTCTCCATATATGAGTATAGCATTAGAAGTTGTATTACATATATATATAAATAGTGATTTGACATTGACTTCCAGTGATCCCTTTCCTAGGGACTAAGGGAATGTACTCATGTACCCAGGTGTTAGCTTTACAGAAGAGAGCAGAACTGCACAGAGGTAAATCTATTCCTGAGGTCATCTAGTTTGGAAGCTTGTGAGTTTAGGGTAGAGGTTGATATGCCATCATTGGTGAAGACCAGAATTACTCCTACAGTGTTGTAACAGATAGCAGAGGTACCCATATGTTCTTGTGAGGGTTGCCTGTGAAGTAGAATGCAAGCAAAGAATCCACAGACAAGGACAGGGTTTGCAGGTGTCCCTGGGGTCCGCTCAGTTTTTCAGTGAACAAGCTCAGTGCCTCTTGTTCAGTTCAAATGATGAAAGGGATTTATCAAATCACAGTTGAAACATCTAGGTTCAGGAGGTGGTAAATTCATACCATACTCACAAAGATTAGAGGTGTGAGATAGTGCTTTCTGAAAAAATGATTTGGTGTGGGCTTCTTCACTCTAGGATTATTTGGGGAAGGGCTCCTTTGATACAGGTCCAGTCTTCCAGAACAGTGTTTTTGGACCTGCATGATGACAGACGTCAGTAGTCTGGGTAACTTTACTTCAACTTGGTACCCAAATCCTGTGCCAGTCTACATTCAGAATGGGGTTAGCTTAGTTTGCTGAAAGATCTACACATCAGGATTGATGAAAGTAATCCTTTTCTTAGTAAGGACCACCGATGGGTATTACGCAAAAGAAAACATCAATTCTGGGTATCTAACCCCATTTGTCAATCTTGGTCTCAGCTGTAAATTGGAATGCTTTCAAACTTCCATTTTTCTTTGCTTGGACTTTCAGGTGTCTCTGTTTTCCTAGGGCTTGATTAAAGAGTTTTAAAATGGATTGACTGACTTTAAGTCTGTTCTTTTACTTTAGAGCTTCGGGATCTACATAGGAGAGAGGCTGCTTGACAAGAGGTTAATATTTAGAAATACTTGTGATAGTAGAACTAATTCAAACTTTCATTTTTTTTAAGTTTTGGAGGGGTATCTAGAAGAGAATGGTGATGTTCTTTTTTCTGTTCAGCATAAACTGATTAACCAATCTTTCTTGTTATAGGAAGCAACTGCAGAACTGTTCCTTAATGTTTTTCATAGATCACTTAATGTAAAGGCCAACAGCTGTGTTAGGAGATGGGTCACCTCCTGCCCACATCAGGCACTTCCATTCAGCCCTGCAAGTCACGCTGACTTGAGGGAAATCTTCAGCTGTGAGATTGAGAGTGGTTTGCAGCGTGACTGGGAGACAAAATTTGCTGCTACTGGTCTTTGGACAAAATCTTGTTTCATCTGCTGACAAGGCTTTCTGAGGAAATATAACTGTTTTCTCTTTGTAACTGTGTGGATTTTGTAATAGTACTCTGTAAATCTAAGGGAAAATTATAAAGAATGAATAGTAAAAAGAGACACTGTTAATGACAGTAACTACATAGTTAAATTATGATACATGGAGAGATTTTAAAATAGTTTTTAAAGCTTTTACCACTAAAGCATGATGTTTAATTCACGTGAAAGGAGATTGTATCTAAAACTTCAAAATTCAGGTATAATTTACTGCATTTCTTTAAAAGCTTGGGATGTCCAAAGTACATAAAAAAATGTATGCATCTGCTTGCTTTTGTTCATTACTCCCTCCTTTTCTTTCCTCCCTGTACCTTGATGCTATGAGAATGAGTACTTGAAAAGTAAATTGATACATAATGCAGGCAAGTGAGAAACTAAAAATACTAGATAATTAGTTATATCTTACAGCCTTTGTCAATTTAAATACGTGGATGTTGTTCACTGCTGACTGCTCTTCTGGCTCTCCATTTACATATCCAGAATCAATTTTGCTGTGTAGTTACTGCTAATTGCTTTTCCAGAATACCTGAACGTCCTCAGCTATTTCCATGGTCAATAGCAAAATGCAACTGTGGTGGGCCCCAGATACAGGCAAGTGAGCACATTACTTCCTAAGTACCCTCCCTGTTCAAATCTTTATTATCCTTTCACTTTACTAGTCTATCCTCCTCCAGACCAATTTCCTCCTTGAATGTCACCCTTTCCCACAGCGCAAGTGCAGCTCTCACTGCAGAGGCACTCAGCAGTGAGTGTGTTTCCACAGTGAGCATATTCAAACCCTCAAAAATCTTTATCTTCTGTAGATAAAGAAGAGGGAGGGCTGTGGTTCTTGTTAAAAAATGCCCTGGGATGGTTCAGCTCCTGATAAAGTTAGCTGTTGTTTCTCCCTTTGCTATGGCATGTGGCATCACCCGTATTGTCAGTTGCCCTCTGCAAAATGATCTGCAGTGTGTTTTCAGCTGCTTCCATGCTACCAGAGGAGTTTGATCACATACATGCACTAATATTTCAACAAGAGAATTTGATATCAGTCTTGAGGTGATTCTGTCACCTAGGAGATGCATCCAGTCAGTGACTGGATATGTTCAAATCCTAGCAGAAATCTTCTAAAAGGTAAAGCCAGAGACTGGAAAGAATTCAGTACCACAATTTTTTCTGCTGCTGGAGGCTGGGTAGGAAATAACAAAGGGCTCCTTTAGCAGCTCTACTAGCAAAGGGAGTGGGGAAGGTAATTGTGGTGGCTGCCCACACTGAGTAGGGCAGATCTGTGCTGTGCAGCTGCAGGAGAGTGGTCTTGGTGACTGTTGTGGTTTAGATGAGCTCAGCTGTTGTTGCCTGGAACTAGTATTGGGGAAATTCCCTGCCCTCAAGATTCAGTGCTCCTTCAATTGTGTTAGGAAAAGAAAAAAAACAAACCAAACAAGTTCCATGAATAAGTTATTTCAAAACTAGGTTGACCCATTCAAGCATGCAGATGTTTTATTTAAGTACTCCTCAAATGTCTATTTATTCAGCATAACGCATGTATTATGCTGCCTTCCGAAATACGATATATGACTGTCAAACAAAATTGTCAAAAACAACAACTTCGGTTTCTTTGTATGATACACAGAAATAATTACATTTCATGTACAGTACAGATGCATTTTACACAGTCATCAACAGTCATTCACTACCAAAACAGCATTTAAATCACCTAAAACACCAAAAGAATGTGTATTTTCCAAATTCAGAATAATGTAATGATTTTGCATGTGACATGTAGAGATATGAGACAAGACTGGAATTCTGCAAAATCATACTAAATTATTCCCTAAACTGTAATTTAAGAATGAAAGTACAGGTTGTTTCTGGGATATAACCGTTATGCAAGTGTATTGCTCTAGTGCAATTGTTTTAGTCCATGCAAAAAGGAGAAAAAAGAGTTTTTGAGAGACACATGAACTGATGGAGTCAGTAGGTTTCTTGGGTTGTATGTAATCTGTCCCGAATTGGGTTTGGTAACTGCCTTTTAACATTATTTAATGATGTTCCTATTCAAGAAGTACCATATGGCATTAAGCTGTTGTTGCAGATTGCTAGTGTAAAGGCAGTTTTATGTCAGTAGTTCTTTCAGCACAAGGTGAGGACCAAGCCAGTTTTTTATGAGTGACCATGGGTAGATGGAGGATGTAAGTATAAGCTCAAGGTCCATTCTACCTCTCATGTTAACCTCTTTAAAACTTAGTTATCCCACCAGCTTCAGCAGATTTACTGCAATTTTCTACCAGGGTAAAAGAGAGGCATGTAACACCACATAGTTGACATCAGAATTACTCAAAGTGAGTGTTCCTCTGTCACAGGACAATCTGTGCTTCTGCTACCTGTTACAATCTGAAAGAAATTTAGAAGCTCGGTTTACAGTAAGTTGTTCTGATTTGCACAAAAAGCGAGTTGATAATTGCAAATTAACCAAGCTTCTGAAGGAGTAAGCAGTAAGAAAAAAGCATAATGTGTTACATTATATGCTCCTTTTAATTGCAATTCAATTCTAATAGGTGACATTGTTACATTTTGGTGCATATACTGTAGCATGATAGTCCATCATCTACTCTTCAGTCTCTGTTGACAGGTACAGAGAAATATCTGTGTGCTGTAAAAAGTGTACTATCAGCAAGTTTCAGTTTTTAGTGGGTGTCATCTAATGTAAAATTTAAGGTCAGTAGAATGCTAACAAATACTACGTTGAAATATACACTACTCAAACTATTAAATAACTGTGTTAATCATTTATTGTAATGGCCACTAATGTACCGAGCCTTTTGATTTATATGCATATTTTATTTTGCAGACATGCAATTATTTCTGATCCAGTGTTCTTGATGTATATATGTATGTACTGATATGCAAATATTCCATGTATAGGATTTATGGTAGCTTGTGTACATAGGAAGCATTATGATACATCTTTGAATGCACTCTCATGAAGAAAAATGTCATTTTTTATCAGAAATGTTTCTGCTAACATCAATGTCTTCTAAAAATGAAGCCAAAAAACCTTAACTAAGAGAGCTTTCATAGTATCTGTTAGACCTGCCCACTGGCAAATCCCAATAGAAATCAGTTACATTTTTATAGCTTTGAGACCCAACCCATTATTTATCAGTGTTCTTAGGTAATTAAATATCTTGACACAATATAAATTCTCAAACAAATTTTAGGATTCAAGTTTGTAGATAATTGCAAGAATAATTTCACTGTTGTTTTTACTGAATGTCTTTCAGTGTCTTCCGCTGCAGCCAACACTCTGGATGCTGCAGAACATCCACAGGGAAAGTTTAGAGAGAAATGTTAAATGATCCCCAAACAACCTTTGTTCTAATCTCAATTCAAATGGGAGTGATCCTGCAACAGTACACTGGGACAAGAGGTTTGTTCTGAAAATACAGAATGAGACAAGATGTCCACAGAACTAAGGACTGTGCCTGATCATTAGTAGCCTTGAAGTCCCAAACAGCACGGTAGTGTTGGAGCAGACAATGAACTGTCATAGAAATAGAGGACAGAGGACAAAAAGAACAGTGACTGAATAGCACATTTGTGGTGCACAGTTTGGATGTAAGATTATGTAGATATTTGCCATTAGAAGTTTATAGTGTAGATGAAGTTGTGTAAAATACCTTAAAGAAAAATAAATCCTGATTCCTGATACAACAGGTGTACAATGACTTATTGCAGTTGTAACAGTACCTAGGAAGCAAGATAAAACAATAGTAAATACTGAACTAACTGAACACCTTTAGTACACTAATGAGTGTTTGAATAAGAAATACTGCATTTTTCAAAGGGAAGTTATTTGTACAACTACCATGGAACATTAACAATCAGCTTGTTGTAAGTGCACAGAAATGCCCCTTTCTACAGTAATATTTTATCATGCCTAATCTGAAAAACAACAAAAGTAAACTGAGATCACAGCTCCAAATAATTTCAGCATGCATTACGGTTGTATTTGTTTCAGTCAGTACAAACATATTTCATTATGAGCATTTTTTCTTTCTTTTTTTTTTTTTTTAATAGTTTCTCAACAAGTTTGTGGTTTATTAACAGGAGGAAAAAAAGACATGTTATCAAAATGTTTCTTGTTTTGCATTCAGCAGGAACACGGGTTTCTATTTTTTTGTTTTATGTATATTTTTTCTTTTTTTTTCCTTTTTTTTTTTTCTAAAAAGAGCTCTCATGATAAGAAGAAGCATCAATGGGGACATTTCATTGTGCTCTATAGTAAGTCAGGATGGTCACAGAAGCTTCCACTATGTGTCAGCTCCAACAGTATGTAGAAACTCCACCGGTTCCCACGCTGCGACACCGACAGCCACAAATTGTTGTGGTTCTCCTGACCGTCTCACTCCGTTGCTGCTGGCGCACACATCAGGGGGTGTTGTCTTTGTCAGCTCTCTCATTCCTCAGGACTCATTTCTCTCCGCTCGAGCTCAGCTTATAAGTGGTCTTTATTCTAATTTATAAATAATTCCTTATTTTATAAAGCGGATACTCTGACAATGTTTCCTCCCGAATACTCGGGAGACTCTGGCCTATCATCTCCTTCAGGTGTGGTGACGGGAGGTGTTGGGATGCTAATTATTGCTGTAGTGACGTAAGGCTGCTCACAGTTTAGTTTAACGCACTCTTCCACTTTGGCATTTAAGCTGGATCGGCTGGAGGAAGAAACAAGAACCCATGATGAAAGCAAGCCCATATTCCTGAACACCTGATTGTGCTTAGTGCCATCCTCTCTGCCCTCCCTTATTACAGAGCTCAGAACAACAAAGTGACACCAGGCCCCTACCAACACATACCCCGTGAGCAGGCAGCCCATGGCCATGGCCCGTTTCTCCCTTCTTTCCCACCTTCTGTGCTTCTAAAAGTTTCTCAGCTCATCACCTAAGTGTTTCTGAGCGTGGGAAGCACTTAGGCTGCTCAGTGGGGAGCAAACAGCATGACCAGTGCCTTACATTGCAGGGAAACAGAGACTAAGCAAAATTCCCAGTACCCTACCGACTCTCCCATGCCATCTTTATGTAAGAGCCTTTGTGTGTTATACACCTTCAGTAGTAAGACAGAGTGATATGAACACAAAATAAGTTTGAGTTAATTAACCTCATTATCACAGCATCATAAAAAACTTAAAACTAACTCATAAAAGGTGAGACTGGCATTTCAAACTTTGTTGTTATTTAGTTTTCTTTATTTTTTTATGGGTTGCTTTTTTTTTTTTTTTTTTTTATTATGTTAGTTGTTCTGTGATGGGAGGTGTGGTGCAGGAAAGTCTGCCAGCAGAGAAAGGATGGATCCAGTCAATCCGAAATAGACTAGGGCTCTGTGTTAAGCTGGAAGACTCCGTTAGCTACAAGCTGCTGAATTGTGCATAGAAGTGAAATCCAAACCTAACAACTACTTAAAGCAAGCTACTCAAAATGTCACTTAAAAAGTGAATCTTTCCAGTAACTCATGCTGAGAACACTTCTTTTTTAAATGGCAGCATGTCTGAGTTCAATGGAAAACACTTCTGAGTCCTCTGACGCCTTTGCTATTTTCCCACAGGTGGTGCTCAGATACACCTAAAAGTCAGAGTATTTGTGAGAGCACAGAAAAGTAAAACTGTATTTGTGAGAGTACAGAGATTTTCAGTGACTTAAGCTGCACTTTCCTCACTTTTTCAATAACTCCTCGAAATACAAAATGCATTTTTTTTAATCTATTTCATGCCTTTTGTTTGGTAGAGACTTTCTTATTACTATAGCGCTTGTGACTCTGGCAATCTAGTTTTATTTCCCTTTTCTCTACCTTATTTGGAAGTGTCATTTGTGCTATGTTTCTGAACTAAATCAAGGAACAGCAGTGACAACTTTTTCTTTTACTTCCTATTTGCTTGTCTTGTAATATATGAACTGCACATTTTTCTGTGCTTTTTCTTATTCTGTGTCTGTGAGCAGTACTGTTTGGTGCTTTATATCATTTGGAGTCCCTGGATGCTATTCTCTGCAAAGAACACACAACGGTTTATGGGGAGGACATAAGAGAGCAGAAATGAAAAGAGATTGCCTATTCTTTTATCTTAGAATTACATTAGGAGAGAAGAGAGTGCGGGCTATTTCAGGACTACTGTCCATTTTCAGATGACAGTTTCAGTTTTATCTGCAGCCTCCCAGCCTACTTGTGGAGGCCAACGCGTATCCCTAGTGAACAAAGAGGTGTGCTGATGCTAAGAGGTACCTGTTAGACAGAGGTGTCCTCTCTACACATCTGATCTGGATGGTGCTGAGCTCCTGTACGCTGCCGTGGCGGCTGCCTGTGAGGGCAGTGTTGGGGATGCGGTACGTCTTTTTATGTCTTCGTGAGCAGCAAGTGCCAGTGACGCCTTGTTGGGACGACAGCGAGGGGCTGTGGCTTGGGGGTCTATTGACTGTAGAAACTTCCATGCAGCTCTCTTCGTAGAGCTGTTCATCCACAAACTCGTGATTCTAGCACGAAGGAACCCAGCAAAGGGACAAAGCAGACGCAGAAAGTTAATTAAAATGAACGTGTTAATTATGCTTGCTTAAAGGCTTAAATTGGTGCAACTGAATAAATCACTGAAGTTAGACAGCTTAGTCTTGATTATGGCATTCAGCCCCTATTAGCCTGGGTTGAATACCAATACAAATATAAATACAAATGTAAACACTGGAACAAAACTCTCAAAGTACTCAGCTATGAAAAAATAATCCAAGTTCTTTTGTATGACCATATCATAGGCTGCACTACGAATGTCCGTGTCATCTGTAGAGTGCCATAAAATGGGGGATTATATTTATTTATAAAAATAAAAGTGGTGCTTATGTAAACGCCCTAAATGCCATTTAGAAATAGGATTTGCTGTACAAAACTACAGTAAAACTGATAAACATTTCTCAGATGACTTTGTAGTACTTCAATTGGGATTACATGTTAGACAGCAGGATTTGAAGCGCTGTTTCAAGGTATGCATCTATGTAAAAGAAAAAGAATCAAATAAATAAACCTTTTGTTTGCAGGAAATGATTAAACAGTCATATAAAACCATTCAGTACATTCCTTATTACTGCAGATCTATATATCAAAATCAGTTCTGAAGACAGAGTGTTTGGTAAATAAAGCGGTCTTTGTTCTTGCAATCCTTGCTTACTCCCAGCAGAGACAGAAATTCAGTAATTTCATTGGGTTGTCATAGAGCTGAATCCAAATTCAAGCAAATGGCATTTTAGGTTGACTAGGTAAGTGACTGGGGATTGCTTCACACTAAGCTGTGATTTCCACACCTTGAAATAGTGAAGTAGTGGTGCTGATAGTAGGAGGAGACTAAATAAATAAAGAATATGTACGTATTTTTGAAGCAGCAGTCCAAACTAAACAGAGATTAAGACACATTCACATGCACTTGGGGAAAGCCACCTTTTTTCTAAACTCTTTGAAGTTATCACTGGAATTATCTGCATATCCTGGAAATGTTTAGGGCTTATGCTTTGTTTCACACTCTCCTCAGTGTCATTCACTTCAGGTTTGTTAGCCTGCAGCATGTTTATCTATTGGAAAGAGAAAAACTATTTTTCCCTTAAAGAAGGACACACTAATTGGAAAGGGGCTCATGTTTTCCAGGAGAATTGCGGTACAGTGCAAATACGAAATATGTGAGCAAAATAAATAGTGTATCAACTGCAGCCAACTATTGCTAAAAAATGGAAACACCTTCATAGGCTTATTATCATTTCTGTTTCTTCTCTTTTCCTTCACTCAAACATAAATGTGTGTGGAATTGACTGATATTGAAGAATACCCATTTCAAGTGATACGGAAAGAAAGAATTATCTTGAAAAATCGACTACTCTAGAGCACGTGTCAGCAACAAACAAGATTCTAAATACTATCACACAAATGGACAGTGGACATTCAGAGAGAAGAAAAGACCTAATCACTGTCTTCAGGTTCTCTTTGAGGGTTTAGATTCTATTTGCCAATAGTTATGCTCATTTTCCCATTGAAAGTTATTTTGTTCTTCTGAAAACTTTTACGGAGCAACCAACAGAATTCAATTAGCAGGGTCCATTAAAGAAGGCTGCTGAATGAACTTTTAATATAGACTGGAAACATTTTGAAATGATATAATGGCTCCAGTTAATCTATTTGATTATACTTATAAATTAACTTTTCTTGCATCAGCTAAATGTAGCCTACAAAATATAACATTTGGTACAATTATTTTCGTTATTAATGTAACTTTCACAGAATTCCATGACATTACTCATGCTGCGTTTCATAGAGTATGAAAGATTTTATCATATTGGCTTTAATTTGTTGGAAAAGAAAAAGTACTCCTTTGCCTAACAATTGGTATAAACCACAGTCAAAAGTAGTTATTTTGAAGGAGGAGAGACTAAGAAGGCATCTTGTTCTTGTTGGTACACCAGGAAACAGCTGTTTTCCAGATTCCACAATCTGGGTGCCTAAACTTTCTACTTGCCTCTTAAATTTTTAGAATGCAAAATCTGGCCAGACAGTTGCTTACATAAAGCTTCCATATTCCATCATTATAATTAGAGGAAATGTGAATGTTTGGGGGTTGAATTCCACCAAATGGATTTTTTTGATGACTACTATGAGAATTTAACAAGACCTGTGGCTACTACTAAGTTTTCAAAATACATTTGTAATATTCAACTGTGGAACATTTCAAGGCAGATTACTATTATCAGGTTCTAGTACAGAATGTCTCAAAAATGTTCCAAAAGGACCCAGCCTGAATACTGGCAAAGTAACTACATTATGCTCTGAATAGGAAATAAGACATTGTGTCCTACAACCCATTATATAAAAATGAATATTCCAAAGGTGAGCAAGGAAAAACATAAGCACTGTGAGATGACATATTACTAGCTAAGTGATATAACAAATGGGCCATTTTATTTACAAGAAAAAGTTGTCCAAAGGAGAACACTGATTTATATACATGAATACATAATATTTCAGCACTGTCTGGAAAGGGAAAACCTTATATTTTTATTTTTATTTTTATTTTGAGAAGGAGTAGTAAGGCATTCACATTACTCTCCATTAAATGCACTGAAAGAATTGCTATGTCCTTTAATTAAAAATTAAAAAATAAATAAATAAAATAAAAAGGAACATTATGATGAAATAACAAAGTTCCACTTTGTATCCTGAT
This sequence comes from Lagopus leucura, assembly GCF_019238085.1. Lineage (NCBI taxonomy): Eukaryota > Metazoa > Chordata > Aves > Galliformes > Phasianidae > Lagopus > Lagopus leucura. The sequence continues at coordinate 22,207,449 of NW_024962265.1, forward strand.
CTTAAAGAGAAGTTGCAAAATAGATGAATGGTTGAGGTCGAAAGGGACCTCTGGAGGCCCAACCCTTCTCCAGCAGGGACACCCAGAGCAGGATGCCAGGGTGGTGTCCAGGCAGCTATAGAAGATCTCCAAGGAGGAGACTGCACAGCCCCAGGGCAGCCTGTGCTGGTGCTCCATCACCTGCACACTGAAGACCATGTATGCTGCTAGGCTAGGCTGATATCACATTACCTTTCACACTAGCCAAAGCGCTCATCTGCCTCTCTCTTTCCTGTTCAAATGCAGAAGGTACCGTGCTTTAAAATACAATTAAATGGCTTTTCTCCCCAACTAATCACATTCACAAAAGGTTTATTACTTAAACAAAATACTGAAAACATTCAGAATTCAGGCTAATATTGAAATTTACAGGAAAACATTTTTTTTTTTTTTTACCGTAGTTTTTTCCAGGCAGTGAAGCAGGTGGTGGTGCTGCGTTTCAAAGGAAGAGCCAGATTTGCTAACAAAGGCCTGTTCTTCTTCACTGGAGGACTGTTAATACAAAGAACTCCGTATTAGTCTCATTTGTGAACAAGAGGGCTCTTATCCAAGTATTTGATCAGAACTAATCTGGATTGTATACTGTAGCATAACTGTAAAGCCTGCTCCACATGGGATAACCCAAATGACCGTGGATGCGATTACTCTTTTACTTTTTTTCTCTTTAAATTAAAGTATTCCTATCCTTCCCTTGCATCTCCTTTTAAATATTTCTATTTTCGGTCTTTTAATACCTATATAGGTTGCCTAAGATGATTTCCAAGACCAATCGATGTGCAAGCCTTGAATTTTGCATTAGTACATACTTACAGTTAACATAAGTTTCAGTGACAGTAAAATATTTTTTGCTTAGGAATGTGCCTTATTGGAAGGAAATTAAATAGAGTTGTCCTCTTGGGATCGTTTCTCTGCACTGAAGAATGTGTGGTATTGCAGCTTACACAAAAAGTCATGTCAGTGATCCCAATCTGCTGACTGCAGAGAGCGTACAACAGATGTTACTGACACAGAATGAAGAATTAAGTAGAAAGCATCCACTGTTTATTAATTGCTTTTGTAATTATTCACTGGAAGCCAGAAAACTAAATAGGGGAGGAAGTGGGATAATAGGAAACATTACAATTCAACTTTGAGGTATTTGAAAGCTGCATGGCAATGAAGCCATTTGGTGTCTCTTTCAGTGATTTGAATTCTTCTGAGCAGAAGAGGAATCGAGAGCTCTGACCGCTTCCCTTTATGCTAAATCACAGTACCTTCCTCTTCTCCTGGCTATATGCTAAAACGTTAGCCTTTATAATGCTTCTTAAACAGGAAGGGCACAGAGGAATGAAAGCCTTCCTGTATCCCTCAGGGAGCTGCCAGAAAGTAGCAAGGACTGACAAACACTGAGCCCTCAGTGCTCAGCTCTGCACAGCCCAGGGGCTGCCTCCGGCCGCTTGCCGTCCTGTGGGCCCTGCTGCACCTGGGAGTAATGGCTGAGGTTGTTGCAAGAAGAAAAACAAAGTAGGCACTTCCAGGGAACATTTGCCACTCTGCAGCACTGTGCCAACAGTACCCTACATCTACCTCTCTCACTCAGCACAAGGGACTGTCACACGTGTTCTAGTTGCATAAAGCCAAATGAGATAAGCTTATCCTAGAAGGCAAATGAACTAAGCTTTCTTAAGAGATTTTTCTGTAAGATTTGCCTCTAAAAACCCAGCTTACATTGAGCACAGTGTTTCGATCTGGCCATTTCCTCTCTTGGTGTGTGTGTGGTTTTTTTTTTTGTTTGTTTGTTTGTTTTTAATTACCTTATCATCAGCTCCTGTAAAGTACCTTCAGCAGTAATAATTGCCCAGCTTATCTTTCCTTAATCTACCTCTAAAGACAACATTGCCTAAAGACCCAAGTTGATGTGCCCTAGTGAGAAATAGAGTAAACTGCTGCTATGCTGTTATTAAGCTGTTACTGTGGAGGTGGAGGACACAAACACATTACCTGCTGCAGCTGGTTACTCAGTAAGCCATTCCGTTTGCTCTGCATGTAGGCATTAGCACTCCCACTCTTTGCTGCACGAATTCGAGCAAGTCTTGCTTTCTGCATAAACAGACAAAATAAAAGAGCGTCACATGCACTTGTATCCATTATTCTGTTTATCTAAAACTACTAATTGGAACCAGCTGTTTATGAATACCAATGTCACAATCACTGAAAGGTTGCACTGCATTTGTCCTCCAGGTGGAGCAATCACAAATGTCTACTCATAGAAATGCAAGAAACAAGTTTTTATTTGTTTGCATGCCTCAGCTGAGAAGAAAAATGATTTTGGAGAGGGGATTAGACAGACCAGCATGTAAGTGATTCTTGTTTTGTTTTTTTTTTTTCCTGTATGTCTGTGCCTTGTAGATCAGGAGCATGGCTTTCATCTTGGCTGCTCTGGCAGTGATTGTTCAAAGAGGAAGAAATAACTCGTAGAACCATAATACTGCAACTGCTATAAGCTGGCTTCTTGGAGATTTCTGAGTTTTTGGAATAAAGGAATGCAGTGGTTGTTTTTAGTCTCTGATTTAAATTCCTAAATGCCTGCCAGGCCTTTTAAAACCACTTTTTTTTTTTTTTTTTTTTTTTTTTTAATGTGCGTTTTTATAATGAGACTTAATAGTCATCATTGTTGATCATAATCTGTCCATAATTTGGTTTTTCAGAGACAGCAGTCATCCAAGTGCTGAGAAAGAGATTTGGTTTGAGAGTACTCAAGTGAGCCTTCTTGTTTATGTAGGCGACTTTCATCCCCGAGAAAGTATATTGTTGGATGCTTTGAATCCACTGATTTACAGAACAGTTGGAAGCCATCATTTCAGAATCAGAGAATCATAGGCAAGGGGGAGCTCAGGAGATCATCTTGTCCAATCCCCTGCTGCAGGCTTCCCAGAGTAGGTTACACAGGAAAGCAAGTTTTGAAAGTCTCCAGAGAAGGAGACTCCTGTCTCCAGGCACCACTGAAAAGAGCCTAGTCCCATCCACTGGACTCCCACCCATTAGATGTTTATAAGCTTTGTTACGATTCTCTCCCAGCTTTCTCTTCTCCAGGCTGAACAGTCCCAGATCTCTCAGCCTTTCCTCATAAAGGAGATGCTCCAGGTCGCTCATCATCTTTGTGGCTCTCTGCTGGATCCTTTCTTGGAGTCCTCTGTCTTTCTTGAACTGAAAAGCTCAGAACCAGATACAGTGGTCCAGGCGTGGCCTCACCAGGGAAGAGTAGAGGGGGAGTGCCACCTCCAATTGACCTACTGGCCGTACTCTTTTTAATGTACCCCAGTATTCCACTGGTCTCCTTGGCCACAATGGCAAACTGTTGGCTCATGGCCATCCTGTCTCCCTTCAGGAAACCCAAGTCTTTCTCCACAGAGAATTCCAGCAGGTCAGCCCTTAATCTATTCTGATGCGGGGGTTATTCTTCCTCAGGTGTAGGACTCCACGCTTGCCTTTGTTGAATCTGATTGTGTTCCTCTCCACCCAGTGCAGAGGAAAGCATAAAGAAAAGAGCCTCTTGACAAATGCTATGTAAAATTGAAGCATTTGTGACAGTTCTAGAATGGTATCCTAGTTCTGTAACTTTTGTGTGTGGTTCCTTTTGTATAACAGAGTTTGGGCTTACCTTCCAGCTTAGGTTTCTGATTCTGAAAGCATCAGGAATTTAATGGCTGTTGAAGCACAGAAGGTGACAAGGTGAAGAACTTGGAAAACTAAGAATCCTTGAGTGCTTAACGTAGCAGGAAGAAGCCCAGTCACTGCAGCCACAAGATCGTCTCTCTGGTAGGACTAATAATTCACTGCAAGGAATGACTCAACACCATACTTCTTTGCACTCACAGCCTCAATCTCACTGAAGTTCTCAACGATGAGTGAAGAAATTCATGACAGCTAACAGCAAGCATGGCTAGAATCTGGCTGAAATGTGCACATGCTGTGTTCAAGAATATACGAAAAATCTCTTAGCACTGTTCCTCACTAGGATCTTGAGATGCTTTGGAGATGCTATTGCAGAGTGCAACTTGCAGTCTTATAAGTAAGTGATTTCAGCCACAAAAGTTTTTATGACTTTTATAAGGAAATTCATTCAATTTTAAGAACAAACATACTAACAATAATCTTGCTTTTCCTTTTAGCTTGTATGTTCATTTCCTCTTCCAGTGGCTGAAGTAATAATTATGGTACTGCACCACTTATTACAGAATCACAGGGTTGGAAGGGACCTCAGGGATCATGAAGCTCCAACCCCCTGCCACAGGCAGGGCCATCAACTTCCACGTTTAATGCTAGACCAGGCTGCCTGGGGTCCCATCCAATCTGGTCCTGAACACTTCCAGGGACGGGGCATCCACAGCCTCTCTGGGCAGCCTGTTCCAGCACCTCACCATTCTCTCTGTAAAGAACTTCCCCCGGGCATCCAACCTAAATCTTCCCTCCCAAAACTTAAAAACATTTCCCTTTGTCCTGCAGTCATCTACCCTTTTAAAGAGTTGATTCCCCTCCTGTTTGTAGGCTCCCTTTAAGTACTGAAAGGCTGCAATGAGGTCACCCTGCAGCCTTCTTTTCTCCAGGCTGAACAAGCCCAGCTCCCTCAGCCTGTCCTCATAGGGGAGGTGCTCCAGTCTTTGTGGCTTCGTGGCTCTCCTCTGGACCCTCTCCAGCAGCTCTCTCTCTTTCTTGTCCTGGGGGCTCCAGACCTGGATGCAGTACTCCAGATGGGGCCTCGCAAGAACAGAGCAGAGGGGGAGAACCTCCTCCCTGTCCTTGCTGGCCACCCCTCTTCTGATGGAGCCCAGGATACCATTTGCCTTCTGAGCCACAAGGGCACACTGCTGGCTCATGTTAAGCTTTTCATCCCCAGGTCCCTCTCCACAGGGTTGCTCTCAAGGACCTCTCTGAGGTGGGAACTAATAGCTTACATCTTCTTAGCTGAAACTCATTAAGATGGCCAGAATTTACATAATTTATTAAAGTGGAGACAATAAATCTATTACAAAGGAGGCAACCAGGTATTGCATGCAGCTTGCCTGCTTACACTTCAGATTACATGAGGGCTGCTCCTATTTTATGATGTTGACCCACAACAACAGTGTTGGTGGTATTGCAGTAGAGGTTGAACTTTCCCACCAATATTCCATTACATGTTGTTGCTGTGTGACAGATGGCAGCAGAGTCTGACAAATGGTGTCTAACACGGAAGCGCGTGTGAAGCAAAGGTGTGGAATTGAACTTCTCCGTACAGGAAAACTTGCACCTGTTCATTGCTGCTTGCTGAACATTTGTGGAGACCAAACAGTGGATGTGAGCACAGTGAGTGGTGGTGGTGCCATTCAGCAGTAGTGACAGTCACAGTGGGTCACCTCTGCTAGTGCAGATTGTTACAATTGCAGCATGCAGCTCTTTTTCATTGTGGCAAAAGTGCACAGCTAATGGAGGTGGTTATGTTTAAAAATAGTGTTCTGTAGCTGAAAATGTTCTCTATCAAACAGTGTTAATGTGCTCTTTGTATCTGTTGTAATTTCCATGGAAATAAGAAGGAGGCACTACTTTTGGAGTGACCTATGTAGAAAATACCCCTGAAATTGGATGTGTTTACAAACATGTTACAGCATTTTCTTTTCAGTTCTTCTGACTGATCAGATCAGAGCCCATAGCTTGAGCATTCCAGTGTCTGCCCATGTTTCCTAACGAGGAATCATTAAAAGCTCATGTCATCCACAGGATTTTAAGAGCTGCACACTGGGGACTGAATTCCCAGGAAGGACACCAAAACTGTGTGATAACATCAGAAAAACTGTGACTATGGAAGAATTGTAATTTTCTTTAGTCTTCAGTCTTTTCTGTCATGTACAGCAGAAAAGAAGTGATAACTGTCCCTTTCAGTCACCTCAGTGTCCTTTCTAACTGTCCTTTCATAGGAATATCTGGAAAAAAAAGGAAGGGATTAAATTCTCCCGCAATAGGTTATCTGCTTTGCTATGAGGTTTTCAGAGTTACCCATTCAGTGTGAAACCTTGATTTTGGTAATTTTTACAGTGTCTAGGGGAAAAACCATGAGTTAAAACAAAGTTCTTTTACTGGGATGAAATTCCACCATAATCTAACATGAAACTTTCTAACAGAACTAATGATCAGCTTCAATTCTTACAGCATCTCCTGTATTGCCCTGAATTCTTTTGAATGCTTTGCTTCATTTTCTATTTTCTAATTTTGTAACTTAAAGGTGGGTCCTGATTATGACTGCAATAATTGGAATCATACAAAAGGAAAACACTTTTCTTTGGTGACTGTCAGTTTTAGAAAGTTTAGAAATGAACAATTTCACAAGGTTTTAAACAGCGCTAAATGTTGTGCCGTGGGATATTTACAGTATCCAGCTTTAAGAACTCAAGATACCCTCAAGATGGTAAGAGAGATTTTGTCAGAAATACTTCAGGGCACAGTTTATCATGGTACTGGAATAATTTTTGACAAGAGCCTCTCTTCTGTCTGCTATGCAAGAACTGAGGTAGCCTGCCCCTTTAAAACTAATAGCTACATAGCTCCTTTTGTTTCCCTTCTGCTGCTCTCCAGACTACTTAATTGTCTTGGTATCAGAAACTGAAAACGTACTTACCTTACAGGTGTTATTTCTATAATGACCTTGTACAGTTAGAAAGTAAAAATTCCTTCCTAGCCTTTCTGTGGCTCTTAAGCAATGGTCAAAATGATCTGAAGGTTAGTCCCATTGTGTTTAAGTCATTTGTTTGTTTGGTCTTTCATAAATCCATTGTATATATTTGCTTTCAAGTGAAAAATCAGGCTCTGATTTTTCTCATTTTCAGTAATTGCTAGTAGTTAACTTCAAATTACAGAAAATAATTTATAGAACATCTGCATGCAGTAGAGAGGAAAACGCTGTTTACTTTGTATGTTAGTAGATGTGCAATTTAAAAAGGTTTCACACTCTATTCAAACTCAGTAAACTTGAGTGCTTTTTTGCTGAATTTCAAAGATCTTAGGTAAGCTATTCCACTGGTTATCTCTACAACTTCACTGAGGCTAATACCCTATTTAAGCTAAAATAAATTGCATTCGTAGCATGGTTCCTTATTGCAAAAGCTTGGCTCTAGGTGCTATTAAGCAGTTATTGTAATTTGTCCTAAAGCTATTTATATTTATCTAGTGCCTAATTATTTATACTTGATAGATAAATACATCAAGTATGACCAGTAAATAATGAAATATGAGCCCAGCCAATCTTTACGAAGTATTTTCCAACGTGAAAATAGAAGGCCATAATAATATGAAAGAATCAAGTTGAATCGTATGCATTGTCAGATTTTGGAGCTAGCTGTCATGTTTCTGTTTATGTTTCCATTTTTGTTTCCGTCTGTTTGTTTCCGTATGGACCAGTCACAACACATCTGTCATTAGATTTGCCACTTGAAGGCACTGATGAGAAATGAAAATAACTTGACCTCCTGCAGTTGTCTCTAGCTGAGAAAAGCAGCGTTCTTCAAAACTGTCTACACTTCTGATAAATCTGCTTGAGGAAAAAGCAAAATAAGACTGTAGACAATAATTAGTTAAGCCCTGAGTGCAAACTCCTGTATGTAGGTTGTATTATTTATCTATCTATTGCCAGATAAGTTCTGATTCTTGGACATCAATAGCTGATAGAGGAAAATGTTCAGATAACAATTTTTTTTTCCTTTTCCCTTTTTATTTTTATTTTTTATTTATTGTTTATATTGAGGTCTCTTTTACAACAATGCATTTTCATAATTAGAAGTAGGATTTTCCTTTAAAATGCATTCAAAATGAGATGATATATTTATAAATTTCACTTCCTTCTCTTGAGCATTAATATGCAGCATTATTTTATTTTTTTAATCTTGAAGGACAGCATGGAATTCAGTAAATGCATGTGTTGGTGGTCACATGGATCTTCAATAAGTCTCCTAAGATTAGCTTTCAGCACTTCACTGAATTCTATCAAGTTTCCTTACTGCCCAAATGTTTGGTCATTTCTAAAGGCTTTTTTGATTGAATTTATCCATGATAAAGGCTACTGTGTTTGAAATTATCTATGAGATACTGATAAAGGAATTTCCAAATTCCAATATCCAGTTTTCTTAGTTAGATGGAAGCCTGTTGTAGCAAACAGGCAGTACCATCTCTTGCAAGGGTTTATGCTGTACTTTGAACAACATAAGTTGTCCATCACCTTCCCAGGGATGGAGGTAAGACTGACAGGCCTGTAGTTTCTTGGCTCAAAACAAATTAAAAACATAGTTTATCCTAATGTCAAAAGTCAGATGCTCAGAGTCTCACTTACTCAGGAACTACCTCTTGGATTTCTTTTCCACTCATTCTTGCAACTACATTTCTCAGTACAGATTTGATTGTATGGCAAAGACTGCAAATCCAACTAACAAATAATTCTGCCAAAGCTCCACCTAAGAGTCCATGGTTTTGACAGGCCTGCTGGAGGCCTGGATGGTTGGCAGGTGCTAATGGAACACTGAATGCTAAACTTTGTGCAACAGCAGTTTTTGTGAACTCTGCTACCCACTGTGAGGTCCTTTTCTACTGTAAAAGTAAGACAGCCCATCAACACTGTTGAAACTGACCAAGCTGGATTCCATGAGTTATGGTGGAAATCAGTGATTGAAAGACACAGCCTTCTGTTACACTCAAACCTTTCAATAGGTGTAATCATATACATACTAAGAGGTTTAAAAGGAATTTCTTTAGAGAATATTAATTTCCTATGACAGTAGCCACCTTCAAAGGGAGTCATTTCAGGTTCCTTGAATGGCACTTTGTTGTCGGGATATTAGATGGTAGGGGTTCTGAACAGGTATAAGGCACTGGATCTTTCTTAATTCTAAAGTAGTCTTGTTTAAGTCACAGTGCTGCTGTTGGTAGTGCTCTCTTACTACTGCTGTTGCTCATCTCTACCTGCTAGACCAAGGCCCCTTCACTGTCAGGACATTCTGCTGAGCCACAGCCAATAGCCAAGTGAGGGAGCGGGAGGGAGCTTTGTAAGGGATGGCAGGCTGGGCAGGGCCACCACCTCAGTGCCTCCTGCTGCGCTATGATCATGGCTTGCAGCCAACCTGGTGGCCTGGACACCTTAAACAAAGGTAGTGGAGCTCTCCTGTGAAATGCAAATCTATACTTCATAGGTAAATATTGATAAATACAGACAGTGCAGTATTCAGTAAGTTCTTTTTGCTGACTTTTCTTTCAGTCCCTCAGAGCAATATTCAGTTCATATCCTCTCAGTCATTTTAAAATGAGAGAGAAGATAAGTTTTGCAATAGGAGAAATCAATGAAACATTTCTAGTGCTACATTAACCAGACCTTAAAGCCATTTTTTACTAAAGCAAGAAGGATATAAATGTGGTCGGGGTAAATCTGTGATCCTTACTCTTGGCACTGTTCTGGGAAGCAGAGGAAACGAGATTTTGCGGACTTGCCGTTCATCACTTCACATTCCTGTTTGTGGCATACAATGAGCTCACTGTTTTTCAAGGAGAGAAAGTCAGTTATTAAACAGTTTCTATTCAGGAAGAGACTATAGGGAATATCCGCCAGTCTGCTGATCTGATTTTTGTAAGGTATTTCCCAATTTCCATCTCTTTTTCACTGTAAAGTGCAAATCAGATATAGAAAAATTTATTCAACATTATACGGTAGGCGGCTGTGTGTATCTGAAGTAAGGCTGGTTGGTCTGTGCAGTCATGAAAGCTCAGAACAGGCACATTGATTGCTGGGATCAAGCAGGTCTGTTATCCATGACTGGCACAGTGCTCTGAGGCATAGGAATGAAGCACTGCGTTCTGCTGGTACATACAGTTCTTTCACTCTTTACTGCCATTACATAATAGGAATGAAAAATTCTCTACAAAAATCATGTACAAGTTATGTATTCTCCGTGTTTTCCAGTTGTGGGAGAAGGGAGTATATGACTGGGACATAGGACAAAATGATGCAAAAGGATGTGTGTAATTAGTAGATGGGAGAGATATGATACTTGGAGCACTGAAACAGCCTATATTTGAAATCAGGTTTCTAAGTGTCTCTGGGATACCCTGTTCTCTTTGGTAGCCATTTTCCCAAGTCTCTCAAGATGTGGCTATTTAAAGGATACAACGTCTTCATCCCAGATCTATGACTGACTTTCTTGGCAATGTACCTCTGTTTCTCCTGATTCAAAGATTTTCCAAGACTTATATCACTGTTTGTTTATTTCACTTCCTTTCTATTGAATCATCAGTCAAAAAGGTGGCCAGGAATAACAAATTTTTGTTTTTCATGTTATAATCTCTAAACTAATTGCTATTGTCTTTAGGAGGCAGATGCAGCCTCTGTTCCCTTGTTCAACATGTATATTCTTCATCCATGACCTGCCTGCACACTTTTGTGGGCAGGGATCCCACTCTCACTGGACCCTTCAGAATCTCTGGGCCCACTGGCTGATGAACCTTTTCCATAGAGTAAATAGCAGATCAATTACAATCTCTTATCAGTGCTTCAGGTGTCAAGAAAGGCCATACAAGACATTTCTCATTCAGAAGGCTGAGTAAAGTGGATTGGGACTGGCATTTTAGATGTGGGCTGGAAACAATGGTGCTGCTCTGGCTTGGCTGCATCTTTCCTGGTAAATAGGTCTTCCTGATTCTTGGCCTTGTGCTTGTAGGTCAGGGAGAAAAAATGCTTTTTCATAGAGAGCTAGTTGATATTTTGGTGATATCAGTCACCAAGAAAGCTGAAAAAAAAAAAGACTTTTGTTTTTCTCTTTTCCAGATTCAGCTTTTTCTGAAGCCTTTTAAGCAAAGAAGTGCTAAGGAGACAAGTTCCCAATAGTCAGATTCCCCAGAGAGTTCACCTGGGAATTAAACAAATGGATTAGTGAAACTGGCTGTTAAGACAGACATTAGAAGTAATGCTTAGGTTTTTAGGTGTTGTTGGTTTTTTTTTTCTTCTTTTTTTTCTTTTTTTTCTTTTTTTCTTTTTTTCTTTTTTTCTTCTCAGAGCACTCTCGAGGAAAGAAAGTTTTCCTGAAAAATGATGCTTTCAGAAGGCAGTACTACAGGTATTGCCTAAAAACAGTAGATCTGGTCTAACAATTAGGATGAATTACATCTGTAATTACATCTGTACATTTTGACAAAGAAAGATAAATGAACCATTTTTATTTAAATTAAAAATAACACGGTATTTACATCTGGAACTCTGGCTTGGCATGTAATGTATACACATAGCAGTCATCTTTGTAATAAATGATACTCACTTTCGAGATACATAAAAAATTGCTTTTAAACTGTTCTCAGTATCAAAAGGCACAAAATTGAGGAGCTCACCTTTTGTGCCCTGCGCTTGTCTGCTCGTTGGTTCTGGTGGTAGATACGGCTGAAGTTGGAGACAATCACAGGAACTGGCAGAGCAATCACTAACACTCCACTCAAGGAGCATATTGAACCAAAAATCTTGCCAGCTATTGTCTTCGGCACCATGTCACCATATCTGGGTTAAAGAAAATAAAACCCTTAGCAAAGACAAAATCTCTTTTAAGTATTGAATCTCAAGATAAATTAATTGCACAATAGATTTTACTTTTCTTGCAAATAATGCTTGATGGATATAATATTTTACACACATCCATGTTTATCCACACAGCAAGCCTAGTGCTGGGCATGCATTTTTTTTAATTTTAAGGTAACGTTTGGTATCCTGTTGATCAACTGTGAGCATCTGTGTTTTAGCTGCTCAAGTCTTCCCAAGCTGACTCTATTGCAATGAAGACAGACCTGCCTATGGAAAAATTCTCAGGGTCAAAGTCCTTGCTCTGTTTGATCGAAGAACTCACTGCTTTCCACTGATGAGAACCACAGGAGATCACTTGGTAAGTTAGATGCCAAGCTGAATAATCTATATTCTCACTAAGCTGATATAGAGCTTTCATTTAGGAGGGCAGTGTATTTTGGAAGCCCAGGAGATCATGAACTTTTTATCCTTGGAGATTTTCAAGACTTGGCTGAACAGAAATACATCTGACCTAATCTATTGTTGTTGATAGGACTTCTTTGAGTGAGAGGCTAGAAAATCTGACCTTCAGAGGTCCCTTCTGTAGTCTAAACATTTTTCCATGTAGCCAGAAGCAAACCCCAGAAACTCAAGCTACAAATGCAAACAATCAAAGAAATCTGCAAATACTGGCAGTGTTCAGAATTACTCAGGCTGGAATTTACCACATTTCTTTATGATGCTGGATATTGTTTTTTTCCAGCAACTATATAATATTTCTCATAGCGTTGCTGAGAAGTATGTAGAGGGATTCCCATGACAGCTTATTAAGAGATATCAGCTATTTGCACTTTGTAGACTGCCATATTCTATAGGACAAGGATGTAATTACATACTACAGAGTTTAATAAAGAGATACATTACCTGCAAGTACCATTCTGTTTCAAGTGAGTTTTAAACTATTAATAAACATAGATTGTAGCATGTCCTTGTGTACAAAGACACAGCGTATTTTCTACTGCAGAGTTTACAACGATATGAAAAAAGGTAAGAAATAAAACTGCAGGACAGACAGTATTTGGAGAGTGCTATCTGGAAAAGAAAAGCAGTTCAGCAGGAGCTAGTAAGACAAATAGATAAGTTAGGGTGGAGTCTTCAAATTACATGGTCCAAATTGTGTCCATAATCATGAGAAGAGGGACTGTCTAACCATGGTTAGAGAATGCTTTCTAGCAACGAGAGCTCAACCTGTGTGTGAAGGAGATCATATATCACCTTGTGGGTGAAGATGAATGACTTGAATTTTGTAAGATAAGAAGAAGGTATTTAACTCAAAGATTCAAATAAGGTTCATCCAGGCAGACATAATATAGATGGCCAAGTCTAAGTTTATTGACCGTGACTATGTTGTGTAAAATAAATGTTTAGCTGCTTTATAAGGCATGCCCAGGTGTAAAACATTCACAGGAAAAAAGTATATTAATATTTGTACTAATAAAATAGTCACCCCCTCAGAATTTCAGTGTTGATAATTGCTGATTTTGTGACATGCAGGAGTGGATAAAATGACACCATGTAATAGAAACCATCTTCTAAGTTAATGCTACAGGTTGTCTCAATTACAGGATGTATAAAATAAAGAACACTGGAAAGAGAGCTTTACTAAGCTACTAACATTCGTGCCTTACAACAAAGGGTATTTTTTGGTGCTTTTCTTCCTAAGCCAACCAGCCGTTCTCAGAGGTGATACATAGACAACTGTTGGGCATGTGGGAGGATAATCAGCTTTTCGAGATCCCTTTGCTGAATGGGATCCCTGACACTTAACTACTGCACCCAGCTTTTTTCAGCAATGGTGAATGAATGGAAGCACGGGGCTGCTGTGGGCTGGAGGGTTTGCCCAGCACCCCCACGCTGCCCTGTGAGCACCTGGGTGTAATGGGTGGCCAGAAGTTTGCTCAAAAGGGAAGGCCTAGGATGAGACCAGTGGTAAACATTATTGGCTACAGGGACTGTCAGTGTTTTGCTTCTTTCTTTAGGCTATGACCCAAGTAGTTTCAGAAATTGAATTCAAGTGTATCAACGGAAAGCTATTTAGAAGGCTGGATATATTTACACACACTTGACACAATCAGAACTTGAAATACAAAATTTATACACATCTAGTACTATTAGGACAGACCTATCAAACTAGATTACTAAGCCTATATTTAGATAACTAAAATTATCACTTGAAATGTGAAAGTGCTGAACCGTCATAAGCCTATATTGGCACCAGTAGCTGCTGTGAACTGAAGGCATTTCTAGCTCTAATTTGGTTTGAAGTTGCTCAGGGATATACCACCCTGCTCAATATGTGACACCATAATTAGGTGAGTTAACCACAAACTGATGTTTTAGGTGTGGTGATGGGAGTCATAGCAGATACATCTCCAAAATTTCACTATTTATGTGTGACCTACCTAGGAATATGAGGAGACAGCTTTTCATGGTATTTCAGTGATATGGAATTAAACAAAAAAAATAATGTTTGATATGTGAAGGTATTTTACAATGTTTTTAATCATTTCTGAGCAAAATGAAAGGATGGATATATCACCTATTTTGAAATAACTTGCTTTTATTTGTTTTTCAGCCTGAGTGAATTGTACTACAGTGACATTTTCCAAAAGTAATGCTGTTTGTCCACTGTTTAGTGCTAATAATACTTTTCACATCTTTAATAACCCTAACATAATTAGTTTTTCTCCTGTTGATAAACAGTTTTCGGGAGGTTTAGATAAAATTACGTTCAGAAAATATGACTGCCAAGACATTACTCCACCTGTACTGCATGATAAATATGTTCACTCACTAAAGGAGATTTTACTACCCTGGCTAGCCTTGTTCTCTTTTGGGACAGTGACACAGATTTTAGCCTAGCATCGGCATGACTAAAATTGTTATTGAAATTCCTCCTGCTGGTTAAAGTTTACCTTTAGTTGTACTTCGTATATCAGTGAGTACCATCAATGGAAGTGGATGACAGAAAACAAAGGGAGAATTTCTCCCTTCACCTCATCTGTAACTTTCCTTGGAAAATCTGCACTAAAAATACCTCAGATTTTAGACTTAGCTTTGTGGTTCTTGTATTTTAAAGTGGAAAATTATGCTTGAATCTTTAAGACAAATGTTGATTTCTGCCGCGAATTTGATCTCTTCGGTGAAGGAAACACAACAAATATTGAATTTTATTAGGAAATTTTCATAGACTTCTCAAAAGGGAATTATTTCAGGGTTTTATGTAGTACTCTGCTTGTCTCCCTGCTATTTAGACTGTAACTGCAAACATATTCTCCTGTAAGTGTTTTGGGTTTTTTTTCCTACTTTCAATCAATCTTTTCATAGCTTTATATATAGTCTGTTCCATTTATGTCTCATTGTGGCCAAAGCCCACGTTGGTCTTTGGGCATTTATGATTTCTACTGACAATCTAATTTTGCAACATCAAAAGTGTCATCACAATATTGTAAACCCTGGATGAAGTGAGGAAGAAGAGATGCCATGTTTATCTGTGTTATCCGTCAGAGGCGTTCAACATTACCCAAAAAAGGAAGTGAAAAGGATGTGACAAACTAGATATGTCAGTCAAGTTCTATCAAATCACAAGTCAGAAACTACGTGATCAAATTAATGCATTGGTTTTACTGGACATGGTCCAGACAGGTCAGACATGTGCTACTGCTTCAGTCCATGGCTCTCTGTTTATTAAGGGATAGACTAAATGGATGGATTTAATGGAATGTTTGTCCCAGTTGTTTGTATTCAACGGGCAACAGAACATGTCTGCACATTTGATTCTATACTGCAAGTGAAGACTGCAAGTCTTGAGAATTAACACTGGATCTTTAACCTGAGCAACAGGGGCATGATTTCTTAAAGCTTTGCATGACAGATGTGGAGGCTTGAAATGCAGATTGAACCACACACATAAGGGTGGGCTTTGTAGGAGCTTGGGAAAAACAGATGTATTTAGAATTACAAATGCCCATTCTGTACCCAAAAATATTACTATGTCAGAGCTAACCTACAGACGCCCACCTGCCAAAGCGATACTGCTTTTCTAACTGTTGAGGATAATACACCCAATGTTGCACACTGAGAATTCAAGAAATCTGAATCAGTATTTCTCTCATCTTCAGATATTTGTCTTATTACTGAGTCCAATGACGACTGCTTTTTTTTTTTCTTGTTCAATCTAAGACAGATCATCTGTCATCTCTGATTATTTGAAACAACTCTTACCCTTCAGCCATTTTTCTCTGAGCAAAGGTCTTTCCTTTAACAATCTTTATCAATGAGATTGACAATGCTGCTTTTTAAGTGTCTGTTTGCTAGAACTCAGGAGTCATTCTTTTTCAAATGAAAATTAACTGCATTCTGGAGGGTAAAATAATCAAAAGAATATTTCTATTTCTATGTAGTGATTAATTTATATGCGCTTCAGAGATTAGAAATGCAAATTTGCAATCATTTACCATAGGCAGAAAATTCCCAAACATCCAATGATCTCGACAGATAAATTCTCAAACTGCAGGAGATATATAGTAAAAATAAATCCAGGATGTGCACTTTTACAAAGATCAAATAATTGAGACTGACGTGAAAAATAAACTTGTCAATATTCGGAACATCGAGATGCAATAGCGCTTTCTGGCACTAGGGGGCATAAACACCATTAAAATTAAATGCAAATGCCTAAAGCCAATTTTAATGCATGTTGCAAATACTTCTGCCCTCTCCCACCTCTTTCGAATTCATTTACATTCTTTTACAAACATTACGTTGATTGAGGTCCGTTGTCTGCTCCCATCTTATTTGCTGAAGAGGGAAACCTGGTAACATTTTTATTTCCAAGCATGTAAAACATTACAAAATAATGGAAAATAATGGAGTTGTACAGAAAAAAAAAAAAAAAAGAAAAAAGAAAAAAAGAAAAAAAGAAAACACCAACAAAAAGTCGTTAAACTAACTTGGCAATATTTATTTTAAAAGCAAGCAAAAGTATGGTCAAAGAACAATGAAAACAGTAGAAGACCCATGGAAATGAAACCATCTAATTAGAAGCCAGAGTTGCATATTATTCCATCTGTGTGGCTGACAGCCATGTTTCCCAGTGGGTTTGGCATGTTGTGCAGGTAGAGCTCCAGCTTTTGGCACTGGAGGTGATTAATACAGTCGTGGCAACCTGAGCATTTTCCTTCAGCCCTCTTCTCCACTTCCCCCCCATTCCCAGGACAGGGCATATTCTCTCCTCTTCCAGTTTGACAGGGCTGTTGGCCACTCATCGCTGTGGGATTGTGCACCTGCTCTCTGGCTTCCCATCCCAGCTGATGGCACTTCCCTCCACTCCAGCAGCCTCAGGCTGAACCCCAGAGGATGCTCTGTAGGACTCTCCACCAAGATCACACAGCTGCTCATCAGCCCTTGCATTTAGGCAGCCAGCCACCCCATCAGGCATGCACATAAGCTCCAGCACAGGGGAGAAAGAAAGAAAGCTAACTCCCAGCCTCTCTGACACTAACAATAATCATGATGAATTTGCAGCCTTACCTTGGTCTTAAAATAGCCTAATGATTTTGGAAAAGTAATTTCTAATAATACAAAATATTGCTGTTAGGTATGAGATGTGAAACATTACACACATTATTCCAAATTTTATTCCAACCTGGGGAGATTCTGAATGGAATTACAAATAATCTTTCGGGCTGCTTTTACTGCTGTGAAGGGCCCTCTGTTGTAACAGCCCACTCTTCTGCTCAGTACTGATGGACGTGGTCTCCTCTGGGGTCCAGAATGCTGCTGCAAGCACCAGCCAGAATGATCATTCATGAATGATGAGGAGCACATCTGCTTTTCAAGACCAGCCACGCTCCTGGGCTTACCAGGCATCAGGAGCAGAGTCCCTCTGGATGGTGACACAGTACTGCCCCTGCACCTGGCTGAGTTCGTGGTTCTGAAATATAAGGTTTCAAATGAAATACAGGGATTTTTTGCACGTGCATTAGGGCTTTCATCCAAGAAGCTTAAGCAGATTTGCTGAGGTGGGAATATTTAGAGGTCATAAAAAAAAACCAAACAAACAAAACCTCTTGCATGGGAAAGTTAAGACCTGCCCATAGAAACAATCTCAGCTTCCTGCAGTCAAGATCCAGATGACTAATATCCTTCTGTTTTCCTTTACTGTAAAATATTAAATACAAGAAGATAGAAAAAGTCTTTGTGTTTCCTTTTTGTCATGTCTCCCTCACTCCGTGGGGAAAGCTAATATCCTACCTGCCCATGAGCAGCTGCAAAGCACCACAGAAATGCAATCTCTGCTTAATGATGTATGGTAGTTATTTACATTACTAGGGCTACAGAGGGCTACAGCTCAGCTGACTTCCAATATGTCTGTTACACCTGAACAGACATAAAACTGAGGTACAGGATTTTTTGGCAGTGAATTTTATTTTTCCCTACACTTATCAGAAGAAAAAAATGATTTTTTTTTTTTTTTGTTTGTTTTTAAAAGGAGAAAGAGAATATTTTGGAATGGATCAGACAATTTTCAGGAAGAAGAAGAGTGACATAGAAAAATTATTCTCAACACAAAATTTGCAGACTGCCCTAAATTACTGTGGTTCCTATAATCCATTGGCCATCACTTGTAGGGTATAATGGGGCTACTGTGGGAAGGGCTGGTGTCCTTGTCATCCCATTTGTACCTGAGAACAGTGCCCAAGCCTTCTGTTGCAGGAATAATACTCATCAGTTGATCTGCCACTGTCTCCTTTGGAAAAGAGCAGCTGTTTAACCCCACCCTTTTACTTCTATGTGCAGATCTCATCCTGCTTCACGACAGACTCTAGGACTACGCAGATAGGCTTTGACAGAGAGCAAATATTAGTTACGCATTTTAACACTGAGACTGTTGGGAAAAAGACCATCAGTCAAGAACAGAACCTAACCGTTTTGAGAGTAGAAAAAGAAGTGCAGCAGAAAGTAACATCGTAGAGATGTCAAATTATATCCTACAATTGCAGAATGGCATCCTTGTCTAGGGAGGTGCTGAAAATTGTTTTGAAGCTGTTCCCTGGAGCTTCCAAGCTGCTTGGTGACTAAACACTGGCAAGTTGACTCAGATTAGTCATTTATTTCAACATTACATGCAACAACAGATAATTTCAAATGTTACTGGCAATAAGTTTAAGTGGAATATCTAAATAAAGATTTCAGCTGTGTTGCCTTAAGGAATCAACTTGTTCATTTGCAATCTGAAAAGTATCTAAACTGCAGCTTAGAAGTGAATAGTACTTTTAAAACACTGCTGCATGTGAATCTGAAATGATCCAGAGCTTGATTTGGAAGAATAAGACAAAACGCTTTATTTGGTTAAGAAAGCATAGTGGAGAGGAGAAGGTATATAAAAAGTCTTCATTTCCTAAAACCATCTAGAGTCCTAAGAATAGTTTCTCTAATTAACATAGGTTTCATTTATGACTTTGTTGTATTACTTCAGAATTTCAAGTCTTTAAGATCCCACAGTGATAAGCAGCGAAGAAACCCTTTGCTGGGTAATTATTCATACTTAGTATAGCTGACGGAGGAACTGGGAATAATATTCATCAGATGGTCTGATGATGGCAAAAATGATAAAGGAAGATTATATTTTTCTTCTGTCACTCAGTTGCTTTGCATTTTCTGGGATCAAATGTAAAAATTATTTTTGCCAACAGTAATAAAAAAAAAATGCAGTAAAAAAAAATAAATCTGAAAGACAGTCTTCACTACCACAATTCCAACTTACTTAAAACTAAATATTCCAAGGTTTTTGCTCCTAAGAATCTATGACACAGTACTTATTTAGTCAGGTTGGATTAGCCAGCTCTTTCAAAGTTCAGAGATGAACAAAGAAAACACCACTAGCAGATCAGATCAAAGCTTCATCTAGACTAGCATTCAGTCTCTTAACCTTAAGCAAATAAACATATATGGATAAAGTACAGTAAATACACAATAATATCCCTGAGTGCTCTTCCAGCCTCCAGACATTTACACCTCTGGTGCTTTTTCTGCTATTTGAAATTTCTTTAGAGTTAGTTATTCTTAATGCATTTCAATACAATTTATTTTGTCCCCTTGAATCCATGCAGATTTTTAGCATTCAGGCAGTTGCTCTGTCAGCTGTCCTTGGCCTGCTTTTGACTCTTCTGATGGCAATTCCTTGCTCCATGTGATGTCCCCAGGCACATCTTTGTATTTGACAAAGCAGCTGGTGTGTGATCTCCAGCCACTGTGCTCCTGGTACCTGTGATTTCACACCTCTTTTCCTTAAGTCTTTTCTAGACAGGCAAGTCCTGCTCTGCTTATGCAGAATCTACTCCCTATTTTGTTCATACTCTTTCCCCTTTCCTTTCCTTTTTTTTTTTTTTTTTTTCCCTCCAAATTCTTCTATATTATTTACAAGAAAACAAGACCAGAACTGCAGTTTTCAAAGAAGAGGTATGAGGAAGTTCAGAATAGCTTATTTTCAGGTGCCAGCTTGGACAATAATTCATTATTATTCACGACATTAATATGTGATTTCTTATTCCTGTTATCTATCTGTCCAAAACTTAATATTGTTGGGGCTGGTATTTTGTTTTATATCCTAGATGTCTATCACTGACAGAAAACAGAGCTGCTAGGCTATTGGCACAGCATGGGAGTTGTGATGCCTGTCATGATAAAATCTTTACAAAATAACCATTGAAATGGCATCACCCAGCCCCCCTGCTACTCAGAAGAAGAAAAGGTACTCCTAGATTTGTTCAAACACGTAAAATAAATATATATTTTTCCTGTGAATTCACTTCTGTTTTATCCCCCCTTCTTTATTCTTTCTGAAAACCTTTTTTGGGAGAACAGAACTAAAAAAGAATACAAAATTAAGAGGCAGTTTTTTACATGCTGTGGAAAAACAGAAACCAGGATTAACAACATGGAATAATCAGCATCTTCAATAAAGTGGTACAAATACAATGGAGTAGAAAGAGTTTCCAGAAATCCCTACTTGAGCCATTAACATCAGAACATAAAAAGTTCCACCTCTAAAACCACTAACATCTCTAGCCACTCTTTGCATTAAAAGTTAAGAATGAATGATAGGCAACACCTTCAAGTGAGGCTCTGGCCATAGCACACTGTAAAGACCAAATAAAGAACCCACATTACAAGTAGTAGTAAACCAGAGCGACGTGGGCTTCACTGACTGCACCAACTTGTCTGTAAAAAGAGTCTAGGCTCCATTAATTCCCAGCAGGGCAGGCTATGGCTTGAAACATCCTCCCTGGGAAATGATTCTAAAGGCAGCTACTGATCATCTCCCCCTGTTGTGGTTTATGTAGGCTCTTTGTTCCCCCAGACACTTCAGAAAACTTAAAAAACAGCGCATTCAATTCTTCCATTCAGTAACATTTCTCAGCATAGTTACTAAAATTAGGATTGTGCCATGAAACACAGCTTTAGGTTCATATTCCAATAGAACATTTCCAGTGCCCAAGGGTATGTTTTGATATGTGGCCTTGTCTCACTGGAGGTGAATGAGAATTGTCCTATTAGTGGTAGGCTCAGGTACAACCAGGGTCCGGTGTTCTTCTTTCATCCCAGAAATATTGCTGAAAATGTTATGTAATTAACTTATCCCATAGATTTTCTTTCAGATGCAGTATTTGTGTTAAATAGCAGCAAAGTCCAAACAAAGCATTTATCTTCCAATCCATCCCCAAGTTTCTCAAGTACATATTAGCCATCAGCATGCCAAGCATAAATCACATTAACACTAGAAACGCACTGTGGAAGTCTGCAAGGAGAACCTTGCCTTTTTTCTGTGACAGCTACTGGGCACAATGCAGGGATCTGTGAGCTGATTTCAATTAGCAATCATACCCAGCTGCTCAAGTGAATGCGAAGGAAGAAATGGTGAGCTCAGCCACTGCTAGCATTAGGTCTGTCCAGTGCTCTAACGAGCACACCAAGATCTACAGATGGTTTCCACCAAACCTGGTATTTCATATGTTTTTTTTTTTTTTTCCTCCCCCTCAGCAAACTCCTAACAGTACCCTGTGTTCAGCACAGGCTTGCTGTCACACTTTTGCTTGTAACTTAAAAAAAAAAAAAAAAAACATGCTAGTTTAACTTCCATGCATTTAGTCCCATTAGCTGGAGTTTAATACATTAAGAACTCTGAAAGTCAAAATATTTAAAATGTTTTCTCGAGGCGATAAACAGAAATACTTTCTTCTCTTTAAAAGTAATCAGAATTCTCCTTTATCCTTGCATCTGTTTTATCTCAAAGATTTTCACCTCATTTCAGAAGCATTTTGTACCACCTTCAGCACTGGTCAACATAACTACCAATGGACCACTATTATTTTTACAATCCATCAAACAAGCTGAGAAACACAAAATAGTTTGTGTCAGTGCAACACTGCTATTGACTTAAGTCTTTAAGGTTCTGGGGCAAAGACCAAATGCTTTAGCTAATTGTTCTTTAATGCTAAAAGTACATCTGTTAAAACAATAAAAACTACTCTCATATTTTCATGCACACATTCACAGACACATAAATATATAATACCTTGATAAGGCTAAACCTAAACTTACCCTTTAAGATAGTAAAAGCGTCTTTTATCTGTGCACAAGAAGATTAATCACAGCCCAAGATCTTAGTGTCCCGTTCAAGCTTATAGTCAGGAGAGTAATTTTTCCTGAAAGCTTCTACTGTTTTTTTCCCTCTGAAATTCAGCTCCTTTCTCTTTCATGACAACTTTGTGCCTTACTATTTAGAAAATACTTGATAAAACATATCAGTGGAAGCTATCAGCTAAAACAAAATATTTGCTATTTTTTTCCCCTTGGTCTAACTGTCTTTTTCATTCTTTCCCAATTTTTAGGGATTTTCTCCAGGAAAAATGAAACAATTCATGCACTTCAGGTCTAGAAAAACAAAAATCCTTCCTGAGCTCACTCAAGACTGTTCGCAGATCAGCTTTCCATTAGTGCTAAATCATCACCCACCTCCCCCAAACCTTAAGAGAAGAAGGAATTGCTGTAGCATTCAATCCTCTTGAAGTTTCCTCACAGAGTAATTCATTTCAGCTGAGCATAGTTATATATCCTTGCAAAGAAACCAAAAAGCCTGTGTGAGCTATTCACTACATGAACAGCTTAACCCTCGGTCTCCCAGCTGCCATGAACTACCTTGGCAAGTTGAAAAGGCTTGGCACTCCTGAGTTTATATGATTTATATAGGGAAAATTTCATATGTACTTACTGCATATGAAAAGAATTGAATCAATATTTGGGAGACTAAAATCCTCTCTTTGTCAGATTGTGTAGTATTGACTTTGTCAAGGAGTGTTTTACCACTACTTTGGCTTTGAGTCTTGATGTGACTTTTAATGGATAACTTTTCATATAGAAACTTTACAGAGTTTGCATTTAAAAGCATTATAGAAAGAATGTGTGGCAGCTTGGAAACTCCATTTCTGAGGGATTCATGAGAAAATTCAAGGGTTATCAGTGATCTCTAAAATGTGTGTTTTTGAAGAGACTTTAGCAGAATAATTTTAAACATTATATAGAAAGCAGAATAATTTTAAACATTATATAGAACAGAGACATTATTTAAAAAAAAATGAGAAAACACATGGAAAATTGATTTCATTAGTATCTATTTAAAAATAGTAGATTTCAGCATTATCAAGCATTATGACTGAGTAAGAGAACTGGTAATGAGATACAGAATTTTTCAGTTACAGGACACAAGTTCAAAGGAGAATATTAGTGGTGACAGGAAGTCATTGTTATGTCTTTGCAGTTTGCTAATGTTTAGAGATTTATTGGTGCGATGAGTCCAGTTACTAGCACACAGAAGGTCACATTACAAAATGCATTATCAAAACTGGCAGAGATGAGCACACCCATTTCTACTCTACATAACTTGCACTAACTTTCAGTATTTGTTTAAACATATCTCGAGCTCTGTGGACAATATATCAGATGGCCAATGGTAAAAGTTAGGAATTGTGAAAGTCATGTGAGACTTTTTGCCCTGAGAGATATGGCAGTTTCCATGCTCAAGAAATCTAGCTATAGAGAATGCTGGAGAGAGAATTTTCTCAATCACTTCCTGTGCAGGCTGTGTTCATAAAAGATCCAAATATTCAGAAAGTCAGGTCTCAGATTTGATACTGTTTAAAATGATCAAACTACAGCTATAAGAAGTCTTGCAAATCTTTTAACCAAATAATTTTTATTAGCAAGTGATGACAGAGAGAAATATTTTACCTGCCAACACTAGGTAAAGCTTTTGGAGACTGGAACTTTCATAGATGGTCAAACCCTTCATGACAGAAAATGTCTCTGATCCTAGCCATCCAGCATGGTTTGCACTAAACATCAAGGCTAACATTTAGAGTTAACACCCACATCATTTTGAATGGAACTAAATCCAGCTGGCGACTGGTCACGAATAGTGTTCCCCAGGGGTTGGTGCTGGGGCTTCTCCTTTTCAATATCTTTATTGATCACCTGGATGAAAGCATCGAGTGCACCCTCAGTAAGTTTGCAAATGACTCCAAGTTGGCTGGAAGTGTGGATCTGCCTGGGGGTAGCGAGGCCCTACAAAGGGATCTGGACAGGCTGGAGAGCTGGGCTGAAGCCAATGGGATGAGGTTCAACAAGACCAAATGCCGGGTCCTACACTTTGGCCCCAACAACCCCATGCAACACTACAGGCTTGGGATATAGTGGCTGGAAGACTATGTAGAGAAAATGGACCTGGGGGTATTGATTGATGCTCGGCTGAACATGAGCCAGCAGTGTGCCCGGGTGGCCAAGAAGGCCAATGGCATCCTGGCTTGCATCAGGAACGGTGTTGCCAGCAGGAACAGGGCAGTGATTGTCCCCCTGTACTCAGCTCTGGTGAGGCCACACCTCGAGTACTGTGTCCAGTTTTGGGCTCCTCACTGCAAGAAAGACATTGAGGCCCTGGTTTAAAGAAGAGCAACAAAGCTGGTGAGGGGTCTGGAGCGCAGGGCTTGTGAGGAGTGGCTGAAGGAGCTGGGATTGTTCAGTCTGGAGAAGAGGAGGCTCAGGGGAGACCTCATTGCTCTCCATAACTACCTGAAGGGAGGTTGTAGTGAACTGGGGATCAGCCTCTTCTCTCGTGTAACTGTGATAGGACCAGAGGGAATGGCTTCAAGCTGCGCCAGGGGAGATTTAGGCTGGACATTTGGAAATACTACTTCTCTGAAAGAGTGGTCAGGCACTGGAATGGGCTGCCCAGAGAGGTGGTGGAGTCACTGACCCTGTAGATGTTCAAGGAATGTTTGGACGTTGTGTTGAGGGATATGGTTTAGTGAGAACTATTGGTGATAGGTCGATGGTTGGACTGGATGATCTTGTAGGTCCTTTCCAACCTTGATGATTCTGTGATTCTGTGATTTTTCCCTGGGGTTCGGAAGAAAAGTCTTTCCCTATCCACTCCCTTCTTCAGGTTTTGGAAGGCAAACCTGTTTCATTTAAGATGACAGTTCAGTGTGTATTCCTGGTCAGTACAGACCTCCTTACAGCATGGATTTGGATTCTGCAAGCAAATAAAAATTCAGTCCCACAGCACTACACCTTTTTTTTTTTTTTTCCCACCAATTGGTTTATACTGACCTTCCCCAGAGGGCAGACTCCATTTTTAGGCATCTAATTCTCTTGTCATTATTTGGCACAGTCTACATGCAAATCATTATGCCTAATAATTAGATGCTGCACTGCTCGGGGTTATGACACAAGACTTTTGGAATCATTAATATTGTGCCTCCACTGTAATTCTTTCTCCTTCCTAAGGTTGTGTGTCATGCTCAGAGAAATGCTGTGGTATGAAAGCACCAAAAAAATTACCTTTCTGGGAATGATCTCTGTGCTGCAAATAAGGGCTTCTTCTGCTTATCCCCAGTGATTTCTGAGCATTTTGAACCACACACTGGCTTCCTCTGACTACTCCGAGTGTTTAGAAGCCCATTTTTTAATTGAAAATGCTATAAAAGCAATATACTGCAGATCATTTATCTTAGCCTTGCAGGCTGTGTTTGGACCCCTTGATGTAAGTAATAACTACGCAAATCAAGCTTCTCCTGATCAGCCTTCTGTCCATAGCTGAAAGATTATTTCCTGATCTCTCCAGCTTGACCTCAAATTCCACTGCAACATCAAAGGATAATCTAACAGCTTCTACCTGTCTCCACTTGAAGTTGAAATGTATTCAATGTGTTTATCTTTTTGTTTGTCAGAATCAATCAGAAGCTCTCACTGATATCTGACAGTCCTTGTACTTAATTTTGCCTTTGCCACTCACTGAAAATTTTGTCCTTGAATTTTAAATTTCTTCTTTTTTTGGTTCAAACTGTGTTTCTTTTATCTCTATAACAACAGGCACAATTTAATGAGGACTGCCAAACCCTCTCCTTTTTACGCATTTTAAATTAGTTCTGCTTCTCACTGAGTATAAATCTCTTTCTAGAGACTTTTATATAGCAGCTCTTCTGTCCTTTTTTGCTGTTTTGTTTGCAGTGTGTTGAACACTGATTTCCTTTCTTTTTTCCTTGACTTTTTTATTACAGGTTCTTTCTTTTCGCGGCCACGTTACAACTGCACAGCTTTGGGGATGAAGCCAGCATCTGAAAGAGGAGGGAGCCAGTGTAGCAGTCCTGATACAAGATGATGATACACCACAGAGAACTTCACTTATAGTCCAGAAGGCCAACCATATCCTGGGGTGCATCAAGAGAAGTGTGACCAGCAGGTCGAGGGAGGTGATTCTGCCCCTCTACTCTGCTTTCATGAGACCCCACCTGGAGTATTGAGTCCAGTTATGGGGTCCCCAACACAAGAAGGACATTGGACTGTTGGAGTCGGTCCAGAGGAGAGTCACAAAAATGATCAGAGGGCTGGTGAACTGTCCTTATGAGGACAAACTGAGAGAGTTGGGGATTTCAGTCTGGATAAGAGGAGGCTTCAGGAGGACTTCATAGCAGCCTTCCAGTACCTGAAGGGGCGGGCCTACAGGGTATCTGGGGAGGACTTTTTATAAGGGCGTGTAATGACAGGACCTGTGAAGGTGGTAAGACAATGGAACAGGTTGCCCAGAGAGTTTGTGGATGCTCTCTCCTTGGAAGCATTCAAGGCCAGGCTGGATGAGGCTTTGAGAAGCCTGGTCTAATGGGAGGTATCCCTGCTTATAGCAAGGAGATTGGAACTTTAAGGTCCCTTTCAATCCAAACCAATCTATGATTCTGTGAGATGCTGTTTCATGGACTGGATGGGGTTGCCTGGTGATTGCCCACTGATTTTCCAGCCTGTATAGAGTTGCATGTCAGTGTAATGGATGCAGAAATGACTGACTGGCCTTGAGCTGTTGTGTGGTATGAGAGACAGAGGGGGGACAGGCATGGTTGTATGTCATTGCTGTAGATATTATGTCATAATATCCATGCATACCTCCAGAAGTGACTTCTTCTCTCCTATCAGAGACAAGAGTTTCTGAAAGAACTCTTAACACTGGCTTTTAGCCCAGAGATTTACCACAATGGGTCACTGTAGTCTGAAAAGCAGCATTCAATTTTTTTCAAGAGCAATTTTTTCAAGTGAGGTATAGCATCTGATGAGGATGAGATTCTGGCCTCTTTCTGCTAACAACAGTTTCACTTACTGCCATAGAGATTCTTTTATGAGCATTCACTCTCAGCTGTAAGTATCTGATTTTTGTGATTTGCCTCATAACCTGCGTCTGACTGTGGAGGAGAACCCCGCTGACACATGGTTGCCAGTGTTAATGCTGTTTCTTGTGATGAAGATGTACATTACTTAGTGAGGTAATTTGTATAATGACTATTAATTTACCTTCTACAAGAGACCCTCCATTTTCTCCTATCTGTTTTCAGAACATGATCTCCTCTCAAAATTGCACTGGTTTCATGCACCCTGCTTAACTCCATCCAGTATCACAGCAGAGGTTTTCCTTGGTTCTCTGCTGTGTCTTTCTTTATCGTACCCCCCCCCTCCTCTACAGCTGCATTAGAAGAACTCTTTTAAAAGTAAGAGGTTGATTAGAGCCAAGTGGGAAAAATGGGAGAATGTAGTTAGGGCACAGAGTTTACTCCACTGCTGCAGGTAAAATACACAGCAGTGGACAAAAAACGTCCTCATCTTCTTTTTCAGATCCATGCTCATGATTCATAATAGCACTACAAAAACTGGATTAATAATAATTTCCACAGATACAGTAAAAATATTTTAAGCATCTGAGACTATACAATCACACAGTCTTATTACCTGGATTCCTTTCATACTTACTGGCTTTTCCTCTCGTGCATTCTTGATAATCCCCTTACCCTGCTGGTGAACTTAGACTGTTAGAACTCAAGAGTTGCTCGTACTAAGGAGAATAGATCAGTTCTGGGTATTAGACAGCAAAGGAGCCAATAAACTATTTTTCATTGCTCCAGAGTAGGGCAAATTTGATTATAAATATTAAGAATTTTCTTTTCTTTTTTACTTAAAACTATTCTATCACAAGCTTATGTCAGATAATAGCTGACCAAGTAATCTCTCTGGGCCTCCCTTTCTCTAATGTGCTCATCTGTATTAACTGTTAAGTGCATTTGCCTTAGTAAACAGAACATCCTTACTTCATACTGCCAAAATTATGTCTTCTACAAGTAGTCACGCAGGTTTATCACCAGGTTGTTCAGGAGGAGTGGGAATGAATGCAGAAAAACCACAGGAGGTCAACTCTCACAAGAGAGAAAATAAAAGACCAAATTAATGGGAGCTGCTTTGGGAATTATCAGCAATTCCCATCTGTATCAATAATCAGAGGAGAGTTGAGCAGCTCTGATTATTATATTACTTCACTCTGATTTTATGTTACTACACTTTGCTTAGTCCTCTCCCCAGAATAAAAATGCTCCATCAGTCTCATAATCTTTGATCATCTCCTTCACAAGAACTACTATCCAGTCTTTCAACCTCAGATTTCAGTTTATAGGACCATGGCCTACAACCTTTGGGATCCTGCTTTCATATAAATCTGTGTCACCAACATGAGGAAAACCTCACAGAGGGAATGAAGTACAAAGGGCAAAAGAGAAGAGTCCCGTGGAAATATTTGCTCAGAACAAAAAAATACTGTGTGACAATACAAGTAATTGATGCACTTTAACTTGTAGCTAAGAGACCGAACAGATTTACTTAATCCTCAAAAGAAAACAAACAAACAAGCAAAAAAGCAAAACTGCATCACTAAATGCCTTCATAAGTAAATAAACCTATATAATTTGAATGAAAAATAAATCAGAATGTGATGTAGAACAACCAGTATGATAAACACTGTTGTTCTTTCCAGAAACCATTGCAATTACTTTGATACTTATTTTATTCTATTCCAATAAAAAGGCTGAATTTGTGGGAGGTTATCTCTGCACTGTATCCAGCCCTTTTTACTCATCTGAGCTGTTGTGCATGAGGGCTATGAGGTAGATGTCACCAAAAGCTCAGTGGTACCACATAAAGAAAAACAAAACAAACAAACAAACAAACAAAGACAACAAAATCTTCATTTTTCAGTGAGTACTGCATTCAAAAATCTTTGTCTTCCATTTACAGGCTATCATTTTTACCTTGCTGCTGTTGCAGCTATTTTTGTTATCCTAGTCTGTCAAGGTCTCAAGGTAGCAGTCAGGGAGTTTAACACAATTTTTTTTGTCCTTCTTCTATAAAGAATAGCCTAAAACCTTAAGTCCACATTCTATCCGCAGTATTTGAGGAAGGCAAGAACAGCTTACGAAGAAAGAGCTTACGAAGAAATTAGCTTCTTGTCTGAAGCTAAGGTAAAGCCAATGTGCCTGTTCATACGTGTACTGTTGGATCTTATTCACTGAATTAGCAAGAGGAGGATTAGACCCATAATACTCTTTCAAATCAGCAGGAGGTGGGATAGGGCTAAAACTACTGTTTATAACCTGCTTTCTTCAAAAACAATTTGCACATGAATTTGCAGGATTTAAATGCAAAAGATGTCTGTAAGCACTATGAGAAACCAGAAACTATGAAAACCAATTTTGAGTTGAAACTTACTGGGAAGATTATTCCATAGTGATCAACAAATGCAACTTTCTGTTGTGTGTTCTTAAGCTTTGGAGATAAGTTCTCTGTTTACTTTCAATTTAAATATAGGGTCTATATTAATTAGAGTTTTAAAATTAAAGTGACAGGGAACCTAAAGTAGGGCTCCTTAGTGAAGACAACTGTCAAGGTAGTTAGAAAGAAAGTAATGTAGCCTTAAATGAACACTGTAGACAGAATTCTAACCTCATTTAATGCAGAGAACACCCACTAGGATCAGTGAGCCATTACTGCAGAAAAAGGGGCAGTGAGTATAAAACTGCAAGTCAACCCCTGCTATGAGGAGTCTCTCAAATAAGATAGAAAATAAGTTCCCTAATAGTAGTGATGAAGATTTATTATTTGTGCAGTGATACTAATGCGTGCTTTTAGGCAGAGATGAAGGTGACAACTATGCTCCAAAAACCTTAGCAGAAGGCGGACAGGGGTTCAAGCTCAATGGAGGAAAAATGTGAATAAGAGTTACATACACACTGTGGCTTAGATGTTTTCTGCAGATGCTGGTTTGTAATGGGAATTCTACTGTTGGAATAGTGGGATGTATGATGTGTGACTGTATAGACTGTCACTTGGATTCATGTCACTTCGATAAACTGTGATGGGAATTTGGATCAGATGTCTCTCAATGCATCATTGAGCCATCTCCAAAGATTTCAAGATAGCTTATTCTTTGTCATCATCATCTGAAAGCATAAGTAAACTAAAGAGTTTTGACTGTGGACAGCTAAAAGTTAAAAGAGATGAATCTCAGTCCATACATTTCTGTTTTCAGAAGCAGTGATCAGAATACTCCGTGGCCAATGATGGTGTTTCTTTGTAGTTCCTCAGACTCCATTTCCAATTGTCAGTACAAAAAAACAATCTACTGACAAGATCAGTAAGTGCATAAATAAAACTTGCTTTTTTTCTCCAAGGTGCACAGAATGTTATTGTTGTTCCTTTATTTTCAATTTTTATTTTATTTACATGACAGTATATACGCACTTGAGCATTTATAAGTGCATGTATATTGTACACCTTTGGTCAGACTTTTGGTCAGTCTAATAAATATATTTGCCTTTTTATAAAAAAAGTCTGAAACTTGAGGTTGGAGTACCCAATGCCTGGTGTTAGAAATGATACTTCTGACTTTATTTTCGGTTTATAGTTGAAGTTGACAGGTCATTTCTAGTCTAAACAAATTCTAATTTTTTTCTCTTTATTGCAATTTTTATTATTATACTGACTTAAGAAATGGAATATGTAGTTCAGTATTACTTGTACTTAGTCTATTAAGATACGTATGCTCTTCTACCTTTTCTTTTCAGTTTACATGCTCATACATTGTTATGATGCTGCTGTAAAGGATTATCTGTAAATCAGATCATGCTCAAGTTTCATATCAGTATGTGCTAACTCTTAGGAGAAACAGTTCAAACCTATTTAACACACCGGACTGGAAATTTTTACTGTGAAGTATCTTACTGGGCATTCCTAGGGATTCTAATCACCACTAGCCTGAATAAACTATCTCACAGTGTAGTTAAATCCGAAACTGGATTGCTTACCAAGGAAGGGAAAAAAAAGGTTCTGCAAACTGATGTTAGCATAGTCAACATAAAATGATACATGTTCATAATTTGTTGCCCACAGAATGAAATAGTTTCTTGTTATTCCTCTACTTGCCAAAGTTACAAGAGAAAAAGACATGAAACACAGCTTCAATTACAAAACAGCCTATGTGCTCATCAGTGCTCAGCTCAAATGATTTTCTTTGGCACACAATACTTTAGTGAGAAGCAATGCTGCTTCTTAAACATTCAGAACAATTATTCTAGGCTGAGAACAGTATGCAGTGGGATTTCTTTCATGATTCTGAGATGCATCTCTCCGTAACTGCTACTCATGTCATAAAAGAACCTACAGCCAGCCCCTGAGAAATGAAAAACTATGGTGTGAGCTGAAAGGCACCAAATGAAGCTCCTGGAGACCTACAATGGCTTACTCACATACCCAGCAGGAATATAGATGTGTTATCCATGTTGATGTAAGGAATGGCACAGTGACTGCTGGGGCCTGCAGAGTATGCAAGCCAGAAGGTGACGCTGCGACTGACATTGGTTTTTATGTCCCTTGGACAGAGGCACATTGCAAAGGCATTTTCAGTTAAGCAAATCCAAGTAAAAACGTATGAAATGCCAAACTTGAGAGAAAGTATGGGATGAGAGGGCAGACAGTGCTGTTCCAACCTCTGCTAGTGACTGACTAAGTAAGTTCAGGTGTGTTTCTTGAACTCTTTTGGCCACAGTCACACTTTTCACTATGGAAAATCTAGTTACTCTCTAGTTACTGTTCTCAGCTCCAAAATAGATCTTTATAGAGGAGGTAGATTCAGACTTTGCAAAGGCACAGGGATAATTGTTAACAAACATAACTGTAAGACAGGACATTATGATTGAACAAAAGGAAAAAAAAAGTCACTATGAGGGCGGTCAGACACTGCAACAGGTTGATCAGAGAGAGACTGTGGAGTCTCTGTCCTTGGATATATTCAGAATTTGACTGGAAAAGGGCATGAACAATGTGATCCAACTTCAAAGTTAGTCCTGTTTAGAGTAGGCCAGACTATATGACCTCTAGCAATATTTTTTTCTGCAGTTCTATGATTACACAATGAGCCAGCAGCTCTTAACAGCAGGTGGACTCTCACAGCTTTCTTTGAGATGAGGTACCATGAAATACGCAGTCTGAATATAGTTCTTTGCACTTCCATTTCCCCTCCCTTTCCTTTACTTCTCTTGTACATTGAGTTTCTGTGAGGCATAAGGTACCTAAAATCCCCACAGAGAGACTGTTTTATGTTTATCAAGTGTACATGGAGCACTTAGTTAAGTCTCCTAGGGACATTGCACAAATAATAATAAAAATTCTATAAGACTGCAAAAAAGAATTTTGGAATAGAAAGTCTAATGCTAACCAATCCAAGGCAGATAAAATGCCCAGTTAGCTTCAATATTATAGCTTCACTTCTGCTCAGTGTCATTACCAATTTCCCTCTATTTTCCCCCAAATTTTGATGAGTTACCATTTAGTATTTGGAGACTATGGAAATACAGACTGGTCTAAGAGCATGTTCTTTCTTGCTTTGTGCTGTCTTTGTGAGAGTTTAAAATGAAGCAGGTGATGTGATCTAGTACTCAAATGACTGCCTTTAAAAAAAAAGAATTACTGGATTCCACTTGATTACACTTCTTGTTTAATTGTAGGCCTTCTTCAGCTTTAGTGTAGCACAATACATTTTTATAACTACATTTATTTACCTTGTGCATTATAAAGCTTTATTGTATTTCTGCTAAACAATTTCTGCACTACTGAATGTTGGAAGTGTTTGCAAAAAGTCTGTTCAAGCTCTTTTTTTGGAAAATGAATTTGAATTTGTGAAAGGTATTAGAAATATCCAAGCTCTATCTGCAGGCTACATAAATCTGATAAGGCTAACTTAGTCCCAGCAGCACCTGAATGCAGTTAAATTCCACCTCTAATGTCCCCTTGAGTACAACACAGTTGTGCTTGTAACACATAAACTGGCCTACCCAAAATATGCCCAGGTATCAACTGGAACCCAGAATATGGGGGAACCTGGTGAAGACCCCTTGAAGTGGCTCAGCTTGAACCTACACAACCAAACCCAAACTCAGTTGCATCACATGAATTATGCCACCATCCCACCTGGCCCAATGCTTCCTGATGCACCAAATTTTCTTGTTACCTTTCAAAAGACTGTGGACTCCTTGTCTCCAACAGAGTCCTGGAACAGACGTTATTTCTGCATCCAAGGTACCCTAGATCTGCAGTACAGGCGCTGAAGGCAAGTGAACTAAATGTTATTGTGCTCCGTTCAGTTTTGAAATGGTGTACTGTGAGCATTCATGGAGAAAGCTCAGACAAGCAAAAAATAGGCCAATGTTTGCTATAGGAGAGTGGGCTAGAGTATGTTTGGGCTCATCAGCATGACTGAAACTGTTGGCTAAATAACAGCTTGCCAAATTCTTCTGAACTGCTTGTCTCTTTGTTATTTCCATGCCCCTGAGTACAAAGCTCAGAGATCAACACCCACATGCACAGTGGCCTCACAGACAATCCCTGGAGAAGTCTAACAGAATAACAAATATAATTTCTTCTGCGCAATTCAATTCACACACAGACTAGACCTGGAAGACAGGAGAAAAGCCTTGGCCATTTTCAGAGGATCTGATGCTTGCCTTAACTGATTGACAGCACTTCATCTGACGATAACCATTCATCACAAAATAGCCCATTACTAGCTCAGCTCTAAATTAGCTCTCACTAAATAGTACAGATGCTGTAAACTGTCACCGACTGATCATATTACCACAAATAAACCTGCTGAAATGGACTCCAATCCTGACTATGAGCCATTATTTCCCAGTTTAGCTGAAGGTCCAGACAATGCATACGTTTTTATCCTTTGGTCTGCAAATCCGCTCCTGTGTTTCTCAGTTCTGTGTTCTGACTTCCCATTAATTCTCATCAGGAGGCTTGACTAGATTTCTAAATATCAAAACCTGCCTGCTGAGAAGCTGCATGCCCCTTGCTAACCGCTGCCTCTGGTAACATTTATGGGCCACTGAAACAATGGAACCACACCAGGCTGGTGTGTGAGCTGCAAACAAATCTTGCAGAGGATAATGGACATTATCGTGCACTACTCTGCAAAAGATAAGAATATCCACAGTACTCTAAAAGCTTCCAGAACAAAAGATAACACTTAACTTATTTTCTCTCAATAATTTATTTACACATGCGAGAGACACACATTTGCCCTTTATCACATAAATATATACAAACAAGCAAATGAACAGAAACAAGCTATCTTATCCCTGGACTAGGGGGAAAAAGAAGACATTTAGCTATTGCTCTTCCTATTCAGAAAACCAGGGGAATGCCTAAACTCTATGAAAATAAGAATCATTTAGTACCAAGACAGAAAAAAAAGGAAACAGAAAAAGGGAAGTAATATATATTTTATATGAATCAGAGATATTTCAGATAGAATTTCAAATCCCAAAATGCATTTCTAACTCCCCAGGAATAAATGTCTTCTTTTGATCAATAAACTGAGCTAACTTGACAGGAAGCCAGATGTTTATTGGAAAGAAAAATATAGACACTGGAAGATCAGTCTGAGGAGAGCTAGGGTGTCAGAGCACCTGGTCAGGTGTTGGTGAATTTGCTGGCGAATAAGCTTATTTCACAGTCATATTTACCTTTGATGATGCTATGCTTTTCTGCCCATGAATAGGCATGTCTTATTCTTCCTTGAATTCCCAACCTTAAATATATGAAAATTTGCCCCAAGTGTCCATACAGACCTCTTTTAACGTGGATGTATGCTTGGGGAAAATGAGATTATGAAATAATTCAGCCTCTTTACTGCCTTGTGGCAAGGATAGTGCCAAAATTAATGGTTCACTCTGCTCCTTTTCACCTCTAAAAGCCATTACCTGTCAGAGATCTTTAAGGCTCAGGACTGCTTGCTGCTCAAGGCTAAGCAGACCCCAAGCTGGCACAGCCCTGACCCCGTTCTCTGCTGATCCTTTCTTCTGAATCATCTAGTCCGATTCATCTAGGTGTTCTCATCATCCCCTGCCTGCTCTCTGTTAAAAGAAGAATGCCCCATTGTTCCTTTTTAATGAATGTCCAGATGACAGAGTGTTCATTCAGCTGCCTTTGTGAGGTTCTCAATTCTGAAGAGATCCAGGTCGATACTCAGTGCTACTCCAGTCTCTGCCAGCAAGAATTGCAGCCCATCGCTGCGCATACACATTAGTGGAACAGGGGTATGAGGTTAAACAGAGTTACATGCTGTGGCTTCCACTCCTTCCTCCAGCAATGGAAAGGTAGTTGGTGCTGGGACAACTTAATTACCTTCACGCTTTTGCTGTTAACACTTTGGGAAAATTAAAAAAAGAAACCTCAAAAACTAATGGTAGGAGTTGATCTGAGATCTGATCTTCGTCTTTCAACCTGTTTCTTTTTTTTTGTTGGTGTTTTTGTTTTTTGGTAGCTTCAGACTGCATTTGCCTGCTCTTGTTTGTCTGTGCTTGAGTGTTTTCAGTTTCATGCCTGGTTGCCTGCCTAGCTGTGCACTACTGAGAGCACGCTTTTCAGTGTGAAAGGAATGCATATGTTTGCCTGCTGTTTGAACCAGGAGCTGTTTCTATGGGGAAAAAGAACAATTGCTGTTGGATTACAGACAGGCATTTCTTTCTGAAAATTGATCTTGTAGACAACAGCTGAGGTTCACTAAGGTGAGTACAAGGATGTGCGATGTATGTTTATCTGCTCCAGCCTGTCCAGTTTTTCATGTAAGGAGGGAGTGCAATTCCTTGCATTGAGAGAAAGGATTGTTTCATCACCCCTAGAGTGAAAAGGCTTGAAGTTGTGAAGAAAGCTATGAAGGATGATGGATCCTCCCACAATCTCAGCTGCAAATTATTCCTTTTTATGCTGGATGAGATGGACTCATAAAAAAAAAAATGAGGTTGTAGTAGCTTTCCATGCCTACAGCTCCGTATGGCTAACACTTTTCCCCAAAGGCCTTGAATGTGGTCTCTGTCAAGGGTAATTTAAAGGCCCTTATTTCTTTGTAACTTGGAGCAAAACAGGTTTGTGGTCTGTTGGTACTGCAGCAAGAGGAGGTGTGTATTCCTTCTAGTTTTGTGTTATATTTTAGCTATGTGTGGGGATAGGAAATCAATCAGCACTCCTTCCCAAAGACTGTACTGCACTTTATTTTCCATCTGCAAAACACTGTCAAGAAAGTGGAAAACAACAGGAAGAAACAACATAACCAGTGTTACTGTGGATGCCTAAATAATGGCTGAAACTAAAATCTTCTTAATCACATACTTAGAACTGGTTCATTCTGAGGAAAACAAAACAAAACAAAACAAAAATGCATGGAACTAGGAGACATATCACAGTATTATAGAAAGAATGGCTGCATTGCACTGGATTGTAAGTCCCTAAAGCCAACAAGAAAGCTCCATAAAGACTTGTAAGTGTCATAAATAAATTCTACAATACAAAACAAACACAGCATATAAGGTTGGTCTTATCAAGGTTTGAAAATTTGTTTAAAGTTGTATGGTTAATAACAGCAACTAAAATCAAAGATTCTCAGCTCTTTTATTAGGATTTACTCTTTGGTTTTACATGCTAGCATTATCTTCTCTTTCTCTGATCAACGAAAACTGATAATTTCAGTCACTTCTAGGCTTATGCCCTCTAACTAAGGACTTATCTGCTTAATTATTAGTTTGGCCTTTCTTATCCTTATGATCATAGAATCATGGAATCGTAGAATCACTTGGGTTGAAAAAGACCTACAAGATCATCCAGTCCAACCGTCCACCTATCACCAGTAGTTCTCATTAAACCATGTCCCTCAGTACAACATCTAAATGTTCCTTAAACACCTCTGGGGTCGATGACTTCACCACCTCCCTGAGCAGCCCATTCCAGCGCCTGACCACTCCTTTGGAAAGGTCGTATTTCCTAACGTCCAGCCTGAATCTCCCCTGGTGCAGCTTGAAGCCATTCCCTCTAATCCTATCACAGTTACACAAGAGAAGTGGCCAACCCACAGCTCACTACAACCTCCCTTCAGGTAATTATAGAGAGTGATAAGGTCTTTTCTGAGCCTCGTCTTCTCCTTTTTCCCTAATATATCATTGACGTCCACACACATTCCTAAAACCTGTTCTCTCATCCTCCAACACTGCTCTATGTAGAATTAGAAGTGTGAAACTTAGAAAAACACTGTGCTTTGCCATTTTTCAAGTGGTGTTAGCTGGTCTTTGTTTTCAGGAAATCAAATGCATAACATCAAGAATATACAGTCTTCTGTATATGGTAGCACAAATGTTTTGAGTTGCCAACTTGTAGAACTCTCTAATTATTCTTCATCTACTTTTAGATAGAATCATTGTTCAACAAACCAATTACAACCATGGGTGATGTGATGTCATTTGTTCATACTGTAGCATGTTCTTATGGCTAGTAAGATCTGCTCCTTGCCACTTCTATGGACAAATTCAATGTTTGTGTCCCGTATTAACTTCTGATCTTCTTCTTACTTTTATTTCCTGTTGGCTCCTATTTTGCTTACTTTCTATGGACATTTTGGTACTATTCCATTAACTCCTCAGCAGCACTTTCCATAGTAAGCCCAGTCACTTGAATTAGAAAAAAAAAAAGGTTTATATTTTGCTGTAAAAATAACTTACCCAAAGAATACAGAAGTCATCATTTTAACTGGTACAGACTTCTTTCTGTTTTTAGAGCAGCATTTTTATCTATAATACAGACGTTGTTTAGGAAGTGAAGAATTTCATTGCTATGAACATTTTTCTCAAAGAAATGGCAGCCGGGACAGAAACTCCACATTAGCATTTCTCTGATGATCTTTGAAATGATCTGGTAAAATTCAGGCTCTTCACTGTCCCCATCTAGGGAAGGGAATGTGCATCTCTGAAGTATTTTTACCAATCCTTTGTGATTTTTCTTGTGAGTTGGAAATAACTTTCTCAGTGTGGAATTTAATGATCTCCAATCTAAATTGTTTTCTAGTGATTTCTACCCCTCTTTGCTGATGCTATGGAAGGAAATGTAACGTTTTCAGTCTTGAATTTACGTATGTCTGAAGTCACAACTCAGTTCCTGGAATAGAGGTATTAGACATTATTGGGGTCAAGTGTAATTTTGATGTAAATGGAACCACCAGATTTTTTTCTTGATTCTTCCAAGCACATTATTTTTTGTCCAGAGACATTTCACAGGTTTTGTTTCTTTTTGTGAGGACAAATACAATGACAATTCATGTTGATATGTCTGGAATTGAATTCCATAGTCCTATCTAAGCAGCAGAATATTCTGAGATACACCTTGGAAGAGCTCTCACTCTTAACAAAGTAATCAAAAATTATGTTTATGTATATATATATATATAATATAAATATATATATATAATATATATACATATATATAAATATATATATACTTTGATTATATTTATATGTTAAAAAAATATTTTAAAAAATAAACTTCCAAAAGACATATAACAGAGTACAATCTTATGCCTACATAAGAGAGTTTTTCCCTCCATCCTCCTCAGTATCCCATATCTAGTTCCTCACATGGCCTAAAAGCTCAACCCTGGAGAACTCTTAAAATTCTTATTCATATTCTGTGTATATCAGGTTTTAATTTTTGGAAGATCTGTAGCCCTAATATTCTGTCCATATGCTATGTCACCTGGCTTGGGGGAAGCACTGGGAAGGAAAAATCCAACACAAATGAACACTTATCTTTGTTATCCTTAGAATCACGTTTGTAATTTCTATCAAGCCTCCTGTAGGTTTTGTAAATGTTCCTCTGAATTCTTCCCAGTTATTAGCATGTCATCCAGATAACAGAGAACACTATTTACCCCCTGCCTTACTAAGTTCATTGTTCTTTGAAGCACAGCAGGTGCTTTTTTTTCTGTTCATACCTAAATAGCCCCTTATGTGTGTTTGTCGTCAGAGGCTTTTTTATGCCAACTGCAAAGCCACCTGCTTTTGGAGCATGTCCTGTTTGGTAAACATCGCTGCACTTTCAAAAGTGCTTCAGAAAACCAAATCTTCTGCTCCAGGAATCTCTTACAGTCCAGCTGGAAGTAATGAGCTCTGCACTCCTGTCCCCTAAAAAATGCAATTGGAGCAGCTCATTCAGTGACATCGAGGGGAGGACATGGGCTCTGGATTTCAAAGTACACCAAGCTGCATTTCCAGCAGCCTTTGCAGAACTTCTGGCACAGGTCTCCTAAGAAGCACAGAAATGAATTTGCCCCTTACAGAAGGCACTGTGGTTATACTTGTTAATAAACTACATCTACAATGGACACGGCTGCAGTTTGAATTTTCTGACCCTGTTACACAGGTGATTAACTACTATCTAACATAATTTAGGCATAGAGAAACAATTGCTGTCCACCATTTTCAGCTAAGATTGCCTTCAGTGTAAACCAAGTATATTTATAAATTACTCTGATGGGAAGACTTGTTAATCATCACTTGTCCTTACACTATCACTAGAGATAGTGTGCCATGTGTGTTCATTTTCAACTGTGCACAGCCAGTGCTCAGTTATCCAAGGGCAGATGGCAGATTAACTGTGTCACAAATGCAGGAGTGCTGGGCAGCCCAGCTCTGTTCTATCAGGATTACTCATGAAAATGTAGTGCTGTGAAGTGTTGCTGCATCAGTCTTACAGGGTTCACAGTGACCTAGCGAGAGTGCATACAGAGGAACAGAGACATCCCCAGCCCACTGCAACATGGGCAGGAAAACCTGTAAGGCCCATCTAGGCACAATATGAGCTGAGGGCTGAGGAAGTTCTACTTAAATGTGTGCAGATGTGCTGCTGCTGGGGACCTCATTCCAATTTGAGTAGTATTATATGAACCTTGCTTGCCATCTTGGGTCTGGTCTTACAAAAGAGCTCATAATAAATTTAATAGAGCTATGCATATCAGTGCAGAAGATGACAAATAGATCCACAGAAATCACCTTAGCATTGATAGGAAACTTTATGTCTAATTGAAGAACAGCCATACCATCTTTTTAATTAGAATCACAGAATCGTAGAATCATCAAGGTTGGAAGTGACCTCCAAGATCATCTAGTCCAATTGTCTACCTACCACCAATATTTCCACACTAAACCATGTCCCTCAGTACCACATCTATCCTTTCCTTAATCACTTCCAGGCACAGTGACTCTCCCACCTCCCTGGGAAGCCCATTCCAATACCTCACCACTCTGTAAGCATTCTTCCTATTATCCAGCCTGAGCCTCTCCTGGTGCAACCTGAAGCCATTCTCTCTAGTCATCTATCATTAGTTTTGTGAAAGAAGAGACTTACCCCCACCTCACCTCAAACTCTTTTCAGGTAGTTGTAGAGAACAATGAGGTCTCTACTGACCTTCCTGCAGACTGAACAATCCCAGTGCTCTCAGCTGAGACCCATAAGATTTGTGCTCCAGACCTCTCACCAGTTTTGTTGTTCTTCTCTAGACATGCTCCAGGGCCTCAGTGTTTTTGTTGTAGTGAAGGGCCCAAACACAATACTCGAGGTGCAGCCTCACCAGAGCTGAATGCAGAGAGATGATCACTTCCTGCTCCTGCTGGCAATACGATTTCTGATAGAAGCCAGGATGCCATTGGCCTTCTTGGCCATCTGGGCACACTGCTGGCTCATGTTCACACCCAGATCCTTTTCCTCCACTTAGCTTTCCAGATACTCTGCCCCAAGCCTGTTGCATTGTGTATGGTTCTTGTGACTAAACTACAGAACCTTGGTCTTGTGGAACTTCATCCCATTGAACTATCTTACTGAAATGTTTACCTTGACAGGTATTCCCCATGTTTCTCTAACATACATTGCGTTCCAGCCTCTTCAATCACCTACCCTTCTGGTACTGATGCTTAAGTGGATGCTCTACTCTTATGCTTTAATTCTGCAATTTAGTGGAGGCATGGTGAGCCGACTCAGAGAATGGACTCAGATTCCAACGTTTGATTTCCGGAGTTAGCTTAAACCAGATTATTGAACAATTTGGTGCATGATTGCCTGAGTGTTTTTTACCAGAATAATAGTGGCAGTGGTGCAGGGGGGGAAATGAAAGGCTGGATTTGCGGTGAGAGAACTACTTCTTCAAAATGTAGCACTGCTCTGTGCAAATTAAAAGAGCCTGCAGAAATCAGATGTTGCTCCTAGATATCAAATTGATTATAGAGTCTTTTGTTAAAAGATACTGAAATAACCAGTAACAGAAAACATTTTTAGGCTTGCGAAACACAAAAAGCGTGTTTTAGCCTTATTCTTGGCTTTCAAGATAAAACACATTGTCCTGTTAAAAAGAAAAAAAATAAATTACTAAGCTTATAATGGTTTCCTTAAGAAGATCTACAATGTCTTTATACTCTATTTCAGTAAGTTCCTGTGTAAAATATGTCTTTAAGCATCCTTTGTATTTTATATTTGGCAATGTTAGAAAAATAACTTTTTAAGTTAAACCTTCCGTACTGTTTCTGTAAAACTACTCTCAAAGCCTGAATCTCTTTCATAACTTTTACTTGCATTATAATCCCTTCAATGAAAACTGCTTTTTTTTTTTTTGTTTGTTTGCTTATTTTTTTAATTTCCAGATTAAATTCTTTGCCATTTTTCTGATTTGTGTTTTACTGTGGGTTTCATTTCCTTAGGATGACAGTAACTCCCAACATATAAAAATGAAAGGCAACTAACAAAGGAAAATAATTTTTCCTTCCTTACTGCAGGAGGTGTAAATCATAACTGAAATCAAAGATTATGCTGTGGTCACACGTTTTTTACATCCTTACTCTACAAGAGAAAAACAAATCCATGAGATTTAAAGACAGCATAAGCAAAATAAGAAATTGTCTAGTTCCTATAGGAAGTGCCTTTCTATGCAATTGCTCTCCTTAGTCCCTTAAGAAAAAAATAATAGGTGTTCTCCTCAAAGTTGATATCCATTCTAATTCAATTTAAATAATGCCAATACTAAAATCTCATTCTAAATTTAAGAAAAAGAACGCCTACTGAAAGAAAGTTGAATCATGAGAATTATAAATTCAATCTAGCTGTCACTTATAGTGGTAAAGATCAAGAAGTATTCTCATTTCTATAATACACAACTGGTAAGAAGCTGGCAATGGAGGGAGGAATGTAACCACTTTTTTTATAATTCTTTTTCCTTGGGCTTCGTTACATAATCCCAAGCAAGAACAAAGCTATGAGCTATATTTGTTAATGATGAGTCTGAGTCAGTACTTTCTTACACTGCTCTAAAAGAGGCATGATTACACTGGTGTTGCATTGAACTCAATCCATAGAAAATTCAGATTTGCCCCTTGCTTTGTCATTTGAAACAGTCCTCAATTGGTCCACAGATTTCAGGGCTACAGCGAGCACAATTAAAGGACGACAAAGTTATGTTGATGCTTGTTGCAAACTAACCTAGCTGTGATTTGGGAATGAAATAGTAGAGGAACTGAGTAGCACAGACTTATCTACTGAGCTAAACAAACTACAACAAAAAATATCATCCGAGAAGCCAACAAAAATAAAGAGAACAGACAATCAATGAAGGCTAAGCAGAAGAAATTTGATGAATTAGTAAAAGATGGGTGAGTGTCATCAAATAGAAAAATGTATGTGCGTTTGGAATAGGATAGTAAGAATGAAAGTTTGCATCAACTTACAAAGTGTTTTTGAATCCTTGAGGTGCATATATCTTTGAAGAAATACAATATTGTTGCTTGTACAGTCAGTCTCCTTCAGGGTAGATCAAAGGAATCCACTCATTGCTCCTGCGTTTTTAGCAAAAACCTTGTCTTGAGCCAAGACTGCTTATTAAGGAATGAGGCTAATGTCACAGCTGAAAGGTCAGGAAAGTGTTATTCTATCTGCCATTTCTGACCTCCTGTCTATGCACGTTGAATAAAAAAAGTTAGGTGAGAAAACATCCAGCTATATATCACTGAATTTTCTTTCTAAAGGAAATTACCTGGAAGAATCTGAAATCCACAATTGGCTGCCTGAATTAGAACAGTAGATAGGTGTCAATTGTCATTATCAGATAGAATGCAGACAAAATAGTGACTATATTTGCATAAGTATAATCCCATGGCCATTATCTTCAGCAGAAAAATCACTCACAACTTCATTACCTTTGCAGACATTTTAACAATAATTGTAAATGGGTGAAATCACTGTTTCTTTTATTTCTCAATTTAATCTCCCACTGTTGAACCTTTAACATATTTAAATATTTTTGAAACAGATTATAGATTCATTATAGAAACTGTTGCAGAAAAAAAATTATATTTCTACCAGTGAAGGCAGTAAGGTTAGAGGCTGTGTATACAAGAGTGGAGATGGAAACCCTGCTCCAGCTACAGCCAGATCATGGTAATCATTTCAAAGTAGTTTGTGGGAATTATAATAAAGTTTAAATATAGTATAGTACATATTGACAGAGTACATGTGCACTTATCCAACTAGACATATTTTCATTAAATGGAACCAAGGGGAAGCTCCTCCATTCAGAAAAGCTACTCATTGCATTGACAGTTCAACACAAATGGCTGACAAATTAAGGATTATGCTCTCACTAAAAGATGGAGATGGAATCCTGTTTGATATGGATTGCTGATTTAATCCATAGAGTCAAAACTAAAACTTCTCAGTACTTCTGAATGATGTAATGATGCGATACTTTTTATTTTTTATTTTTTTTTCCTAAGACATACTGGTTACAGTAAAGACAGTAGGGATATATTTCATTGTGCATCATCTTTCTAAACTTACAGTTTGGAAGAACTGACAACTTTCTTGTTTTGGGCATCTGAAGGCTATTTTAGACAATGCCCTCCATATAGAAAAACAAAAACAAAAACAAAAACAAAGCACAAAACCAACCAGTATATAGCATTGAAATGGAGCATGTTACACCACCAGCTCCCCACCCATTCACCACCAATTACACCTGCTCAAGACCAGTGCCATCATAGGTAGAGATGAAACAAAGTGAATCTTGATATTCTACTGCATCCAGG
The DNA here is from genome assembly GCF_019238085.1 of Lagopus leucura. Lineage (NCBI taxonomy): Eukaryota > Metazoa > Chordata > Aves > Galliformes > Phasianidae > Lagopus > Lagopus leucura. The sequence goes on from NW_024962265.1 coordinate 22,251,948, forward strand.
CTTTTTTCATTTGAAATGCAAAACCAGCGAATAGTTTCATACTAATTGCTTCTAGGCATTCTTCTTTTTTGAGGAGCTTCAGATTGTGACGTTTGTAAACTGCAAGAATCGTTTTTAGAAGCCTTTCATTACAAAACTTTAGCATCTGTGAACCTAATGGCTCATTATATTTTCAAACATTCAGAAACAATGGGAAGAAGAGGCTGGATGTGAAATATAAAGTGGTCTAATTACCATGGCAAATAGATATGCATTCACTTCTCCTGAAAAACAGTAATTTATTGGTTTGGATACAAGTTACTTTTTATTTCTTAACTTGTCTGTGATATTTTGGAACATGTCTTCCTCCCAGTAAAAAAGATTACACTCATAACCACCTAAAGAATTATGAAATAAACAACATGTTGTGGCAAAATGTTTGTTTTTAAGTAACTGCTTTGTGAGAGATGCACAGTGCATTCCACTATCTCTTCACTAAAAAAATCCTGCTCCCTCAGAAAGCTACAGAAATCTGGGGAGTTCATTTAATTGTGCAATAACAGCATAAATTATTAAGGAAAGAACTGTGGTCTGTAAAAATACAGTACAACTGCAATTAAAATCTATGGAGATAGATCTTAGATAAATAAAGAAGATATTATTAGAATGATGGCACAGAAAAGGTCAGTTGGTTCCTGTTTACTTGATAAAATTAAAAGCCAACTTGCCTGATTCATGCTGGCATAGTTCCACACCTTCCATGGAGTTGATGGTGGCATAATAAAGATAAGAAAGTATTACTTGCTGCACACTATGTTTTTCAAAATCTGTCTATAGTACCACAAAATGCTCAACTGCAATGGTTACCAGATTTTAGAAAATATATCTTTCTTGACATAAAAGAAAGGAAATGAATTTTCACCCGAAACAATGAGTTGAAGAGTGTTACAAATGTAGGACACTCATCTAATTGTTGATAACAATTGTTTTATGAATTAAAATACCATCAACTAAGAAAAAAAAAGAGAGGAACATCCTGAACATGGCAGAAGTCTATCATAATTTCATATACTATGTGCTGTTCAGATTAGTAGTGCCAAAACACTCCTTGGCAGATGAACCTTTTCAGAAACCTTGCTCTCTCCTTAATAAGTACTTATGCAAAGGAAGGACTCAGGAACATCATTTGTTGCTTAGCTAGCACAACAAACTTTTCTCTTTTCAGACTTCTGCACTTCTGATTTGCTGAAGCTTACATGGATTGCAGAGTTAAAAATGGGAATAGAATATATAATATTCTATTAAATAGAATATATCTGTTCTGTAAATGCTTTTTTTTAAGTCTCTCTTAATTACCCACCCTATTCTGTATTTCATTAGTTCTCAACCACATCTGGTTTTTCATGCAGCTTAGTTTTCAGGCTTAAGGAACAATAATGCTGAAAAGCTTTTGTGTTATTGAACTATAAGAGGAGCATCAAGCTGCTTTCCATAGAATGCATTAATATTTTGAATCTATGAATGATGAAGAAGGGCATGGCTCTTCTGACATGTCTTATCCAAAGATGGGATAAAGTGGGGTGCTAATCAGAGGCACACTCATGTTTTACATATTTTTAATGTTTTAAAACTGGACAAAAATCTTAATACCTGCTGCCAATGCCACAAGGAGACTGTAACCTCTAACCATTTCTGAACTGCAAGTTCAGATAATTCCGTGTATTCTGCCAAACAACAAGCCTGTGATATTATAATGTCCTGTGGTCAGGTTCTCTATCACTCCCCAGAGCAATCAGATATGTGGTACTCATGCTGAAATGTTGTTTAATTTAGTCTCTCAAACCCTATTTATTCTGATATCTGTTGTTTATATATATATATATATATATATATATATATATATTTTTTTTTTTTCCAGATAATTCTAGCAATGTTTTCCTCTCTATCAGTTACCTCAATGTAATAGCTTAGGACACTTTTAAAATCTATTTCCCTTCTTTTGATTTTTGTGTCCTATCTCAAACTTTGCACATGTAGTTATTTTCTTTCTTTTCCTCTTGCATTGAGGTTCAGGCAGGATGAATCATTGCCAGTGCAATGACAGCCTCTTGCAGCTGCTGCCTTAGTGACCCATAGAAAAGGAAGAAGGTATCCTGAAAATCGTTACATTCCTTCATGACCTTTTCAATTCACTGAGACAAGAAGGATGTTGGCATGTACACAGTCCCATCCTTGCTATATGCCTTGTTACATGATACGGTCTTCTCTTACTGGGACAGTTTTATTTATTGCTTCTGCTTATAATGCTTCCCACATGAAAAACATAATTTCTTCCTCAGCTTCTAAAGAAAGCAGTCTGATAAGAAATCCACTTTTTTTTTTTTTTTTTGTGTGTGTGTGTGTGTGTGTGTGTGCTCATTTTTGTAAGGCACAGGGCCTTTACTAGTAGATATAGGGAAGATGTTAAATTATGAAAGGAGCTCAGCATGTTCTTCAAATGCTACTTGTGTTAGTGTTTGTTCCTAGTATAAGAATGCACCAAGTGTGAGAAGGCACTTTACAGCCACTTGGTCACTCTTGGCTTTAAATACACTGGACAATAAGAAACTTGGTCATCTCACTTAATTCATTCTCCTGCTACAACTGGAGTCGCTGGAAAATACTCTGTACTTTATTAAGCACACTGAAACAGCCAGAGGCAGGCAGGCTCGTCTTTGCCAGACTGGGGTTACAGGGTCCTTGGGCCAAGGAAACTAATGGCCTTTGTGGCTTTGTCAAGCTTCATGGAGGCACCACTGCTCTCTGTGACCCAGGACCTCTCTGCACTCCAAAACTTGTAGGTTCAGAATCATCCCAACATAATGCAGACATAATAAACACATACACATAAGTTTAATGTTCACCAGATGGGGTACTAAAAAGTGGAGGGGATAGGGGAAGTGATGAACAGGAAACTTCTGCAGTCATCCCACATAAAATTCTGCTGTTACATTTTCAGTGGCTCTGTATTCTCACAAGGATGGGCTTACAGGTATGTCTGCACATCTTCTGCAGTAAAAGTTAAAGTTCTTCATTTGAACAGCTGTTTTGAAACCTTGAGTTGCTATAAAATATTATGAGCTGATCATGCTTTGCAGAGAAATAACACAGAAATGACTATACATGGAAGATTAAATGAAAAGATGTAGTGCTCATATCATCATATATTTCTGAAAGGCTGTAATTTCAGGGGTGATGAAATTGGCATTATATTTTCATTGATTTGCTGTAACTATTCAGGCTCAAAGTGGCACGTAGAAAATACCATTGATCAAAGATTACTAAATGCCTCTGTCATTGCTGAAGTTGGTTTATACCCACTAGACAATCAGAACGTCTGATTTTAATTAAGAATTGCTAGGTATTTAATTTGTTATTAATTGCTTTTGATACCTTGTCTTAATTTTTCAGAATAGTGAATTCTCTACTTTATCTACTAATCCCCTGAATCTGAAGAATACAGTTCAAAAAATTTCAGAGATAATTCTGAAAACTAAATAATTTTGTTGCTTGTATTCCTTTTCAAAATAGTAATTAATTAGTAGCGTTATTAATAAGTTCTCCCCTTTCGTGTCTAAAAAGACGTTCTTGTGGTTAAAATGCACTGCAAGAATACTGGGGGGAAAACACACACACACACACAAAACCAGTTATGTGTAAAATTTATTTCAAGTATTTTAAATTCCTGCCCTGTTTCTAATGATGAAAAACTGCAGTGTTACATATTGTGACAAAGACATAGTATGAAAGATAATTACAGAATGTGTTACTCCCATTCATGTGTGAAATCTTCTAGGCTGGAAAATGCATGCTCTTAGATAGTAAAAGAGACACCATTTAAATGGATAATCTTGATGCACAGAAAAATTCTGAACACGTCTGGTTCTTCACCAGGTATTCATCTGAGAGTGCCCCTGTGTGCTGCATTGTTTTTCAGTCTGTTTGGGTTTTTGCTTTCACAGCACAATGACACATTTTAAGAGAAAAGAAGGTCAAATTATTGTTGAAATTAATTATTGATTAATTTAAGTAGGTGAATTTTAGGCATTTTTTTTTTAGCATACAAATCCTGAATTCTTTGCTGAACTATGTATTGTACCTTGTCAAGAAAAATTTTGCTTTATTTTCTTTATGAAGACTCATGTATGAATGCATAGATGATTTAAAATATATGTGAACAATTTATGCAGCTGCAGTATTTCATTTGCAGTTTTTTCCCTTAGAGTTCATTATTCATTACATATTCCACAAAGAGAGAGATAACTTATGAAAGGATACACTTTGAGGGAACAAAAAACAAAAAACAAACAAACAAACAAACATACAAACAAACAAACAAACAAACAAAAAAAAGGAAAACCAGTGGAACTGCAACCTATTCAAAAAAAGTAGATCAATTTCCAGGCAAGTGTTCTGTTTTCACAGGAAGCTTCTGAAAATCAGGAGGTTGGTCAGCTACTCCTGTGAAAATTTTTAGTACATTAAAAAGTATTTTGCCAATTAAAAATTAGGATCAAGTAGCTAAGAATATTGTGCAAAACAAAACTTAAAATGTTTCCATAGAGCTGATCTACAGACAAGCAAGGCTTTTGAGTTATGTGCTGTTGTGCCATAGAACCCAGCAGACGAGAACATTTTTCTTTGCACATTTGAATTCTTTTTATTTTTCACACCATTGCTTACACCTGGATACTAGATCTGTGGCTACCTTTTTTATTTCAGGGGTGATATCAGTATTGATGTCAGGTTACTCTTACAACAGCCTCTTATATTCTTTCATGCACTACCACGAGTGTACCTTTTCTGCCAGGCTGTAACTTAACTGTCTGTTTTTGCTACTCTACCACAAAAAGATGGATAGGAAAGTGAGAGGGAGAAAAAATGAAAGGAAATACACACATAATATTTGAAAATATAACAAATGAATTTAAAATTTTATTTGAATTTTATAAATATTTGCTATTTCTTGCACTGCTCTCTGCATAGCATAACTAACAAATACTCTTATCCATGTATGGTATAGCAAAGGTGCAGAAAACTGCTTATGACACCTATGACTTAATATGACACCTGTACTACCACTGGAGTCACTAAGAATACTAAGTGTAGTTAATAAGAGTAAGACTTAAGGGGCCAAAGCACTTGATAGTAACATATCTAAGCACAGATGTTATTTTCTTCTGAAATGGCTCTATCTCATTTCCTTCCTAAATGTCAGAGAGACAAGAAAATCATTATGACACACTTCCCAGGCAGCAGACAATTAATACTAGCCCCAGCTTGAAGACTCAGAAGCCAAAAGATTTGGAGAAGGGGATGGTTGAGCTTAGTCCTTGGAAGGAGACTCTCTCTCCATCTACTGCAGAGGGAGAACAGGGAGAACAGGCCTTGAAAAAAACAAAAACCGTGTCAGACACACAGAGCCAACACACTGAGCATCTAGATTCTTCCACAGACTGCTTGGATGATCTGCGGTAAGATGCTAAATCACAGATCACTTGGTCCATCCACCACAACCTTTTCTTACAGTCCAATGGGGCCTCTGCTTATTTTAGAGTTAAATTATTCCTACTGTGTTTGTGAAAACAAAATGTTTTTGAATGACAGAGCAGCACGCAGTTATAGCTTGTTCCATCTGCCTCCCTTATTTTGGAAGATTTTTTGAGAAATAAATCTTTTAAAGATGCTGTATGAAACAATCTGTTAGTCAATTAATATAAGGATATTACTGTAGGATTTTTATTTTTTTTTTTTTTAACAGTGAAAGTGTTCCATAAAACTCTGAATTCTCTGGGTTTTTAACTAATTTTATTTCAGCATTATTTGTTGCACAAAGTTGCATACATATGCAACACCTTTTCCTTGTGCTCTCAAGGAGCAAAAGCTGTTAAAAACATTACAGAGAAAGCTTTACAGCTTAAATCTGTTGTGTTTCTCCTAGTGTTACACTGGCAAAATACTCTGTAATAATAAAATTGGTTAACGAGGAGTTTCATCAATTTAGAACAGCAAACAGCAAAGATTCCCCAGTATATCATATAAAGCAGAATTCTGCATTATTGTAGTAAACAGAGTAAGGATTTTGAAGTATATGGTTGACAAATTGTATTTAAAAATACGGAGATGTGTGCCACATGTGTATCAAATATGAAATAATCGCAGTCTGCATTTATCTGCAGATTGCCTGGAGTATGTTATAATCAGTTGTGGCTGAAACCACTGGCAAACTCATATTTAAAACTGAATTGCAGAAGGATAGGCAGAAATATGTCATTTAAATTCAGAAGAAGAAAAAAGAAAGAAAGGCTGAAGAAACTTCAGCATAGCAAATTAGAGAACCGTGGAATTTGTCAAAAGAAATCAGTCAGCACCAAGGCAAGAAGAAGTCTTGCCAGTCCTGACAATAGGTGAGTTTAGATTCAGACTGGTGAAGATTTCTATCCCAGTTTCAGACTTGAGGCTCATCACTTCATACTTCAATCTCAAAGTCAATTCTACATGAAAGTGTAATTGTTTCCCTAATCTATGTCACAGAGCACATATGGTGAACCTTCTTCTACCCTACTTTTTGTGTAGAAAAATAACTCATTTAAAATGAGTAGAGATGTACTTAGGTTTTAAAGTCATATGAGAGAAAAATTCTCCATTTCCCCATCCAGGAGATCACTGCCTTTCGAGCAGTGTACTCAGAATGGCAGTTCCTTTGATCAGAGGAGAAGTTACACTGAGCTTTAACGAGGACTGGGCAATGCCATGATTTGACCTCCACCCTGGATTTAGGGCCTGATCAGCAGTTAGGGCTGTCCATATAAGGGTGGTAATAATAAACTGTATTCCCAAGCAATTACCGTGGCACTGCCTTTGAGGTTGCATATCTTCAAAGAATTCTTCACCTATCCTCCTAATGACTATGAAGAGCCTGATATCATCCAGCTCTTTGAGACTAGTACAACAACATAAAGCAGAATCAAGCAGGAAGATACTGAATTAGTTTGGTCAATGTAAGAGTCATCCAGTTTGCAAAAGTGCTGCAAAGTGATTAGTAGGTGTTGTAAGCACTTCTGAGGAAAGTGAAAACAATGGGTGTTTAATGGGTATATGCTTCAAAAAAATGTGGCAATGACAGATATGATCAGTAATTTTGGAAATAGAAATAAGCAAGCAACCAATATTATTCTACCCATCATTCTTTCTCTGTATTCTTTAACTAACGCAGACAGTGTTTTTGACTAAGACAATTCTGATATAAAATTGTAAATAAGGGGCAAGCATGATTTATGAAGGAATTATTTAATGTTCTGTACTTCATTTCTTCCCTGTAAGTTTGTTTTGGAATGAAGCATACCTCGTAACTTTTATGTTATTGTTGTTAAGCCTTGTTGTTGGACAGTTAATTTGCTATAAAATCCACACTATATCACTGCTATTAATTAGAGTAGCCATGAACTTGGCTTTCAAAAGCTGTAAATGCAGATGTGTAGCCACATAAAAATACAAGTGTGCACTGAAGTTCTTCAGCAGAATAATGCCTTGAAAGAATTAAAGTAATTAAATCTTCTTTGAAAAGAATCCACTTTTTCAAGAGATGGACCTAACTGACAAGACAAAAGCATTAAAAATGCAGAGCTTGTTAATTAACAATGAAAACAATTCTTTGAGGCTCAGATGATCAAAGCTGTACCTTCACAACTTTATTTCTCAAGAAGGTGAAGAAATTAATGCATATAAGTAAAGTGATCTGAACTTTACAATCTGTATTGTTAATTGTTAGGGGTTTTCACACCATTAAGAAACATGGCAGTCATATCATCAACACCTCACATGAAGTTCTCTCAAAGATATCTCTCGACACATTTTACAGATGGATTTAGATATAAGGTTGAATGGAATTATCACAAATCTGCATGCAAAATTAATAATTTCTATAAGGCTATAATCTAAGAGATTTAATCCAGAAATCATTCCTTAATGGGAACATACTTATATCTGTGCATAACTTAAAGTATTTGCCTAAGTTATTTTCTGAAGAGATAAAACCACTTAAATAGATAATGCATTTCTGATTTACAGACTTGGTTTTTAAAAGGAAAGGATTATCATTTACTCCAGTTTTGTTCAGCAGCTAATTCAGTAGTACCCTGACTTCAGATGAGATTAGAATATCAGCAAACAAATAATAATAAATATGTATTTAGTTAAATGACTTGACTTGAGAATGTGTGTTTGTTACCTAGGTAAATATGGGACAAAATGCTGTTGCCAAATTGAGGAACTTGTCTGAGTTATACTCTGGAAAGTGGTAGGAGATATTTTTGAAGTGACTATCAACAACTGAAAGAATCATAGAAACATTAAAGTTGAAAAAGTCCTCTAAGATCATCTAGTCCAACTGTACTCATAATAGATGTCAGAATGATAAATTTGCTTCTCTGTGAATTTTTAATTTACAGTAGCTTTAAAATCTTTATAGGAAAATGTATTACTTATGAAGATGTCACATGTCATTTAAATGCTAGTGACATTTGTCCAAGTTGTAAAATACTGCAGCTAGTATAAGATACAATTAAAAAATAATCATGTACAGAGAAGGTTGTTTATTATAGGAGGATTAAGTACAGTAATAACAGAGTGAAAAAGGCCTGCCAGCTAGAAATAATAGTAATAATAATAATAATAATAATAACAACCACAACAACAACAATAACTGAACTTAGTTACAACCATTTATGGGATTAAAATACAGCTAAGGTCATGTAACATTAGCCCTTTGCCAGGAGCCCAGTAAAAACTTGTGAGTTACACTACGTGCTCCTGGCACAGATATTGTACAGCTAAAATATATTCAACTATTACAGATGAGTATCTCCACTTTGTACCTAACATGACCTCTTGAATTTGATTTTCATCTGGTTAGACTACAACACACTTTCCATCAAACTTATATGAAGAAGAAGATCACTGCTCAGTGTGACCTTAGCGTTGCTCTGCAGGAGAGGCATTTCTGCTCATATTCCAATGCTTTGAAATCTTTTAGTCACACACTGTCCACCTTTTTGAGCTGGACCTTTTCATGTCCTTACTAGGAAAGAAAATAGCAGGCACTTTATGATGCTGTAAACTCCATTCCAGGAGACTTCCAGAGGCCATGATCTTGCCCTTGGATATCTGCCAGTAGAAGCTAACAGATATTTTGACTGAATGTGAATGGGAGAGTAGTGGAGATGTGAAACTCCTGGGAAGTTGTTTTGGGGAGTTTAAAATTCTTACATTAAATTATGGGAAGAAATTTATTTCTTTAGGCAAATTTTTTTTTTTTTTTTAAATTTATTTATTTTTCTTCATTTGTTTAAAAAATCCTCTTTCCTTTGTGCTTGGTGACGGACAACCCTCAGAAAATATTTCTGATGATCATTTTGGAGCTTCATTACTGGTATATCCCATCCACCCTGACTAAGAGTTGATGTCTAAATTACTAGTGTTCAGTATAACCAATGGCTTGCACGTATTCTTTTAACATAAATTTTCACTTTAAATATGATACCTAGTGTATGCTATTAAAAAGAGGAATAATTCTTTTTTAAAAATCAAAGAACAACCAAAAAAAGCCCAGCTGATTACTGTTTTGAAGTAACTGTTCAATGACAAGTTGAAGGAAAACCAAGATATAGTGAATTTAGAATATACTCTCACCATAGGAATGAAATCAGTGATAGTTTTTCCACATAAATATATGGAACTGTATCACATGCATTTTTCCAGTCAGTCTTGTTTAAAAAGAAAGAAAATACATCTTCAGAGATAGTTACTACAGTCACAGTTAGAAGTAGATCTGGTAGTAGAGATAGATAAGAGCTAGTTTGCTTTTGATTGAAATGAGACATTATCTATGCAAATGCCGGAATAGAAGAATAAGCAAGTAATGCTTAATTTGAAGTAAACTTGAAAATTTCATTTTTGCTACATAGCTCTAGAAATGCTTCTTTTCTTTTTGTAATGAATTTATTTTTAAGGCATGCTGAAAAACAATGTCTGTTGTTTGGGAAATTTCTCCCCAGTATTTTTGCCCAGGATTTATGAGTATATTTAATTTAACTTAGAGCATTTCTCTACGCTCCTAGTAGATATATTTTGCACCAAGTCTGCTGTTTATTAAAGAGTAATCATTGAACATCATTAAAAAAATAAAATATATCCCTGATAAGTGTTTATAATTTTTCATGGAGAAAATGCCTATTCATTTAAACAGTTAAAAAACCTGCATCTTATAAATTTCAAAGCACATCTGGTAAATCCAGTTTAGCTGCTGAAGTAGGCATTTTAATGTGTTCTAAAGAACACATGTCGTCTGACCACTACAGCAAGCTCAAAAGAGAATTGTAGTAACTGGCACAGTGAAACACATGGAAAACTCCTCCATTTGTATGCCTATCCTGATTAGAAGCAATCAAATTCAATGCACTTATAAACCTGGAAAAATCCAGAAGTATCCTATCTGCTTGTCATTTCACAGTCGGAAGACACCTCCTGGCACAGTATGAGGGGAATATAGAGTCACAAAACAGAAGCATTTTTCACCAGTCTGAACCACCCTTGAATACTGAACCAAAGCCACAAGTGTACTTTTCTTCTGTATCATCCACTTGCTAGTTAAACAGCTGTGTAACTGAGCTTATTTTCAGCATATATCTGAGATGACTTTCAGCCTTTAATCTAAAATATAAGATTTATAAGGACATGAAAGAGTATTTCACACGGGTGAAAGTAAACATGAAACAAAAATGTTACAGAAAGACTTTCAGGGAAGACATAACTCTTCCTGTTTGTGTTACTCGCTCCACATTTGCACCATTTTTCAGTTTCAGGTAGAGTCAGATATTCTTTTTCAAATAGCCTTCCTAAGATAGCAGAGTGTTGGTTTTTTGTTGTTGTTTTAGTTATAGTTTCAGCCTTCATTTTTTTTTTTTCTTTTTTTTTTTTTTTTTTTTTTTTTGTTGTTGTTGTATAAGTGTGAGTGGGAACTGACAAATCTAACTGCGGGAAGCACTTGTTTTTTTTTTTACTATTGTGTTTCAGACACGTTCCTTGTAAATAATAAAATGAATGGAAACTCTATTATTAATGAAAATTATCAGATATGGTGATTTCTAGCAGAGAATCTCACAGTGCATAAGGGTTTCTCACTGCATCTCACTGCACAGTGGTATGCTTGAAGAATCAGGATACCCAGAGCGGTATCTCTGCAGGGCTGTCCCCTTCCCATACTCTTACTGAAACTCAGCAGTGATTTCAAAGCTTTCAAATCAGCATGGCTGATACAACAAGAGAATAATCTATTCCTTACTTAAACACATGAGGACTTTGTGAAGATATTTCTCCTAATAAATTCATACTTGTACACTACCACACATGATTTCTCAGTCAGGAACAAAGGGAAAACTGATTCCCCTTCCATCCATATTTGGCTAAGCATACTAGTCCAGAGAGAGACAGAGATGCTGCACATACCAAAGATAATCTTCCATTTTCCACTGCAGATCAGTCTGTTCCCATTCCTTAAAGCATATGTGATGCTCTTTCTTTTGCTGTTTGTCTCCCAGTTGCTGACAGCCAGTGGAGCTGACAATTTTAAGCTGCATTAATTTGCTCCAGAGGATCCTCTCAGAACTGCTTTCCTGCTGTGGTAGCTCTTTATGTAGACAATGCTAGAAAATTGTGTTCACCAAATTATTTCCCCGTATTAAAAACTTCAGGATATTTTTTCTTGTCATTTTATTTGAAAATTTACCTTTGAGAAAATGGTCTAGTATTAAATGGGTAGGTTGGTGGCCCTGCATGTGGCAGGGGCGTTGGAGATTCATGATCCTTGAGGTCCCTTTCAACCCTGGCCATTCTGTGATTCTGTGATTTTGTGATTCTCTGAAAATACAGGAACAAGAACAATTAAACAAATACTTAACGTGTCAGACCACAGAAGGCGTACATAGCTGAAGTAACTCTGATAGCTGATGCTATTTCTTCCATAGTTCCTAGCTCCCTGTCTGCTGCCAGAGCTCACTGTCTTCAAAGCCAAGTGGCCAGGATACAATCATGTAACTGCTCCTCCACGCACTCCCTAGCATCTCATCCAAAAACCTGCCACAGCAGCTTGAATTATACTGCCAGGCTTGGCATAGAGCTACCGGAGAGATGTACATGTATTCTATCCAGTAGAGGAGTAAATATCTCATTGTGGGTCACTAGGTAATCCTACAGACTCTCATAGGGAACTGCAAATTTGCATTTCAGCAAATGCACAGCCTCGTCTTAGTGAGAATACCACCATCCCAGGCACAGTTTGTTGTATTTCCTCCTGCCTTCCTTGGGTGAGGTGCCCTCAGACTCTTTTGAGGAATCACCCAAAGAGTGCTTAGCATCAGTATTTGCATTTAAATTAGGTTTAGAAATCAAACTGAGAATTTCCTTTGTCTGTCTTGTCTGACATAACATTATGTGTCTCCCCAACAGCTGCTGAGAAACTGAGGATGCTGTCTGTTTCCACATTGGATTCAAACACTAAACACTCAAATGAAAAGTAATGCCATGCATTGGAAAGAGGCATTGCATGTACACTTTATGTAATTGCATGTCTTAAGTAAAAGTGGCGCAGTGCACTTCCCTGCTACTTTGTGGAAGAACTTGTTCTCTTGACTCCAAGAAAATTTAACAAGATGTGATGTAAGCAAAGAAAAGTTGGTTGTTTTTTTTAACTTTAGAACACTTTTAAGTCCAACTACCAATTGCAGTTTAGCGTGCATTGTCTCCCATAGCATTAAAAAGCATATTAATGTGAGTCATAGAATCATAGAATCATAGAATCACAAGGTTGGAAACAACCTATAAGATCATCCTGTCCAACCGTCTCCTCATCACCATTGCCACCACTAGTACTAAACCATATCACGCAGCACGTCATCCAGACGCCTCTTGAGCACTGCCAGGGATGGCGACTCCACCACCTCCCTGGGCAGCCATTCCAGTGCCTGACCACTCTCTGAGAGAAAAAATTCTTCCTTATGTCCAACCTAAACCTCCTCTGATACAACTTGCAGCCATTGCCCCGTGTTCTGCTCGTTGCCTGGGAGAAGAGGCCAAATCCCTCTTCACCACAACCTCCCTTCAGGAAGTTGTAGAGTGCAGTGAGGTCTCCCCTGAGCCTCCTCTTCTCCAGAGTGTGCAGGTAATGATGCATTTCTGGCAGAATGAACATAAATCAACATAAAAAGATGCATCAGCCGAAGTAACTTGAATGAACTAAGAGAGTAATCTTTCTCCATTTTTTCCACTACTTATTTGAACTCAAAAGACCAGACATGAATTCTATTAATAAGATCAAATACTCTATGTTAATTATTCTGCCATTTGTTAGTAACAAAAGAATGCTAATAGCAATGTACTTTTGAAATATAAAAAATGTAAATGTAAATGAATGCATAATGAATATCACAAAGTGCTGCAACTAATAAAAGATCAAGCTTACTTGAAAGCCAGTAGCAGACTTCAAGGCAATCTGCTAAATTAGAAAAACAGTCAGTTTAAAGTAAATAGAAAATAGTAGGTAAACACTCTAAACTGCAAACTATAAAAACCTTACAGTGAAAATAGGTTAAATGATTTTGCTGCTTACATTTTGGGGATAAATTAGTCTCTCTGATTCCATCCCACTTGCCAGTTTTCACAGTTTTTCACTAATTTATTCCCTTCATTTTCAAGTTCAGTATCAAATGGAATCAAACTAGGTTGTTCATTGCAGAAATAGAAAGTCTGTTGGATAGGCAGATTCCAGTTTGTAACATTTCCATCATATTTCTATAGGCTTTGTACGCTCATGACAAAGACTTATATGACAATTTGAAATCAGGAGCAGAACTGCCACAGACTCTGGTGGGTCTGGGAGTTCATCTATGCCAGACAAGTTATGCTGAATCCTCTCCACTCCCCACCACTCCCCCCAAAAGAAAGAAAAGGAAAAAACAACCAGAGATACAGCTGGAAGCTGAGAGACATCTCATTTTAAGAAAATGTTCAGAACTCTGTAGTAGCCACACCCCTCCAGAGCCATGATTCAAGTTGACTACTAGCATCATCAATCAGTGTCTGAAAAAGTTATTGATATGTTGGTATTATGACATGCAATGGGAAACCAAAACTTTATCTAGGACATGGAGGAGATGGGAGAAAGTAGGGATTTTCCTGCAGAGAAGTTTCTAAGCTCTAAAGACTAAAATCTGAAAGGAAATATGCAACCTAATGAACTAATTTTGGCATGGACCAGAGCATCCGATAAGACTTCGTGACGCAAAATATGGCACTTTGAATATGTGGGGAAGAGCATTTAGACAAAAGCAGGAAGCAGACCTGAATCTTGAAGTATGCCAATCTTCTCCTACACATCAGCAGGACAACTGCCCAGAACCCTGCCGTGAAAGCAGTTGTTTTCTTAAAATTAGAACAGACTTGTGTTTGTGTGTTTTTGTTGTTGTTTGCTTGCTTATCTTCCTTTTATTTATCTAGGAATCATTCACATGTGCAGATTGTACCTTAAGGAAATAAGGTGATGTAATTTATACTTTCTATTCCTGTTTTTGAAACTGTTTGGGAGACTTGTTGGTACGCAGAAGAAGCTAAAAGAGCCAGGTCTGCTCAACTGACATCTGGAATTTCTGCTCCAGGCCCAGAAAGTGACTGTCAAAGTGGTGTTTGAGAAGCATGGCTTTCACAGTTCCTCAGATGCGTTCCTGGAGAAAAGCAGCAGCAGACCAGCTTCTGCATCTCAAACAGCAGAGATGTGAGTGGCTCTGCACTGTGGGGACTAAGGTACTGCTGGGTACCAGAAGCAGCTCTTTGGGACTGTGGCAATCTGAAGCAGAAGTCTGTTTAGAGGCATGGGCAGTTGTCAGGGCTCAAGCCATGGGACACGTTGGAATCACAGTTATATTGGCCTAAAGTACACCTGAATGCTTCTTTAAGTGTTTAATTCTTCCTTTATATGCGCCCTGAAGTTTTCATATCCTTGAAAATGTGTAGAGATTAAAATCTAATTATTGTATTGTTACCAATTCTGAATTGAAATGTTCTCTCCGGCAGTTAAAAAGAACTGCTAATCATGTCAATCCACTTGTGCGTAAATCCATGGAGGTCTGAAGAACTGCTCTAGGGCCTAGTCAGGTGCATCGAGAAGTGTAAGAGGCATCTTTTAATGCTCCACTTTGATTTGAAAGATTAGAACTGTAACTGCCAAAGGAAAACATATACATTTAAAATTTCAGATAAACAACTGAGAGGAAAATCTAAGAACATGCAAATTGACAGGGTGATATCTAGCCATGATAACTGCTATTCACACTGACATGCCCCCTGGTAAAACCAAAGCAGCTTAGATGTTCAGTTTTAGCTGAAATAGGAACCCATATTTCCTAACCCAAGATTTCCTATTTTTGGCTTTGCCCTGGGAAAAGACCATTCACTGTAGGAGACTACTCACTTTTCTGTAGGGAAGATGGGACAAAGATTAGTATGTGACATTTTTTAAAGGTATACGTTGTCCAAATTTTAGACCTCAATACATTCCTTTCAAGATTTATGTTCCAGCTGTGAGGAGGAAGTCTAACAATAGACAGAAATAAGATTGTTTAGCTTGGATAATAAGGCTCCTAGACTACCAACTGTGATTTTGCATCTTCTGGAAATAATGAGTAATGAAAAGGAGGATGAAGGAGAAGGAAATTATGCTGAAAATAGCCATCTAATACTTCCAGAAGTCATTGATCAAATCACAAAGAAAAGCCCTACACAGCTAAGAATAAGTGCACATGAGGAAAACATGTACATGTTGTTTCAAAGTCACAGCACATCACCAGCTACATCTGCTTGACATTACCCAGGGAACTGCTGTCTGGCACACTTGATGCAGAAGCCCAGCAGCTGCCTGTGATCTCAGATACACCTTGGGTTAGGTTCACTTAGGCTGATGCATTCCACACATTCACTAAAGTGATGTGTATAAATGGAGACCAGGTGCATGTTAGTTCTCAATGTAAAGCTTACCTTTATTACTAAAGCAAGTCTTTTTACCAAGGACTTCACAGCAGCCAGTGAGAGTCACAGAACAGTTTTGTTTAACAGTGCATTTCAAAGTGTGAAATACAGTGTGATTACAGTATCCTTCTGTCCAGAGCCACCTGACATTTGGATGAGCTGGACACTATGAATGGGATAGCTGATTTCCTGCAGATGCTACACTGTTAAATGGCTTGAATATAAACCAGGCAAGGAAGGATGGATAATGATGTAGGGTACAGACTCAGAAACCATTTTCCTAGTAATGTTAACCTCACATGCAGAGGATGATAGTATACTCCATACCTGCTGCACCTGTCTCTCCTGGAAGAGAAATTGTAGGAAAACTGAATATGAAGCCAGAAAGAGTCACTGACAGAGATTATTTTTCTTTCATACAGACTGTCTAGAAAAAAACTACTTTTAAAACACAGGTTATATCTAAGGCATAGAACTTTAACACAGAGAAAATAGTGCCCTTTCATTGCTACAGCTCTTCAATACTGAAAACTGGTAGAAAATATTATAATTATTGAACTTTCGGATTAAACAAAACAGAAAATGTCCTTTCCCATGAGGTAACACTGTTTGCTGTACAGCAGGTACAACTTAATGCTGGCAGAAGTGGATAGCTGAGAAAGCCTTCAGCAATAAGGACAATTTTTGAAAGGCTACTGATTATTATTAGTATGCCAAATAACTTAATTCTTTAACATACTCTATAGGGGATTATAAATCTTTCTGTAACATACAGAACTACAAATTGGTGGCATAGAGGATTTACGCTGTCTCTTAACTTCAAGATATCTTTTTACACAACACAAGCATTCAATGAAACTGGTCAATGTAGCTTACTGACCTTTACTTTTCCCTTTGTCATACACTTATTTAATTTGAATACAACATTCACATTAACATCAAACACATAAAATATGGAATAGATGGGGAGAACAGAGGACATATTTTAGTGCTTTGATGTTTACTGTCAAGGTTTTATTTAAGACTGTAGCCTAAAAAGGATAATAAATTTCCTTGAAAGCTTGCTATATTACTAGACTTTACCAAGTCCACAGGGTAGATTCAAAGTACCAAGAGTGCTAGCAGTCAATCTTCAAATGCATTGAATGCTATTAGGAAGCCACATATAAAATATCCATAATTGAATAATATTTCTAAAAAGAGGAACGACACATAAGAAGGAGTTTCAGATTAGACATATGAATGTGCTCACATTAGCTTTTTCTGATGTTTTACATAGAAATTATTTGCTTTAGAGGTATTGAAATAAAGACTACTATGTATAAAGTACTAATGCTGAAGTGCTGTATGATTTAGTAACATAAAGTATGGTCTAAGGCTAAGAAAAGCAAAGATAATTCTCTTGACCAAAGTGTTTGCTAGTTTATACCTACTGCTACCTAGTTGAAATTAAGTTCATCCATAGATTTGCAGCAAGAACATGAGTAACTGCAAGAAGGAACGCGTACTTGGTAGATTAAATTTCATGGTTTGATCAGGAATGAATAATACTTGATGTAAGCTGGATCAAAATAGATTCACTTCCAAGAAAAGTACAATGGAGGATTTCATAAAGAGTAGAATTGTTTTGGCAGCTTTTAGCTTTAAATAATTACAATTTATAGTGAAAAATAAACAGTTATTTACATTGGACTTCATCATCTAAACAGAAAATTCCTTTTCCAAAGTATATACATGTACGTTAATGTGAAGTCAGATTTAATTTGATCTTGATGGCATCCTATGCAGGGATGAAAAATTCAGTGTTTTCCAAACATTCAAAAGATATGCTGATTGACTTTGTTCTAAATGCCATGTCTTGAAACCTCCTTCATTATTTTGCTAAACCTCATGGATAGAATTAACTTTTTGATTCACAGTAGCTGGGAAATGCTGGGAATTCTGGGAATTCTGTAGACTTCTGTTTAGAAGCTTGAACTGTCATTGATATATTTCAGCTGGCATTCGCACTACTGAATTCCATTCTGGATTTTCTCCTCCTTACTACTTGCTGAACATTTCTGGATGAAAAGTCAAAGGAAGCTGTTGGAAGCTCAGTGCCTGCAGAGAATCAGTCCTCTGACATGCAGCGACCACAGCATCTAAAACATTAGGATTCGTGTCAACTACTGGATCAAGATATAAACATACACTTTTAACTTTGGTTAAAAAAAGGACAAAGGAAGTAGCCATCTCTCTGGCTTTATATCACTTTCTCAAATCAGTGAGAGCTTTGCAGTCTATTTCCTGAGTTATAGTGTGCTAGGTTCAGCAGGTTTGCTCAGTTACTGTAAGAGAACTACATCTGAAAACAAGTTTTCACCAATTCTCCACCTGAAGAACAAGGGGCAAGAAGAGATGGATATAATAAAGTTATCAAGATAAAGTAAGAGGCAGATGCAATACTGTCCCACAACCATGGCATGTATTATATTTTTGTGGTAGTTTCAAATTCCTGGGTTCTGGCCTGTTGCATGTTGGTCAGTTAATTGAACAACAGCATGGTCTTCGTGCTTGAAGAAGATTCCCTCAGGCAGGCTGAGAACTCAGCCCTGAATGATAGATTACTAGACAGACCAAACTACCTATTTTTCAATAGCTAATTTTCCTCAGTATGACTTTGGTTCACTTGTTTTGAGACACAGACTCCTTACAACAATTGGAAAACTTGAGGTCTTATTAAAAAAAAAAAACAAATCTGAACAAATATATTCCCATTTTTATACATTTATTTCTTCTTCTACAGTTTTCTTGGTCTTGAGATAAAGACTTGGGCTCAACACTTGTCCAAAAAG
Source organism: Lagopus leucura (assembly GCF_019238085.1). Lineage (NCBI taxonomy): Eukaryota > Metazoa > Chordata > Aves > Galliformes > Phasianidae > Lagopus > Lagopus leucura. Next base: position 22,270,874 of record NW_024962265.1, read on the forward strand.
GAACATGGCGGGGTCTTTGAAGTGCCTGAGCTGTTAAGATTTCTCAGAATGCGATGTCTGAGCTGGGCACTGGCACAGTGCAGTAGCAGCTGATCAGTTGCTCCTCCTATTTCTGACTCCTACTTTTGCAGTACATCCCTGGGGAACTTTTGAGCCCTCAAATATCTGTGTTAGCCTGCTTATGGAGTTCCCTTAGTGTCAGACACCATTAGTCTGGGCCAGACTGATCCAAAACCTGAAAAATCCCAACTCTGTAGAGTTGTATAATTCTCCAGGAGTGAAATAAGGGAGACTTTCCTATTACCACTGTGATAGCAGAACTAATTACTAAGTACAAATTATTAGAAACTCTTAGCTGATCCCAATTTCTCTGCTTTTTATCTAGAAAGAAAAAGAATACTTTAAGGTAACCCTCAAGTATTCAGCATAAATATTCCTAAAATGTATGAGGAGCTATTAAATTTTTCCCACTTAGGTCTAAATTGTACCATAGTTTATAACTTACCTCACAGATAATAATTTTACCAAGTAACATCAAGTTTATTTCATTTCATTTCAAACAACAGTAAGCTCCCTACTCAAATTTTACTGTTGCCTGTTTTGAAGTTTGGAAACAAAGGTGCTATTGTAACTGTGAAGGAAGAATATTATCATCGCTGTAAATAGCCTAGAACAAGGAATGGATCAGTCGATAAATTCCGTAAAATCATTATTTAATGTTGCATAAACAATATTTAATGACGTCCCACATTTGTTTTAACACTACTAGAGTGAAAATGGGATGAAAGTATTACCTTGACCACATTTTGAGATGCAAATTAAGGTATTAGACTATTCATTATCTTTCTGTCAACAGTTTTAGAAACAGTTGCTAGCAATGCATATAATCACTTTTAAATGACAGATCTTTAAGCCTGATGTGATCACTAAACCAAAATTCAGATTTACAGATTTACTTAGCAGATGTAGTTAGCAGCACTCCCATAACATTAACAGTCACAACTAATTTAAAATTCCGCCATATGAGATTGTATTAAATACCTGATTTTGGCAACTATAATTACCATGTTTGTTTGTTTATTTATTTATTTTAAGGAAGAAAGGGAGATATAAAAATTTCACTTTGAAATTGTCCAGAACTATGGGATATATTTTAGGGACGTAACCTACATAGTTAGCTGAACTCAGACAGATGGTTTATTTTCATTTACAAAGTGCAGCTATCCTTTGGATATCTCTTAGCCCACCATCTTTGTGCTTCATGTCCAGTCATGCAGATACAATACTCAAGATGAAACCTTTAAATGTTTGGGGGGTATGTTTGGGGGCTGGCTGACAGGTGCCTTTGCTAGAAAACTCATCTAGGCATTCCCTGTTGATGCAAGAGATCAAAATCAATGACCAAAATTTTTGAGGGTGAAATGATGGAGATCTTTAGCAGAAAGGATCCTTGACTGTTTTTTTTTTTTTTTTAATTTATGTATTTCATATATATGAATATATATTTCATATTTATCTAAATAAGTAAATATAGAAAGGTAAATCAACAGATAGGCACACAGATACACATCATGTAGAATTAGTTCTGTCTTTCAGGTGCCTAGGATTTATTTCCCTGGAATATTTTGTGTGTGTTTTACTTTTTTTTTTTTTTAATTAGTCTAATAAATAGTTTTCTATATCCATTTTGCCAGTTGAAAGAGGCAAAGCCAAAAGCCAACAGTATTAGCCAATTGATAGCTGCCATGGTTGTGGAGTCTCCATCTTTGGTGAAATTCAAAAAACTTGGCTTGACAGTGTCCTCAAAAAATATCTCTAGGTGCTTGACCCTGCTTTGAACAGAGAGGGATGGACTAAATGATCTCAAGAGGTCCTTTTTAACTGTGTCTATCCTGAATTCAATGGTTTTTAATTTGTGGGTTTTTGTTTTTTTTTTTGTAAACTGTAGCAAATATACTTTATAAATTATTTTTAATAATGAAGGAAAGGAGATCAAATATTTTAGTGGAGTGAATGCAATTTTTCTGCATCCTAAGCAACTCTTTTACCAAAATTCACACTGTTATAATATCAAAGCCCTGTATTATAAGAAACAACAATACAAAAAGAGTAGATTGAGAATATTATGCTAAAATCTTCTGTAGAAAGCATGTAGCTAGACAGATGCTGGAATGAATTCTGTTAATAAAAGTCAGTTGATTAACATTTCTCTCAGATGCTAGCTAAGGCTAAAAAATCTTACCTGTGGCTGTTAAAGCCATAGAATCAGATTAAAACACATACACATACAACACACACAAACACCAAGAACCCCCCCCAAAAAAACAAAAAGCCATGAATGCCAATAAAGACAAACAAAAGACCAAACTCATCTTTCTAGGAAATTGAAGGTACAAACAACAATTTTGACAGCAGTGGAACTGTTTCCAAAGAAAATGTTAGAATTTTCTTGAAATATGTGCAGTCTTTTCTCTTTCAGTCTGTATACTCGATCCCAAGCCACGAAATTCATTTGCTTTCTGACAGTCAATGATGGACTTTTTTGTTGTGAAATTACTCATATATTATGAAAAGGGAGCAAACAGCTGGTACCTTTCTAGTTCCTTCCACTGAAAATATCACTAAGATGATACTGTTAAGAAGCACATGTGAGAGTGTGGGAGTTTTCTGTAGAACAGAATGTTCCAGTGTGTTTTTTTTTTCTTAGAAGCTGAAGATGTATTCAGATTCCAATCAGAGAACCTGCCAGAGGTTTACTGTCACTACTGAGTGAGAAAATCAATTTAAAGTTATTCTGTTTTTGGTACATTTTGTGTTTTTACTAAATTAGAAGGTGTTTGGAAGTCCACTCAAATGATGATGGATAACCTCAGAAGCAATAAAATGAAAGTCAGTCTCAGCGTGTAGGTAGAAAGCCACTGTAATACTAATTATGCATTCTCCTCTATACACATTCCTTACAATAATTTCTCTAAGTGCATACTTAAAAGTCTAAGCCTAGGTTGAGAGATGTACTGCAATTAGAACTCCAAGGACTATTCTTCAAAAGGAGCTTAGGGCTGCGAAAAACGTTTTTGCAGGAGAGAGTAAGAATTTAAATGAGTCGTGTGGACATATTCTTTGAGTACGGTCAGGTATAAACTCATTTCCTAAGACTCACAGGAAGCCTAATTTTCTTAGCTTTTGAAACTTTATAGCTTTGATTATAGGTATGATGGATGTTATATAAATGGAAGAATCAATTTCTTAAAACAAATAGTGAAGGCATGTAAAATTAATGGACATTTTTTCTTAATATATTGACCTAAATATAACAATCAGTAGGTAGATCAAAAAGCTACAGCATTCATTATGCTTCTAGTAGTTTATGTTGATAAAAGCTAGATTGGAAGGCATGAAAGAACACTCATCTACAGAAGGAGGTAAGACAAACAGTGGGCAGGGCAGGAAGAGGGCAACAGTTGTAACTCTAAGTCTCTAAGAATGCCTAAGAAAAAATATTTTACCATGTCTTTCCAAGGAGGGAGAGACAGCTTGGTTTTATAGTTGTGATTTGTATCATTCCATTTTTGTTTTGAGATACGTACATATTTGAACAGCTCCTACAAATATGAAGAAAGAATGCCTACACTCACCAGGTCTGGATAGGAACTGAATGTGGGACTAAATAATTGTACTGTCTGTACAACCTCTACATGTTTGCTGAGTGTGAATTGCAACAGAGAGATATCTAATACACTATCACATATTTAATATGATTATGAAATTCAGATATTAATATATATTCCTTTGTTTCACTGTTTTTTTTCCAGTGTTTCTGCCATTACTAAATTTCTTTCATCATCAGTTCTAAGTGATGAGCTGTGTTAAATAATTTAATATTGTGCACTGTGTTATGGTATTTACTGTATGTAGAGTTGACATTATTGCCATAAACTGTGAAAAATAGTGTAAAAACTTTTCTCTATCTTTTTCAGCTGATGGCAAAAATGCCACAGAATACTATGAAACCTAATAAGAGCATTCTAACACTTAAGCAACATTACTCTCCTATGTGAATTATACATTGAAATGACTTATTTGTTTAACGGATCACTGAAGATTTATTTAAAATATGTTGACCCTTTGCTTTGCATTCACTGACAGCTGAATTTATATTACCAATAAAGAAGTGCACCAATGGAACTTAAATGTAAATCTCAGCTTGTCACATTCTCCCTTTGTAATTGAGGCCAGCATATCATTATTCAGTCCTCAGTCAGGAAAGATCTGAAAAAAATAACCAGAATAACAGAGATAACTATGTATCTGAAAATTATTTTCTGAAGTAATGACGTTACTTGGCTTTTCTAAAAGAGGACATGAATGTTTTTTATGAAAAACAGGCCCAAGACCTGCTTACAGGGCTGGTTTTAAAGACTCAGTGTACAAAGCTATTAATGACAGATTTCACAGAGCAAACCTAACATACTAATTATTTTTCCGAATAACATTTTTTTAATAATCCTATACTTACTGTTCTATGTCCACAGAAAGAACTGGAAAAAAAACCTCTGTGATATTTTAGACCCTTTTTTCCTATTAGTCTAACAGATAGTACGATGATCAATACTAATAAGGACTGATAGAATAATGCAAAATTAATAATTGTATTAGGAGTCCTGTAACCAAACCAGAGATCCTGAGAAATAAATATAAAAATCTTTTCCAGATGAATTTCAAATTTTGAAAGAAGATAGAAAATAAAGTTCACATTATTTGTTCCTTCAATTCACTTTGAAAATATTAATGAACTTTTCAGCGCAAAACATGGATATATGAAAAACATCTGCAATGAAAATTTATAATAAACTGTTCTTTCAAAAGTCAAAAAAGTTCTGCGATCAATCCATTAACTAACAAATACTTCTTTTTATCCTGAGAACTTAGGCTATTGCAACTTATGTCTTTATAATGTTTATATCTACAAATTCACTTCATCATCAACTTCTGTCAGTAGTGAATTTTTCCTTTGCTAATTCTTGCACAAGGGTAGAAAAGGCTGAAAAAGATTGAAGAGTAAAATGTGGCTTACCTTGGTTTCAGATAACTGCATACTATTTTAATTTATAACAATTCCTTAGTTTACATTATTCTCTCTTTTAAAATTAATAAAATGATGCAGATGATTTTCTACCATTGGTTTAGCACCTTTATTACCATTCAAGGATTTCAGCAATGGGTGCCAAATATGATTTTTAAAAGTTGTAAGTAATATTCTTTAATGTAAAGTAAGAAAATTATCTATTCAAAATTGTCTATTCAAAAATAATCTTTTCGATACAACTAAGCCTAAGTTTTGTTAGTTCAAAGTCATTATGTTTGACCTATAATATGTGATTCTTAGATGCACTTTTCAAATTTCTTTATCTTGGTTTATGAAAATGTATGTAGGAAACAGACCATTAGATTGAGTTTAACAAAATGACTTGGTTAGTTTTCTTTCATTTATAGATTATTTCATTGAGTTTACTAGAACCCACTCATGAATGGTACAGCACACTGCTTTTCCACTAAAACGGGACATGATGAGTATCTATCACTGAATTAATTTCCTAATGTACTTTTACAGCTTTGTTGTAGAGAAGCTTCACCTCTGGATAGAATCAAACTGATGGTACAATGTAACTATAAGTTGTATTTAATTTAGGATCCTATACCTTTTGTTGCTATGAAATAAACACAAATTTGGGCTCAATAATGATCGTGCCTAAATTTGTGAGAAAATGTGCCAAAAAAATTTGTGAGAGTAATGTCAAGAAAAATCAGTCTTAGTGACAGCTCTGCCAATACTACTACTACCAGTGCAGCCAACCAAAGTCTGATTCCTTTTGGAAAGAACCTCAGAAGCTCTCTAGTAAAAATGGTTGCTCAAAATAGACTTGGCCATGAGGTTAGGCACTGGTGCTCAGAGTTTTATTTAGACTGAAGACTCTTGAGGGTGGAGGCTGAACATCCTCCCTAGGAAACATATTCTGCTGCTTGATTGTACTCATGTACTTGACTGTTCTCATCTATGTCCAGTCTAAGCCCCTCTTGAATATATCCGCTGTCCTTTTTGTCCTCCCACCATGCAACACTGGGAGAGTTTTTCTCCACCTGTTCAGGTTAACTCCGTACACATATCACCAAGATGCTACTAAGCCCTCTTTTCATCAAGCTGAAGAAACCCCATTCCTTCAGAAGCTTCCTCTCACAGGGCAAGTAATCCTGTCTCCTGACCAGATCGGTAGCCCTCTGCTGAACCTGGAAGGAACAGTTTACTGGTGTATTTCTCAAAACTAGATGGAATACTCTAGATGTGGCCTAACAACTGCTGAGTAGGGAGTAGGCAGGAGATTCTACCTCCTATAGTCTTGTGCCTATATTTCTCCTAATACAGCCCAGGATGCTGTTGGCCTTCTTATCTATCAGGGCATCCTGCTGGCTTGTATTCAACTTGCTTTCTGATGAGACTTCCACAGTCTTTTCTTCAGAGCTGCTTGGCAGCTAGGCAGATCCTAGCCTGAACGTCAGCCAGGGGTAACTTCTTTCCAGCTGCCAGAATTTAATACCAATAAAGCACTAACTGTGATGGATAGTAAAATACACATTCTTTACAAGATTTTTTCTCTAACTGTCTTAAAAAAAGAAATAGCTTTAGCACAAGTACTTTAAGGTGTGATATTAATTTTTTATATTTCTTTTTATATATTTTATTTTATAATATTTTATAATATTTTATATTTATATCAACTTTTTATATTTCTTAAGCTGAAGACTCCATGTAGAAGTCTATGAATCTTGCAGAGTATCCTGTTGGTGGGCTAAATAAAGGAAGACAATGGACAGTGGAGGAATATGCCATATTTTCTTAATAGCTAGGATAATTTCTTTAACCGCAGATAAGGTAGATATGAAAGAAAGAGAATCAATTTCCATCTGTTTTCATTCTATAATTTAAACTTTCTAATTTTTATTTTGATCAAAAATAACTTAGGTATGTATGTCCCCTTGCCAAACATTTATTTTACATTCACAGCTCAATATGTGCTCAATATCACTCTCCTATTCAAGAAATTTATCTTGACCAGCTTTTCCAGTGATTATTTCACTTGAATATATTATGTAAAAGTACAAAATTTTTACAAACCAGTATTTAATAAGTAGATAATTTGGAAATCATAGAATCATTGAATCCCTAGAGTTGGAAGAGAACTCTGATGGTCATCTAGTCCAACTCCCCAGCTGTGAGCGGTATCACTACAGATAGATCAGGTTTCCCAGAGCCTGATCCAGCCTCACGTTGAAAGATGGGGCATCAATCATAACACTAGGCAACCTGTTCCACTGCCTCCCTATCCTCACCATAAAAGAATTTTTCCTAATATCTAACATAAATCTACTCTCCCTGAGCTTGAAGCCATTTCACCATGTTCTATCGCCAAAGACCCCGCCATAGCCTCCTAATGACAAGCAAGTCAGAATTCATGTATAATACAGTTTTAATTAAATTGTGGCATCTTGAAGCATTTAAATAGAGGGAGCTGATATTTCTTACCAAATTGCAAAAACATGCACCTGTACATACATTCCAGGAGTTAATACTCAAGAGCATTTTGCATAGGTATATCTGCACCCAGAAGAGAGCATAGTTAATATTTTTTAAAAGCCTACCAAGGAGATTTTTAAGGATTCCTTATTTGATGCTCTCCATTTGCCATGAATTAATAGATTAATATTTTTGTGTTAGTTATGTGAAACTTTTTAGGTATCTCGAGTCCAAGATTCTATATACAGCAACACTACCTTCCCTCTGAAAGCACAGGCCCCTCCAGATGAAGACAAAAACCACTCATTTCCCCTCAAATCACCCCACTGGATGGAATAGAAGACTGCTGTCATCAGATCTGCAATTTTTACTACATATTCCTACGTATTTTTTGTGTAAATTAAAACTACATTAACTGAATTTCCTTTATTTCCTTCTGGGGTATGCACACACAAACACAAAAGAATAAATAATTTTTCTATCTGCTCTACTGACAATTTCCTCTTCTTATTGCCCATACAATCAAGCGTCTTCTTTCCTCTGTCTCAGTTCATGGTTTAGTGGCAATACTGCAGGCCAATACAATCTCACCGTCACAGATTTTGTGGCCTTCCAGCAGTGGTTTACTTCTAGTGAAATTAAAAAAACAGCTGATGTTTTAAAATTTATTTATTTATTTATTTATTTATTTCCCACAAGTGACAAGAAGAAAAGAGTAAATATATAATTAAAGAGAAGGGGAGCATGCTAAGTGTGAAAAATTGAATCAAATTATTTTTCGAGATGATTGTATATTTATTCCAATAGATTTGGACTACTATACTATACTATACAAACTACTATACAAATGTTTGAAGGAAGAATACAGTAAAATTTCAAAGGGAATATTTAAGACAAATGCTTATCTAAAAGGTCAAAAAGAGGAGGAATACAAAAAAGGCAGCAAAACAATTTTGCATCTTTCCAGACTTTGCAATTTGCCTTTTATTTTCTGTCTGACCTTACGCTCTATTTTGTGTGTGTGCTAATGTGTGTGGGATGACACATCTAGGGGTCAGAAATTGGAGGGACCTGGGTCGCCAGAGAGACTAGTTCCATGACAGACACCCCAAAGGCATCAAGCTGTATGCAATTCATGACCAAGTTTCAGGCTGGTCTGTTTGGTGAATGGGAAAACACCCACATCTGGACCTTTTCTCCTCTAGGATTCAATGCTTATAGAAGGGTGGGAAGAAATGTGGAAGATTCTATAGGGTTAGTATAGTCCTTTCCCAGTATTCTTGCTCTAGGGATTCTGGATTTTTCTCATGAGATTTTACCTTGCTCAGCAGTGTGATTTCAGGCCACAGATGTGCTCTATTATGCCTCTATATGTCATCCATTCTTATCAAAACAGATAAGATCTGAGGAAAGAGAATTGATTGCTTAGTGTCTCAAGGAATTAGAGGAATTAGCATTGAAAGCTGCCAGATGTAATAACTATTCTTATGGTTGTACACTGCTGTACCTATTACATTAGATACTGCTTAGTCTTCATCTGGCCTCAATGTCTGTTCAGAATGAGTGCGATGAAAAGTCTTCTTGCACTTTCAGTCTTAGCTGAAGCAGGATAATCTGGTCAGATCAAGAAATTTGTGTCCAATAAAGTGCTTCTTAGAAAGTTTCCCAGACTGTTGATCTTCAGTGCAGTGTAAGTACACAGCATCTTCACCTTTATCATACAGAGGAATCCTTCTACCTTAGGATATATATTTGTACTTAGGTATACATAGAAGGGTAACTCTAGACAAGCCCATCCCACTGCTAATTCTGTGCTCCTGAAACTTCAGGCCATTTTGTGCACCAGATCTAACATTAAAAGAAATTTGAATTAAAAATTAATTTTGCTTTGGGCATTTTACAGAAGAGGAAATGTGTGGAAAATCAAAGAACAATCTATGCAAAGCCCTAAAGAAATACTTTGAATGTAGTTAATCTTCATTTTACTTTTAAGGTACAGGCAGATAGATTGTGTAACCAGCTTTATAGTCTCTAACACACTAAAAATTAGGGAGTAGTGGTCCACAATAGTTGCAGAGACCATTGTTTTGGTTGTACTTAGAAGTCTGCAATTTAGAAGATGGGCCTGTTTAACGGAGAGGAGAGCCACAAAGCTCTGTAGCACAGTCTCTAGGCTTGTTCATTCAGGTTGCAAGTTCTGCTACAGACAGTAGAGAACAAAGCTAGAGCTTGACAAATGCAATTGTGAAATGAGTATACTTTGCTTTCCTTTGTGCCAAGAGTTTAATATTTTGCCATAGGCAGAATCCCTTAATGTTTTCCCTCAAAGACTTTTGTATTGACCTGGCAGACATCAGTGCATTTCAACAAATTTTAAGTTATCTTAATGACAAATTTCTGAAGATCATTTCAGGGTAGTTGGGATTAATTTCTTCAATTCTTTTGAGGATTCTTTTGAAGCACACAAAGAACTGATTTGCCAGTGCCTCCCAGGTTTTACAATATTCTCAGAGATTTACTTCTCAAATTGGACCCAAAGCAACAATGATGCTAGAAAATAAATGTTCTTTCCATTTAAATATATTTGACAGGGGTCTGGTCTCTTCTTTTAACATTAATCCATTTCCTGTGACCCAGCAATCCAATCAAGTATGAATCAGAGTCTCACATTCCTTACAGCAAGAGAGCACTGGCCTTCAGGCCCAAACAGATCTTCCCGCAACTGCCACTATAAAAATACTCCTAATAAATAAATGAAGTGAGCTATACAGACAATTGGGTTGGTCATTATCAGCAAGAAGGTAGTATGTCTGAAGCTGAGATCTTTGATAGGGTTATCAGTGAAGAAAAATGAAGGATCCTTTAAAACATTCTTCTTATTTCAAAGTTACTTTTCGCATATGTAATTTGTAGGTTAACAGTAAATATAGTTCTTCTGTCTGCTTTTAGCAAACGTGCAATTCTGCAAAGTAGTACTGTGATGTTAATTTGATTAATGGTTCTAATGTGTATATTATTCTCCTTATCTTGCTTTCAGCTGGGAGGTAGTTATCTTCCTCAGAATATCTGGTATGATGCTATGTTTGGGTTCTAGGAAAAAAACAGTGTTGATAACACACCAATGCTTATAGTTGCTGCTAAGCAGTGTTATACAGAGGCAAGGCCATTTGCAGCGAAGGGCTCAAGGACCTGGGAGGGGACAGAATAGCTGACTTAAACTGGCTGAAGGGTTATTCCATACCATGTAACATCATGTGGAAGGAATTTTGAAGGAGGTAGGAGTTTATCTCACTTGCTTCTGCTGCTTGAGGGGCTAGCTGGGCATTAATCAGCGGGTTGTGGGCATTTGCTTGTACATCATTTGTTATATACATTCATATATACATATATGCATACATATATAGTCATAACTATTATCCTTGTAGTTTTTCTATCTCAGTAAATAGTTTTATCTCAACCTAGGAGTTGTACTTTTTTTCTCTTCTTCTTTTTTTCCCCCAGTTCTCTCTTCCATCTCTCTGGGAAGTGGGAGGGAGTGAGAAAATGATTTTGTGGTGCTGTGCCACTTGCCAGGTTAAACCACAACACTTCTAGTACAGAGAAAATAGGAAAATTCCACATTCCAGAAAGACAACTGCAAGGTTCACTTGAGAATCTGTAAAGTAAACATATATATATAAAAACCTGTATTTAGATATACCTGTACACATGCATATAGAAGCTGTCTTTTCTGTACACTGTACAAGTAGCCTGTGGTGCATATATACACTTGATCTTTTTACACTTTTTTTTCTTTTTAAAGTAAGGTTTCTTGATCTAAGTTCTGAATTGAGAAAGGAAGACATAGATACTGAACTTAATTAATAATCTGTTGCCAAAAACAAATAAGCTACCAGTTGCAACAATCCATGTGGCATCTTTTTTCATTTAATATCCTCTGGACAACTTCTGCAAGCCAGTTATAACTCTTTTCTAAACAGACACACAATATATTTTCAGTATCAGAACTATACAAGGGCATTAGGTAAGATTTGACTTTTGGTCTGGGTTCATAGCATTTAAGTCATAGAGTCAACATGGAGAGAAAAAGCAAGCCCTAAATCAGTTATTTAAAGCGAGCTGAATTGCCTTTTAGAGATGTTTGTTTCTACCCATTGACCACAGAGGCAACTTACTGCTCCTAAATTAGAAAATTTAGGAGGCTCAGTCAAGTTGAATAGGATGAGTCCAGACTGGCATCTCTACCTGACCCTATATTCTCTCTGTTCTTGCCCTCTTCTCTCATTCTCGCATGCAAAGTGAGTTAATACAAAGCTACGAAAAGGAAAGGTGAAATCAGCTCTGTCTTTGTACTCATCTGTGTAGAAATGAGGCAATGAATGTGACACAATGTACTCTTAATTTTTTTTTCTGCTGTAAATTATAAGTCTTTAAATGCCACACTTCACTTGCAAGAAAAATTTCCTTCCTTATTGCCATTACCATTCTTCATTCTTCATCATTCAAGGCATGTGAGTTTCAATGATTTTTCATTTATAACAAGTTCTGCGAAACAGGACAGGGTTATTTTTGAATTATTTTACGAGGAGACAAATTTTCAAGTTATTCTCCTATTAACAGCTTAATGTTTGCAATGCTAACAAATACATTCAAGTAAGTAACACATAAACCTGATACAACAAAAAACTTGATGGATTCCGTTTACATTGATTGGTTAGTCAGGAGAACTCTTATTACATTAAAATCTATCAAATGAGGAGTACCTATTAGTGGTTGAAAATAACAGTCTGTTAGCTTTTAAGAAATCAGCTTTTGGATACATAACAGAATCACAGAATCACATAATTGTAGGGGTTGGAAGGGACCTCCAGAGATCATCGAGTACAACCCCCCTGCCAAAGCAGGTTCCCTACAGCAGGTCGCACAGGTAGGCATCCAGGCAGGTCTTGAACATCTCCAGAGAAGGAGACTCCACCACCTCCCTGGGCAGCCTGTTCCAGTGCTCCGTCACCCTCACTGTAAAGAAGTTCTTGCGCACATTTGTGCGGAACTTCCTATGCTGCAGTTTCTGGCCATTTCCCCTTGTCCTGTCTCCACTCACCACTGAAAACAGTCTGGCCTCGCCATTCTGCCCCCCACACCTTAGATATTTATAGACCTGGATCAGGTCCCCTCTCAGTCTCCTTTTCTCAAGGCTGAACAGACCCAGTTCACTCAGCCTTTCCTCATAAGAGAGATGCTCCAGGCCCTTCACCATCTTCGTGCCCTCCGCTGGACTCTTTCCAAGAGATCCCTGTCTTTTTGTACTGGGGAGCCCAGAACTGGACGCAGTACTGCAGATGAGGTCTTACCAGGGCAGAGTAGAGGGGGAGAATCACCTCCCTCGACCTGCTGGACACGCTCTTTTTAATGCACCCCAGTAAGCCATTGGCCTTTTTGGCCACAAGGGCACACTGCTGGCTCATGGCCAACCTGTCATCCACCAGGACACCCAGGTCCCTTTCCGCAGAGCTCCCCTCCAGCAGGTCATCCCCCAGCCTGTACTGGTGCATGGAATTATTCCTCCCCAGATGCAAGACTCTACACTTGCTTTTGTTAAACCTCATCCGGTTTTTTTCTGCCCAGCTCAAACAAAGTTGACAGTTTACTTGGAACTGTATGTTTCTGTTAAATTAAAGTGCACACATCTATAAGCAACTGGGATGTGCATGGTTATTTTAAGAAGCAAAGTACAGTGGCATTCCTTGACCTATGGTCCAGAGCCAAGTGAACACGTAAAATAGAATCCTATTTTGAATGTATGATTTCCCTGTCAGGAAATATCACTCAGCTCATAATTGGCTTATGACCTTCTTTGTGCAAGGGTGTTGCTCAACCCTCATCTGCTAAGGGACATTTCCATTTAAGAATTTTAAAGAAGGCTGAATAATTTTTGCATAAAGATTATGAACATATGATGAAGTACATTCTCTACTCAAGTGCCGGAGAACTGCATCCTGCTCAAAAGACAGATCTGTGGACTGAAGGAACTGGCTCAGGAAACAGTTTATGGTGTGGCGTTTTCTGTTTGTTGCCAAAATCAATTTTATTAACTTATAATAGTTCTGACATAAGGGAGAGTGAAGACCTCATGTTTATGGACAGAAGCAATGGTGGTGTGGGTTATCTCCATTTGTTTTTGCAAATTAGCAACTTTTGCTTGCACTGGTCATTCTAAGCAGCGTAGAGGTGAAGAAAGGTGCAGCTGTTTCCACAGTGTAAGAGTTATGTATCTCTCAAGTGTTGCATTAATATGGAGATTTTAATCTTCTGTTTACCATGAGGTGTTGAGACAACCTTGTAAATCAGAATGATCTACACTGACTTTACAAATAAATTAGACTCTATTCTGTTTTCTGAGTTTTACTAAACTAATTAAGGCTGCTTAAAGAATTTTGGCAACAACTGTGCAAGTCAGAGGAAAAAGATTTAAAAATACATATTTTTTTTTAAAGTAAGAAAAACATAAAAGAAATAAAAAAAGATTGACAGTATTTTCTGTTATTTTGCTTTATATATCTATCTATATCTACATATCTATACATCTGTAAGAATATACACTATTGAATTTTCTATAGATTTGCAGGGCAGGAGAAGGGGATCTTTGTTGTTTTTGGTTGTAATGAAATAAAACACACGGACTGTGCAAAATATCATTTAAATTATGTTTATCATGACCATAAACATTTTTAATAAGATGTTCACTTCCTAGCACAGTGAGCATGGTTTTAGAAAAGTTGCATTACCACTGAATGACATTGTTTTTAATGCAAATGTTTTGAGGTACTAGAAAACAAGTATTAATACACATCTTTGTACAATTCTGTGTTCCCATGTGCTTTAAGCAAACAAGCTTTTCTCTGTAAACAAAGAATGTAAGAATTTTTTACCTTAATTGAAAAACAAATTCAGAACTGCTTTCTCATTGGTTCACAGCTAAGCTGTAATATAGAATTTGCTATTTAGTTAATGATTCTGCAGATTATTTGCTAGCCAGAATAGAATCAAATCAGTGTCTCATAGCGGTATTGACTTTGCGCTGACAGTAGGCACTGATTTTTGCCGTGCAAAGAAATAAATGTAAATAAATTCATATGACTGAATGCATAGAAGTCCATATATGATGAATAAGGTTTGCATATACAAATCCCTGACCATAATAATCACTATGAAGAAATGACTGAAGAAACATTAATTACTGCATGCCTCAGTTATGACTCAATTAGAGCCCTCCTGCTGAATCAGAAATTTATAGAAATGAACAGAGAATTTAAATTGCCAAATGTTGCAAATTAGTTCCTTAAAAGCTACGCGTAGGGTAAGTACCTAAAAATGAGCCTTGACCTACGTGTGAAGGACCAACCGTAAGTGAGTTTGTGGATGAAATTTCTGTTTGAACTTTAAGTGACTTAGAGACCTAACCCCCACGAACTTTTAATGGATGCTTGCAGTAAAAGTATTTTCCTCAGATGTATGATTCTACAACCCAATGAAATTTCATGGATAAAGCTAGTAACTTTAAATTCCCATATATCAAAAAACAAGCTGTGCTGCTCAATGGAGGCGTAGTCTGCTACCAAAACAGATAAATTAGTTCACCCAGAGGACACTATGATAATGTCCTAGTAATGCAGTTTTAATGACTGCTGTGTACTTGAAAATGGGAAATTGAAATGTATGACAGTATAAAGATATGATCATATATATTATTTGTAAATACAGATTTGTAGCAGGAGAACAAAATCCCTGAAAAACCCTAGGTATATCTTCTTAATATCAAACTCTAAAATAAGGATCTTTCTCCTTGCTCATTTTAACATGATGGTTAAATGAATAGATTACCTTGAGCAAGGATATGCTGGAATATTATTATGTAATCATTCTTCATCTCCACTTGTCTAAACTGAAATGCTCTCTTCCTGTGCATCAGTCCCTCTTGCCTCTGATTTAATACTCTGATGTTGTGTGATAAAAGATTAAGTAATCCTGTCCACTATTGTAGCTATTTACTAAACATTCTTGATTCATTTTTAAGTTTTTATGTTTCAGCTTCAAGTTGCTTTTTCCTTTTGTAAACATTGATATCCAAATCTCATAGACCCTTCTGAATGATATGGACATTTACCAATGTATCTGTGAGTCGTTTAATCACAATTAGTTATAGAATTTTAACACAATAGAAGCTGCTGATGAGCGTGACAGTGGCATCCTTTCTCTTCAATGAACTTTCAGGCTACCTGTTCTCAGTCCCCTGCATGTGGGAATGTTGATTTTGATAGTGAGGCCTAAACTTGTGATTAACCTTGAGTATGTCTTAAAAACTGAATCTTAAGCCATTGTCATCTGCATCTTGACAGTTCATATCAGAACACGGGAAGGGGGTATATTTTCCGAAGTTAATGGTGGGCTTCTTACTGTTAGCAGCCCTGACAGTGCCTCAGATGGAAAATGTTGCTATTTAATAATGGAAATACAGTCAGGAAAAGTTTTTACACTTTTCAGGAATTGCTCAGTCAAATCCATTAGCTTCAATCACTTTTTAAGCTGTTTCTTATTGGCTAAATCAAAGTTATCTGTTAGGTACTACTTAGCTGTGTCTTAATCTGGAAACAGCAGTGCTGGTCAGGTGACTTCCTAGGCCAGACCCATAGATCACCTTGACCACATCTGATAAATGAACATATTGAGAAATGCGCTCAAATATTTTCACTTTTGTTATTAAAAAATTCACATTTTTGATGCACTTATGCAGTCTTAGTGCAGAAACAAAGGACACAGAAATGCTGTCAAGGCTCTAAATCAAGGGCTAAATGAACAGATGGGCTTCAGTGTCTCAGTGATCAGAACTGCAGTATCTATCATTTAAATATCTTCACATTTAGAGGAATTATTTGTACTGGGTGAGCTTTTGCATGAAGATTATT
Organism: Lagopus leucura; assembly: GCF_019238085.1. Classification (NCBI taxonomy): domain Eukaryota; kingdom Metazoa; phylum Chordata; class Aves; order Galliformes; family Phasianidae; genus Lagopus; species Lagopus leucura. Next base: position 22,287,407 of record NW_024962265.1, read on the forward strand.
GATAATTCTCAGAACAGGATGCAGAGAAGATTGTAAGGTCAGCTGAAAAATGCAGATGTGATGTGGAACTTCTTCGCAGGATGAGAAGTCTGTGGTTCTGCTCTCTCAGAAATGTAGGCAGAACTGATGGCTCCTAACATTTGGAAGAACACATTCAATGCATTGCAACATATTTGTAGTGTTTGCAAAGCCAACTTTTATATGATTTAAAATCACATGCATGGCTGCCACAGCACTTTTGAAAACCCCGTTAATCTCCTACCTTTGGATGTCTTCAGATACCTTTGTTATGAGTTAATTTAGTCTGAAAGTTATGTTCCTAACCAGCTGAGTAATTTCTAGTCAGAATAATATGAAACAAACTTTAATATGGAGACTAATGTGGCATGATGGTGCTTTAACCTAACAGTAGAGTACTGGGCTTATAATCCATGCATCCAGTATTAGCAGGCACAATGAACACCTCAGGGAAAGCATACAGCTTCTTCAAGACTCAGAACAAAAACCATTTAACTACTAAATAATCAAAAGCAACATCGCATGTGAGTGATCCGGAGCTACATCAGCCCTTGAACTGAAAATTAACAGCATTATCCTTCTGTAAGGATATAATAGGGCAGCTCAACATAAAGATTAAATAAAACACCTGGATAAAACACCACTGTAAAAAATTGGTAAACAAGCCTGATTCTTACACCTAAAAATGTGAACAAAAGCAAATAGATCTACCAATGCTACAGCTCTGTCTGTTCAAAAAGCAAAACACGGATACAATTACCTGAGAAAAATAGCAAATATCTGTGTTAATCTCCTAATACATATAGACAATCTAAAGCTATTGCATATTCAGTATTATTCTTTTTCAATAACATTACTAGCATAAACTTATGGTACAGCATTGAATTGATTTTCACTTTTGCCTACTCGTGCACTTATTAAGTGATTAAGAGTAAGCTCAAAATCTATTCAAACAGGATTCAAACACTAACATTACTTCAAACACTTTCTGTGGTTTTGTGTCTTCTCAGACAGAAGATTTAAATTACATAGAATTTAGAGTGAATTTACAGGCTATGAGGTATGAAACACTTGACTCATAAATTCTAACTATCTGCAGCACAAGTTCCTGAGTTGAATTTTTAAAATCTATTTACGTACAATATAAATGAAAAAAATAATAAGAAACTTTATTGTACAGAAACAGGCATAAATAGCAGAGCTGTATAATAGGTAACCCAATGTTTTCTCCAGATCTAGTTGTCCTGGTCACTTTCATAGGCTTGTTTAATCATATACTACTTTTCTTCTGTGGTTTCATCTGCTCTCTATAAGTTAAAAGTAAAGAGTCTCTCTTAATCACAGGAAGATTGAACAAATACATTCATTCTCTTTAAGTAAGTTTTCCAGTTTGTTTCTGATTTTGCTTATTTATTTCTGATGTTTTGTTCTATCTGTTTATTTATTCAGGTGACATTGGTCCTCCTTGAAATCAGAGCTCTGGTTCATGTTAAAAAAATATAAATATAAAGTAAAAACAAACAAAAAAAAAAAGAGAAAGCCTTATAAGAGGACACAAGACAGGTTAGTGAAGAATTTGTCCTTTTTAAAACTGAGCATTACATAGTCAAATTTGATGCAGCATTATTTATCATCCTTTCAAAGTCTGTTACGTATTCACAGTGTGGCTTATTAAGGGACGTTGCCATCATGCATGCTATAATATTGTATTTGGTCGACGTAGGAAACTCTAATGAGAAAGAGACAGTAATAGGCTTTAGGCACAGACATAAACAAACTCAATAAAATCACATCAGAAATAAGAAGGAAAAAAAAAAACTATAAAAGAACAAAATCTGTACAAGAACAATGCCTGACTGCCATTGCCTTGAGCTCTTTCAGGATTTCTGGAGTTCTGTGCTGGCTGAGCAAAATTTTTCTCTGCATCTCAATCGTAGTCAATAGGTGTCTGCAAACTGCCTCATGAAACCTGCTTACCTTTATCTGTACAGAAGATATTCTAAAAACCCATAGGCAAAGGAAGTTGCTTTCTCCTTGTATACCATTATTTTTCAGGTATGCATACTACTGGCTATTCCTGCCATTTCCTCCTCCCTCTCTGAAGCTCACATTATAGCAAAGCTTAAGCAATTCTGAGAGAAGATATTGAATATCATTTAGGTAATGATCCACCTGTAGGTACTACTGCAAATAAGTGACATTGTTAATTGTCCCATGCTGGGAATTGGGCATGTTGAAGGGTACTGACTTCAGTTCACAGGCCTCTGAGTCATGATTTCCACAGTCAACTGTAACAACAAAAGTTGAGAGAAAGCAGGACTTGGGTAGATATGGCTATTTTTAGGAACTATTTGACATATATCTCTTTTTGCCTTCTGAGAATACACATATCCATCCCAGTAGAAGTCAGTCCATTTTCCTCAGAATCTTCTGTAATGTATTTAGAAGATGCATGTTCCCTCAGGAGCACAAGATTTATCAGAGGAGGAGCAATTCTCCTCCTAATTACAAGCATATCTACATATGCATATGTATACACATGTATGGAATAAATAAATAAAGAAACTTGCATAAATATACATATATCAGTACAACTTTGGTATTCTTTAGTGATTTCCTCAGTGTCCTCTGAGAAGCTGCTAGTTTTGGCCTCATGGCTCCATTTTTACTTTACTAACAGAAAATAAGAGTTTGAGTCTTCATTGTTATTTTTGTCCAGTTTTTTCCTTCTTTCAATGACTAGAAGGACTAATTAGGAGTTCTGCTAAGCAACTCACTATAGTGCAGATGAAATGATTTCTGATGTGCTCATTCCTTCTGCAGTTTATTCAGTGTTGTTTATTTTGTCCTCATTCTGTGCCTAGAGTAATAAGCAATTTGGATTGAGGCACTGCAGCTTCCCTGCCCTGAGGTGCGAACAGGTGGTTTTCTGTTTCCCCAAAGTCTCCATTGAAGTATATGCAAGATTCTCATTCTGTAATGTAGAGACTGATTCACAATGGGATTGATTCCACTTTTTCTTTGAGAGACTTTTGTATTTTTCTGCTGAATTCAATGGGAGAGAACTAAAAGTCAATGTGCTTATATATATATATATATATAAAAGAACCATCACCATATTTTTGTCATGAACTGAAGTCATAAAATTGTGGACACAGAAAAAGAAAACAATGCCTAAAATGGAGCGATGTCTGTTTTGTTAGCAAACCAAGATGCCATATACTAGACGTACAATGAAGACATGCATAAGACTCTGACAAAAAAGAAAGAAGTTCAGGTCACAGTGAAAAATATGGAATTAAATAAGTTGATTTCATACCAATGATTTATCAAAACTGCGCTCACTTGTTAATTAAGCAGCTTTGCTCATAACTGTAACCCTTTCTACCTATAAAAACAAACAAACAAACAAAACTTCCACATACTGCAGATTTCCCTATGAAAGGACATTTGTGAGACTGAAATTAAAAGCTACTGAAGTCTGCAATCCTCTTGAAAAATCCTTAGAATCCCTCGGCTGTCTATGTTCTCTTGTTCACAGCTCTTCCAGGACCACTGTGCTGACCCCCAGCACCAGCCAGTAGGATCCCAGCTAAGGAGCTACATTGTCTAGAAATGTGAAAAGTTCTTCAAGGGAAATACAAAGTCATTCAGTATTTAATCATGCTAAACTGTTCAGGAAGGCAGAATCAATCATTGGCTTTCTCATATTCATCATGTTTGGGTTTCTTTTTTTTGTCTTTTTTGTTTTGGTCTATTTTGCCGATCTCCTAGAGTACATTTGCTGTTGCTAAGATCATATCTCTAATCAAAATGCATTCAGTACATCAAAGCTCAGCACATAAAATGGTAAATGTATATTGACCATGAGAAGTCACCTGCAATCTCTGATGCTTCAAGTACATAACCAATTAAATTGCAGTGGAGTAAATCGAATGATAGCTCAAGGCAAGAATATGGAGGCTGTAGGTTTCTAAAGGAATTTTGAGACAATGTACCTTTTTAAAAAGATCAATTTGCACTTATTGAAACTTTTTGCACTAGATCTTTGAGTAGTAAATTCACACATATTAGGACCATACAATGATAATGTGAACTTGGGGGAACCTTATCAGTAAGTAAGTAGGATTGTTTCTTGTGTATTTTGGAAGCCTGCAGACTTTGAATGGTCTCTGATGCAGTTTGAAGGCAGGTAAAGGAAAGTGAGCACTACAAACAGGCAGAGGTTCTGTTTTCATGTTAAGATACTTTTAGTTCTGTTCATTGCAAAGACGCAGAAGGCAAAGAATGGATAGATACAGACAAGACTAAGATATTTTAATCAGTGCTTAATCAGTGGAAAATCTTCTTCACAATAATAAACTGAGTATCACTACAGTTGAGGATGTTAATGACTTCCAGAAAACAATTCCAAAGTCAGGGTTTTAGGCATACAAAGATCAGTACTGGCCTAAATGCAACAAGGGCCACAAAGTCAATTTCAAAGTGAAGTAGAGAGCTTCTCATCAAAGTCTAATAATTACTGGTCTATGTCTTACGTAAACCAAATTACTCATCAGAGATGAATCTGAGCAGTAAGAATAAATGTCTTGGTTAGCATGTTTTGGCATCAATTCATATCCAGACACATTCCAAGTTATATTTCAAAATGAAATAGAATCCAAATGCAACCCTCTCATTTGTCTAAAGTAAATGGGAGGAATGAATAGTCATAGTCATCATCCAAATCTGGATGTTCAGGAGAGCAGTTAGATCTTTTCCATCAATTTTTCTTTATTTATCAGTCAAAGGTTTTTTGTTGCAGAATGTTATTATGTTTAACACCTGCTATATTACTGCACCATTTTCTTGGTGCTGACATTAAAACAGAGGAAATCAAATGATTGTATTCTAAGATACAACCTATACTTTTGAAGATTTACTTGGCAATCTAAATATATATATATATATATATATCTGTACGCTTGCCTTTCTTCACACTGAGATGAAGAATACTCCATTTTAACATCTTCCTATTTCTTATGCTTATTACATACCTACACAGACTGTGGATGTTCTGCACTGAAAATTACCCTGATGCAATAAAACCAACCCCAACTTTAACACACACTACCATCACCACAAAAAGAAAATAAATCACAATTACAGCAGTGTTACAACTGCAATGGCAAGACATGAATCTGTAGTTATGAATCACTACCACTCTGGCCTAAACTTCACAGAGTTTCCTAAAAAGAGAATGAAGTTCCAGCAGTAGAATAATTTGCCTAATCGGCATCTGAGAACCTCTTCTGAAGTAATCACAGGCCACTGTGCTGTTGCCAGATTATGAGACTGCTGTGGACAGGTCACTTGGCAGATGGCTCTGCGCTGATGACTGAAGCAAGGGAGCAGGCAGAAAATCGCCCGGCTTTCCAGATTTGCTGTGAGGCTGTTACAGAGTCCCTGCATGGGTTCTGTCAGAATAGTGCTGCAAAAAATACATCCTAATATATATCCTCACTTCTCCTAATAAAATTGCTGTGCACTTCTTCTTACAAGCTCCAATAAGAGTATACAAGGCTTAAATCTTCCTCCAAAATGTGTTGGATATCAATATCTGTAGATGCATCAGCTAATAGAGAATTTCTAGCATAAGGTGCTGGGTACATGTACAAAACTGGAAGATGCTCAGTGCCGACAAGACTCAGATGCTAACCTGCAGTGGTTACTGATGCAAGCACCAATGTACACGTACCAGTGGACCAGGGATGAAATGCTGCATCTGCTGATGGGACAAGCTGCGGTCATGAGATATCATACCAATGTAGATCATTGTGAAATGTGGGTAAAAATGCAGATATCAGGAAGCAGAGGAGATGTTTGCTATTTTATTATGCTCATAGTGATTCTTTATATGAAGACTGCCCCGTAAATAATACTCTTATTTTATTATGTTGGCCCACAACATCAAAGGTAGATGTTGGTAGTACGGCACTAGAGACTGAACCTTCCCACCAATATTCCATTACATGTTGCTGTGTGACAGATGGCAACAGAGGGGCAGTCTGACAAAATGGCATCTGACATGGAAGTGCATAGGGAGCAAAAGTGTGCCATTGAATTTCTCCATGCAGAAAGAATGGCACTCACTCACATTTATCAGTGCTTGCTGAATGTTTATGGGGACCAAACAGTGGATGGGAGCACAGTGAGGTGGTGCGTTTCTGCAGTTTGTGAAAGCAACAGTCATCAACTTCACTTCTATAGAAGTTTATGAGTGCAGCTTGTGAAAACAGATAGCTAATGGGTGTGACTGCATTGAAAAATAGCGTTTTGCAACTGAGAATTTGCTCCATGAAATAGTGCTATTGTGCTCTATATCTGCTGTAGTTTCCACAGAAATAAATAGGAGGCATTACATTCAGAGCAACCAACATATTAATCAGCTGTTAGTGTGTAGAGTAACATTACATCAATCTGGTAGTTGAAAAACACGTAGGTGAAAGCTGTAGAGCCAGAGCACAGCTTGTTTGTTCATCAGTGTAAGGATTGTACAGCTGATAGCTACATCTGCCACTTTTGGCTTCTGTCAGCAGTTCGAAGGACGAAAGATGTCTGGTTGAATTAAAATGCTATTTACTTTTGAAACACAAGTTTTGGAAGGCTTTTCTTAGGAAGATTATTGACAAAGGGTTCTTGTTCAGCTACTTGTTTCTCTACTGTGATCAGATTAATGCTTCAAGTGTAGTCAACAACTTTTTAAGTGTTTGAGGTTGCAATCATTTATTACTGCTACCTGTAAAAAGGTTTGCTTACAATTCTGGTTATAACTCTCATGGAAAAAAAGCACTGTAAGACTTTATAAGACACTAAGAGGAAGAGAAGAAAATAAAGAGAAAAGGAAAACCTTCTGGGAAGTTTGGTTTGCCTCTTTATTAGTCTGAAAAGCTTTTAAGCCCTTGCTGATTGTGTTTTTTCAGTTTGTTTTTCTTCTTTTTTTGTCTTTTTTTTTTAGTATTAGCACTATCAAATGACCTTTCGTTTTAATCTTCCATAGACTATTTATGATCTATAATCTTCTACAGTGATCCTAGAAGGTTAATGCTTAGTATTCCTTAAAATTCATTTGAATACTTCCAGCCAACTATAAGATGTAGTAAATGGATTTATGAATTAAAAGATGATTGATTCTGTAAGAGGCTATTGCTGACTTTACAGTACAATTCAGTCATTTTTCAGTTAATTTCATACGTTATTATATCCAAGGTAGGTTAATGGAATATTAGGTTCCATTTTCCTTTTTCTTAAAGTAGAAGGGGCACTGGCACTGCAGTTATCAGATTGTTTAATGTTATGGTTGGATTATTGGGTTGATTAAATTAGATTAGTTAGATTACTGTCTCAGAATTGTACTTTCATGCATCTTATGTTCCTTCTGCTTTGAGATATTTTAGAGTTCGTGACATTATCATTTCAGAAACCACATCCCCACGCAGATATATTTGGAGGTTGTTATTGTAAGCTGGAACCTAAAATAAATTCCTTGAAGTTAAGCCAGAAGGATCCAGGACTAATAGTTCAGTACAGATAATATTTTTTGTTTCCTTTGATGGGAAGTATTTATTACAAATGTAATTTGGTTAAAAGAATAATACAGAGAGAGACAAGCCTATGTTGTGGTACCAATCTTCTCAAAAGTAGTTTAAGCAGTCTGGAACAGAGTATTGATAACTTTCATGGTGCCAGCTCCATCACCTGAGGGAAGGATGCCAGCAGTTTTCTCTCCATTCTGCCAGCTGGTCTTTGCTGAGGGATGGAGAAACAGCAACATGGTCTCTTCTCTTCTGACCATCCTTTCCCAGGCCAACAAGGCACTAGAGCTATCACTAGGAATTTATCCTATGGTAGTTGTTAAGAGGGACACTTTGTTTCCTCATTTCAACAGATATTTGGAATTCTAATCCTGCTCTTACCACTGAAACTCATCAGTGAACTCACAGGAAGGTCCTGATTGCTGTTTGTGAGCCACATATAGAGTCTGTGCTACTCTTTGTGGTCATGAAGTTTTCCTGCTCTTTTTCCATCAAATGAAGGGTTGTTTTTATGCTCTATGAAGTGATATTCCTGATGATTACCATCCATATCATTTTTGAATTTGCTATGACTGGAACCCTATATAGTAGCTGAAGCTCTGCTTGAGTGGAAAGCATGCTAAATTTAAACAAATGTTCTCCATTCTAACAGGAGAATTTCAGCCACAAACTGAGCTTTGTTTTTCTGATACACCTTCATTTATCTTTCTTTATTGTGCCTTGTCGTTGTTTCCACACATAACTGCTTTGTGCTGGCCACTTTCTTCTCTTTCCACATTTTTATGCTGCTGTCATTACTCATTTTACCAGCTCATCCATGTTGCTGATGCTCTAAAAACCTGCCAAACCTTACAGCACCTGTATGAACTGAATTCATGCTTTTGGGACTTATTTCTTATTTTGGCATGTCAATTTCATGAGCAGCCTTATAACCTCTCCTCTCTTTGTCCTTGAATCTTGACACCAGGTTAACTGTCTGACAATGTGCCACATCCAAAACCCCTTCCAGGTATGTTCCCTGGGCCACTGTTGCAGCCACAGGCTTGTCCAGTTGCTGTACTCAATACAGAATCACAGAATCACAGAATGGCCAGAGTTGGAAAGAACCTCAAGGATCACGAAGTTCCAACCTCTCCATTTAATACTAGACCAGGCTGCCCAGGGCCCCATCCAATCTGGCCTTGAACACCTCCAGGGATCCACATCCACAACCTCTCTGGGCAACCTGTTCCAGCACCTCACCACTCTCCCTGTAAAGAACTTCCCCCTGGCATCCAACCTAAGTCTTCCCTCCCTCAACTTAAAACCATTTCCCCTTGTCCTGCAGTTATCTACCCTTTCAAAGAGTTGATTCCCCTGCTGTTTGTAGGCTCCCTTTAGGTATTGAAAGGCTGCAATGAGGTCACCCCACAGCCTTCTTTTCTCCAGGCTGAACAAGCCCAGCTTTCTCAGCCTGTCCTCGTGAGGGAAGTACTCCAGTTCCCTGATCATCTTTGTGGCTCTCCTTTGGACCCTCTCCAACAGCTCCCTGTATTTCTTGTACTGGGGGCTCCAGACCTGGACACAGAACTCCAGATGGGGCCTCACAAAGGCAGAGTAGAGAGGGACAATCACCTCCCTGTTCCTGCTGGCCACCTCTCTTCTGATGGAGCCCAGGATACCATTTGCTTTCTGAGCTGCGAGAGCAATTCAACACTGAAGCAATGTCCTTATTTCACAGTTCTCTGTATTCCTACTCAGCCATATGAACACACTGTACAAGGTATACCTCTTCACCAACTGCAGAGGCCATGTGGAATCTCAGACATCAGAATCCCAGCTCTTTAATGAGGTTTGGTTACTGCATGATGGTAATCTTAAAAAGACCACAAATAGTTTTGTTCGAGTGCATTATCTTTGCACATCCTCAGTTTAAAGAAGCAGCACAGTTGCTGGCAGGCTGAAAAGCTCTAACTCCTGGCTGTACCCTTGGGTACATATGTAAAGGCCAATCCCTCCAGCACCCAATCCTAAAGCAGAATCTATCTCTGCATGAAGTAAACACCACAGGAACCATAACCAGCTCTATGGCTTGGAACCATGGCAGGGCAAACACACATTATGACTGTTTTCCAAAACACTCAGAAAATAAAAACTTTCTTCGCAGTCAGAAATTTCAGCTACAGTTTTCCCCCTCTTCTTTCTGTCCTTGATTAATCTCTGGAGAGAAGGGAAAGAGAGACATTTATGCAAGAAAGCCAACAACCACTCCTTCAGTCATCACTTCTCAAATTCCTTAGCCATGTCCCTCCTGGTTCTGAGAAGGTGCTGAGGAAGATTAGCTGGGGAGACTTCTCAGCATCCAGCAGTACCTTCCAATGCATCCAGACCTGCTTGGTGAAGGGCTGTTCCATTTCAAAGGCAACTGATTCAGCCTGAGTTCACACTGAGCTGTAAAGTTGTAATGGAAACATTTTTTAATGTAGAACATCAACCTAAGGCAGCAGTGAAAGGGAGAAGGAGACAAGATCTCATAATGCTAGCTGACTCAATTCCTCCTGCAAATTAAGCATTCTTGGCAAGAGATTCTTCTACATAAAGAAATCAAAACAAAACCAAACCTGGAAGATTCAACTGGTTTGTTGCAAGAATTACTACTCCTCTCCATACCTTAAACAGAAGAGCTTGCATATTTTTATCTTGGGTACCTCAGACTGAGAAGACATATTTGTATTGAACTTTGTCTGCGTAGTCAACTTCAGAGATCTGTTCCTCATCAAATTTGTGTTTGTGGGTGAGGAAGACACTGCATGTGGTAGAAATTCATTCCTTACAATAACAATCTTCTCTTGAGTATTCTTTATCCTTTTTGCTTACAATTATGCACAGTAAATTTCTACTGAAACCTGCAATCCTGTTAGTTTGGCAAAAAGGTACGTGCTGTCCTATGGTAGATTTTTAACTCTAGAATGTATTTTTTAACTTGATTAAGTTGGCTTTAGCTGTGCCATCACTATTAATATTAATGGTAACCACACAGTTGAAGCTCTGAATATGAACTTGAGAGTAAATCATTAAAATGCACTTGTTTAATTTTTATTGCTCTGCATGTCAGGGTTATCAACCAGAGGGAGGATTAGAATTATGCCTGTAACTAAACAGGTGACCATATACATTTCTTGACATTTTTCATTATGATAAATCTTTTTTTTCAACTTCTCTATATTGTAAATTCTTTTACTTTCTAAAAAAATGTTAAATTTTTAACTAGATAGATATAAATGGATATATGTGTTCAGTGTTTTCATAGTCTTAAAACTGTTAGCATAATTTTTTTTTTAAGCATCAAAATCTTAAAATTTGAGTCTCTAAATGAATTACTAATAGAGAAATACATAAATACATGTCTTTTAAAAATACATTTTTCTTCTATTTGTCTCTTTTAGTGTGTGTGTGTGGAAAACACTTGATTGCAAAACCTAGACTGGCACACTGCCGAACATATTTTGATATGTTGAAATATTTTGATTTTGGCATTATTGAGCAGTCAAATGGCATTCATGTATCGAAAAATAATAATTATTGTAGCTCTGAATTTAAATCACTCTGTAAACAATAAATTAACTGTGTGGGTATAAAACACTTCATATCAAATAGATGGTCACACACAAAGGTTTACTGTTCAGGATTTCTACACGTTCATAGTAAAGTCAAAGAGATTAAAAACCTGCTTCAAAATCCTACAGAAGTTGGTGAAAAGATGCCCACTGACATTAGTAGGAGTTGGATAGAAAACAGCATGGAAAAAAAAAATCAATAGACTTTGAATGTGCTGAGTTCATACGCAGGGCAGGCACATCCGCATCTCCCGGAATGAGGCATTGACTTCCTCCAGTACATGCAGAAAATACTGTTTGGATTTTAATTTAATCCCATGCTGATTATTCACTTGCTAGAGGCTGACAAATGGATGGACTACTAAACTAGATACTTTTAAGGCCATATGGAATATGGCAGCCACTTTCAAATGTGTATTCAAACTTAAATAATATGTACAATACATGTAAACATGCTGCCCTCCATCCCACTCTCTTTTTATCTTTTTTGTTTGTTTGTATACTTACATATACATATTTATGTATGTATATATATGGTGTATGTATTTTAGAGAGAATCTTTAAATTATGACAAAAAAGATTGTACAATTTTATGTCAGAAAGCATGATATTTTTCCCATCTCTTGGTCTGAATGGAAAAATGGCTACTGGGATGCAGCAGACAGGAGAGACAATAAATGTATACTAGGAAGGTAGTTTAGGAAAGTTTCCTAAGAACTGACAATCTCTGGAGTGTGAAAGAACAGCAAGAAATGAACTCCATGAGTTTGTCAAACTTGTGAAAGGCTACTAGTGCACACTGGCATTAACAGTGGGTTGTATAGCTTGGACCACACCAAAGATACAGTTTGTTATGATAAGCAATGTTATACAGATACATTCATTATGATTCCATACGTTAAAAGATTATGTGCACATCTGATGAGAAAAAGACACAAGGATTCTCTGAATTCCCACACAGAAGCTATTCTTGTGCCCGTACAACCTTATTCAATTATGTTTGTGATTGATGCCCCAACTCTTGTTCCAGTTGTTACTAAAAGTGAGAGCATGAGCAAATAAGTGAAGCTTGTAAGTGAAGTGTGGTGGTGAATAAGTGAAAGTACGGTGTGAATAGATATCTATTGCAATACTGATTCTATTAATAATAAAAACTAGTGAGTAAATAAATATTTATTGTGATCTCTGCCTGCCATCAATTGCTGAATAGGGATTGGGAATTTAAAACATTTGGGTGTATAAGTGACTAAGCTCCTTTTTTTTTTTTTTTGGTAATCGAATAATTAGATATTCAGTTGTCAGTGTTTCAGTAATCCTAGCTCTGTGTTAAAACATCTGAGTTTTTAATTAATTTGTTTTCATACAGCAGTTTAATTCTTGCTATGGCTCCACTTCAGCTTTACTTTCTGTTAAATGCTTGACAAAGAGCACTGAAATAGAAGTTTTTCTATTGTTTGACATTTGGTGTGGATGTGATATTTCACTCTGCATCCACAGAAGGCAACAAGACGCTTCTAGCACATACACCAGTCACATTTAGGGAATGTCTAAGGCATTTCTTATACTGTGTCTTGGGAAAAATCAACAAGGCTAAACTAAAAAAGAAGTAATGGCTTCCAGAGGGTAGGAAGATTTTCGTGAGTAATTTTCACTATAGGATGTGGAGATAAGTTTGTGTGTTATACAGCTAGGTTTAACTACAGGCAATCTGCAGGTAGTTTCATGTGTTATATTTTCTTTAATCCCAAATCTATGTTAGTTAATTCTTAGATATACCCCACAGATTCATGAAATAGGTGTTGACTTTTGTACATTTTGTTTTTCAAGGGATTATGTTTACCAGTTCATTCAAAATGAGAAGGCTTAAGGACTCACTGTACAACCTATAACAAATCTGTGAATTAACAAACATTTTTTTAAAACTTCATAGATGTGCATTTTCAAAGCAGAATGGGGAAGATTAAAGTTTCCAAGGTAAACCTAATTTTGGCATTTCCTATGTTTTGAGTATTTGATTTTGCAATATTCATTGTTTTCTCAGTATATGGAACACTGGGGAAGTGTTGCAGAAAGCTGAGAATAAATAAGAGAGAAACAGGTTCAGACAAAGCAGTCTGTCGCCCTTGCTACAGATGGCACATCATATCTCTAAAAAGTTAAAAACAATCTGAATCTTGTAAGCCTGATATCATTACAATGAAGACTTTTTATAGTATATGATTTATGTTGTTTTGTAACAGTTCTGAGAGCAGTGTGATCTCACAGGAAAACCATTTAAGGTAGGAGGATTACACCAGCAAAAAGTACTAAGTGAAAAACACAGCAGGAGTAAAAACCAGAAGAAATCCTCTGAAAAGGAGACAACAGCACTCACTTATTACATTTGCATTGAATTGCAGACTGAATAAAACCAGAAAGCAAAAAGGGAGCCATGTGGATCAAAGTAATATAGGGAAAAAAAGGCTGCAGAGGGCTACCTATGTTGGCTATCCCAGGCAGCCAAGCAGGTTACCAGCTCTTTTAAGTGCACTGGAGGTCACCCTAACAAAATGAGGAAGGAGCTACTGTGTCACCCCATCAGCTTTCACAATGAAGACAAACCTCAGAAATTCTGCAAGACATCTAGAAAGAAAGTTGATTCCTATCATATTCCAAGGCTGGACTTTATTATTTTGTATTCTTTCCCCAGCGTATGTAAGCAGGAGCTTACAGGTTGTTTGTTTGTTTGTTTGTTTTATTTTAAAAAGCTTTAACTTTGGATGATCACATTTGAGCAACCTGTCAACACAGCAGCAAAAGAGAATCCTGCTAGAGCTAACTCTGTGTGCTTCTCAAATTTGAAGTCCCCCACGAAGAAGTGATAGTTTGACTCATAAGTTTTATCTGCTTCTACCAGCTGAAGTTCCTATTTTCTGAAGAGGGCTGATTTTCTCCCACTTATAATATACTCAGCATTGAAAATATAATCTGAATGCAAAGATAGAAATCTCTGGATTTGACAAAGAGAACTTGCTTCATTTGAGCTCTGAGCAAAAGTGGAATATGTCTAGATTTTACAGTGACATTTCTAAATTATGCTTAAAGCGCTTGTTGTAAATACTGTCAATCAGAAACCAAGTTGAAGAGTGGATGAAAGAGGAAAGGGACACAGGTACTCAACACAGATGTTTTAAAATGCCCCTGAATAATGAACAAACTGCATTAAAAAGAAAAAAATATATATATCTCTAGCAGTATTTTTGCATGATTCTGTCTTTTATGCAAAGATTAAATTCACATGAACTATAAAACATCAGCCTCACAGTTGAGTGATGCTAAGTGATGTTTGATAACTAATGTGCACATGGATCAGTTGCTGCTGTAGGAAACTGTCCACAGGGCAGCCTGCTTTGGAGCTAGTAGCCCCAATGTGCAGCCATGCAGGGGGCTTCTCGCAGGACAGACCTGTTGTGGAGGAGGCAGGAGGAGATGAGTAACTGGGACAAATTGGAGAGATGAAGCAACTCACTGTTCCCCGTGGATGTTGGATGTAGGATTGTTGCTAACCCAAAAGAGCAGGCATCCTTACCCTTGTGGGTGGCTTTGCAGGAGTGACCAGCTGGGTAATGAAGGGAAGAGAGCAGCATTAGGGTTGTACTGGAGGTATTAGTAAGGGGCTGGAAGGAATATGAAGTGCCTGGAGTGGGGCTTTCTGACAAATTTTGGAGATATTGGAAAGGTACAAATGAGGTAAGGTACAGAAAGAAAGGCTGCATATGGATGAATGAAATAAAGATCTGGGAAGGATCTGGAAGATTTAGAAGAGTCTGAGGTCCACGTGTGTTTGGATGGTGATCTTTTTCTTTATTTAAGACATGGAGCTGTTAGAGTGGGCACAGGGCCACAAAGATGATCAGAAGGGAAGAAGCACCTCTCCTACAAAAATAGGCCAAAAGAGTTGGAGCTGTTCAGTCTGGAAAAGAGAAAGCTCTGTGGAGACCTTACAATGGCCTTCCAGTGCTTAAAGGGGCCTACAGGAAAGATGAAGTACTGTTCATTAGAGAGAGTAGTGATAGGACAAATGGATAATGGTTTCAAACTAAAAGAGGGTAAATTTAGATTAACTATTCAGAAGAAATTCTTCACTACGAGGGGAGTGAGACACTGGAACAGATTGCCAAGAAGTTGTGTATGAATATCAGGCTGGATGGAGCTTTGAGCAACCTAGTTCAGTGGAAGGTATCCCTGACCATGGCAGGGGAATTGGAATGAGATAATTGTTAAGGTCCTTTCCAACACAAGCCATTGTATGAGTCTATGACCATAGGCTGTAAAAAAATGTATGTATTTTACTGAACTAGAAGCCTAATCTAGCAGCTTGGAGCAGTAACTATCCCACAAATATCCATAAATGCTCCAGCCACTGGAGGGGAACAAAGAGGTATACTATGTTAGCAAAGAAAAAAAAAAGAACACACATTTTAGGACAACTGTCAAAAAAGAACTATCTCCTGAAGGTAAAAGTACTTATTAATTATTTTCTTTCTGAGGCCAATTTCAAAACTTCAGTTCTGAAAGAAAATCAGGGAGATGTGCTTTTTCTTTTTTTTCTTTTTGCCTCAAAGTGAAATAACTACAAAGTCACAGACATGAAGGGCTTTATGCTCTTACTGAAAGCTCTTACCTGTCTTGAAACCCATAAAATGGCATATACCTGCCTGGAGACTCAGATTCCTAGGATCAGGATACAACACCACAGCACTTAAATTTTCTTCACAGTTTCTAGCTCATCATGGATTTTAAAACTGATTATATTTTGAAACATGCATCTGTATGCAATCTAACCTGTCACTAGACAGAATCACAGTTTCAAACATTGTACTGAAAGTTATATAATTATTTGGAGTGAAGCAATCATATAATGTATGGGCAATTTACAGTTTTGAAGCGCGTTACCTAATCCTGCTAAAAAGAATGTTAAGACATAATTGTTTTATTACAGAGTTCTTTTAAAATGAAATAGTGGATTGCTTTTGCTTCTGAAATAGCATTATCTTTACATCTATGGTGATACATTTACAAGTATGTCAGAAAATCTAGATTTTCAGTTGCTAATCTAGCAATTATTTCAATTGAACTTACCTTCCACACTATGTTTAAATACAAAGAGGAGTGTCAATCTAACATCAAGACTTCCACAAGACACTCCAAGGATTCTTACCTTGGGTCTTTATTTATTGACAATGGCAGAAAATCATCCTCATACTGTAATTCTTCCAACAATAGGTGACAACAAACAAATTCCTAATAATCTAATGTTATGAAACTGCCACCTAATATCAGCATGTTTGTTGAACCCTGGAATACCCATAGTAATTTTCGGCAGCATAATAATTTGAAAGCAAGAACTCTGCTTTGATCCTTATTTTAAGTCTGTGCTATTTTAATATTAATCTAACTTGATCTGTAGCAAAAAAATATCTAAGTTTGGTAGTTACTTCTCTGAATGCCCAGATAGCTAATCTGAAGAACAAACACTAAAAATTTTGAGGAAAGAATACTATGGCTTCAGAGGTATGATAGCGCACAAAACGTGAAAGAGTACAACATGGAACTGAACGCTTTACAAAAATATTCCTACAAATGCTATAAATTAACTCAAAACTTTTTTTCTGCTTAGACTAAAATTCCTAAATAAACAAAAAGAAAAACATCTACTGGGAAAAACAATATTTTTAGTTAGTGAAATGCTCGTAAGCTACCAAATAAAAGTAAATTAGACACAAGTAAGATTGGAAGCTTAACATTGTTATTTCAAAAGAAAACTGGGAGACGTCTGTAGATCATGGAATATATGTCAAAACATGGATTGGAACTAAAGGCAAGAGTGTTTTGATGTAACAGAATCACTTGCTTGTCCCAGTCTGGACTTCTGTGTGATAACAAGGGGTATTAGCCATGATCTTTCTAAATGTAGACAATCCAAAAAGTCACTGCTGATAAATGGCTGAAGACAAGAGAATCCAAAAATTAACTCAGTCTGACACTGGAGACTGCAGAGCTTAAAAGGCAGTAGGTAGTCTGCAACTGTAATTTACTTTTCTTTCCACCAAAACATCCAAAAGAAAAAGTCCCTCACACCACCACTCACACACCCTGAGGAATTACCAGTGATATGAAAGCAAGCTAACGAGGAAAGCCAAAAGATTTTGTGTAGTCTCTGCGCACACAATTCTCTTTTTTTGCAAAAGGAAGAGTATAAAGGGAAATCTTCATCATGCTTACTTTCAGATTGGGAGAAAACAACTGTAGCAGTCTGGAAAAAGATTTATATTATTATTACATTTGTAAGCCAGTATTAATAGTTTATGCATGTCCCACCAGACGATCAAACTCATTGAGTCCTTTTTTCTTCATAAAGCCACTCTTAGTGAAATATTTAATCTTAAAAAAAGAGCTAGGGAAACCAATTTCCAGCACTTTTGAAGATAACAAAAAAAGCTTTTTGTTCTAGCTACTCAACAGCCACTGATAGTGTTTACACTTCACTTCAGAAGAATTGTTTTCATCAGTCAGTGCAATTGCTTGTTTCTTTAAAGGTGCTTCAACTTAAAAATAAGAAAATAATACACACATAACTGTTCCAATCTCAAAACTTCTGTCCTTTTCACAAGTGAAAGGCATGATGTTTGCACTTCTTAAATAGATGAAGAACCTTCCTGCTGCTGGTCTTATTAATGATAAAGAATTTCACATTTTAATTTTAAAGATAGCTGTAAGAGCCCTGTGGCAACAAAAAGTCATATACTAAAGATTGGTGACTAATCACTAAATTCTGATCAGCAGCTTTTATGGAAAGACTTAAGTCATTAACAGAAAAGCTGAAAAAAAAAAGAAAAAGAAATGCAAATTTAAAGAGAAACCTAGCCTGAAAAAGGAAAGGGCTCATTTTTACAAAGCAAGATCACAAGTGCTTTGCCTGAGTGTTTACAGCTACGTCTTAATAATAGAAATTATTTGAGAAATATGAAATGAGTTTACTCAAACGTAGTCAGCATCATGCTTACTCTCCTGGTTATGATTGCTACATTATTAGCTAGAGGGTAGCCTACTCTGAAGAGAGAGACACATATTCTCTAGAGGAACAAGTAGGTGTTATCTGGAAGTTATGTCAGCCAAAATATGACACAGTAATTCAAGATTACCCATCCTATGGCCTGCATGCTACATCGTGCCCTCAGGAATAATTCATTCTGGGCACTTACTAAAATAGTTAAGGAATATCCTTTATCATACCTTGGATGTACTGTTTAGACTCTCTAAGCTTGATTATTTTTTCCTCTCACATCACAAATAAACCCTTATAGAAATAGGCAATTAACTGAATAACTTTGTGCTTGTTGCATATCCAGGGGAGTTCTCAGTACATGGCAGAGACGCCTGCATTTTTGTTGTTTATCAATCACATCTCCAGACATACAATAGGAAACAGGATACGGACTATTAATTTGTATCCAGACTGGCTTAAAAGTACTCAAAACGATAAAATGTTGTTGAAGCTTACAATACACCATGATTTAAACATTATCAATATGGTTATTCAAGCATGTATTCCCTTGCTTAATGTTTTTGAAAGTAGTTTAAAAAAAAAAACAAGGAAATAACATTTTTTTTTTTAAGTTTTAGGGTGGACTTGATGAGACTTAGTGTTGAAAGTGATTGGCTATGTGAAGATAGAAAGATTTAAAACAGAAAGAAAGCTAGTGCATTTCAGCCTAGGGAGGAAAACTCTTGCTCAAATATTTACGTCACTGACAAGGATAAACTAAACTGTATATCAGATATTATGTATGTACCAATATATAAAGGACATTTTATAACAAGGACATCTCATTTAAACAATTATTCTACAGTACATAGAGAAATCATGATGACCTTTTCAAGTATTACCATTCCTAAAGTTGTCTTTACCCTTTACCACATTCATTGTTACGGTCTATCTGGAGAAGCTCAAATGAGAAACTGTAAACTACCAAATGTCAAATGAAATGTCATCATTAATTTAATGTGTTACTGTTCATGATTACAAGTCTAGTCTTGAAACAACTCATAACAGTTATAAACTTCTGTGTCTTCACCAGCAGTGAAACTTCTCTTAATTTTCAAATATCATGACAGCAAGATTGGGATTGTCTACTAAATGCAGCAGAATTTGCATTCTCTTTAAACAGTTTCCTACTAGCTGTAAGTAAATCTTCTTATTTTAATTACACCATTCCTTAAAGTGGGAGATTTTGCTAATTATTTTCTTTTGAACTGAGCAATCAGTATGTTGATGTCAATACAATGTCCTGGTATCAAATGTATAGATGGAGCAGTCAAGAAGAATAAAAATTCAAAGTATGATTCATTTTAAGGCTTTCATGACCAGAATAAATCCCTTAGTAATCTCACAAGCAGTAACCTTTTTTTTATTAAACTTTCTGCTGTGAAGCTCTTATGATCTAAACAGTTTTCCTCTAGTCAGAACTGCCAGATCATTTTTTTTTCACCCTGTTCATATTTAAAAAAAAATAAAATAAATAATTAAATAATAAATAATAATAAATAAATAATTAAAGAATAAATAATTAAAATAATAAAAAAAATTGCAGTTTAAGATGTATTTTGTTCTTTTTTTCCCTATAAAATTAAAAATCACAATATAATATCTGACCATAGAATTACAGTTTAAAAAAGGAAAAATGTCAGTAGGATATCAGTTTTGTTACCTTTCAACTTTTGATTTATGTATTTCAGAAACATTTTGTTAGAATGTTTTCTGAGGCCTTAGCCTTACCAGGATGGACATTGCATAAATAATGTGCCAGCTCCATTTAATCACAAAGCTGTGTTCTCAGTGTACAAACAACAAGGTTTCTGTGCACAGTTGTTTCAAATTTGTTAATTGCCTTATATAATCTTGAACATGATAGTCTGAGATTTTGTGGCACAGTGCAAGAGCTGGATTACAACAGCTTGCTGAAAGCAACAGACATTGCTTCTGCTTTGTCTTCTTCATAGGGCTGGAAATCACACTTCTACTTCTCCCATTATTTAGACCAATACATTTTACAAAGAAAATTCTGCCTAAGTATAGCAATTGATAATCCATGAGAAACCAAGAATAATGGGAAGAGGGAGAAGTTGAGTCCTTCAACATTGTGCTTTCTTCTCTCCTCGACTCTGTAGATTTCATCATGTTGCTGAAAAGACTTCCTGGAGCCACTGCTTCCTTGGATCTTTATAACCTTTGCTCTAGAACTGCCTAAACTGATAGAGTTCCCATAAAAGGATGTGTGGATAAATGGCAGAATCGTCTTTTAATTTCCGTGAAGTTTTGTCTGAGTTATCAAAATAGTATCTGACAAAGAACACTCCTATAAAGCTTTTCCATGTCTTTAAAACAATTAGTTTCAAATACTTTTTTCTTATAGACTACTCTGCCTAAAAAAAAAAAAAAAAACAAAAAACCAAACCAAAACAAAACAAAAAAAACACCTAAAAATGGAACAAAAAAGAGAATGATACAATTAGGGCCAATAGTAGTACTTATTCCTCCTCAAATGCTGTTAGGCCCTGCCCTGGTTTTGGCTGGGATAGAGTTAATTTTCTTCATAGTGGGTTTGTATGGTGCTCTTTTTTAAATTTAAGAGAAAAACAAGCATGAACAGGACAGCTGACCCAAAATGGCCAAAGGGATATTTCATATAATATGGTGGTGACATGCAGAAGAATAAAACTGAGGAAGTTGGCTGCAAGTGCTGCAGATGCTTTGGAGGGAGTAGATGGGCATCAGTCAGTTGGTGGCGAGCAATTGCATTGTACATGCAATTTGTACATATTTTGTATTTATATAGCCATAAAATTATTATTATTACTATTATTATTTCCCTTCATTTTCTCTCCTATTAAATTGTCTTTATCTCAACACAAGTTCTATCACTTTCCAATTCTTTTTGTGGGATGACCGAACGGCTGCGTAGTGCCATGTTAAGCCAAAACCAGTCCTAAGAGTATACACCTGCCTCTCTAAGCATTTCTATTCAATCCCCAAAAGAAGGACCCGGAGAACATGGCTGCAGTTATATTTAAACTACAGATGTACATTCTCCTGGTCCCCAAAGAGCACTGTGAACTGAAGGAGGCTTCAGGGAAAACAGCATATTTGATAATTAGTCCCTTTGAAACAACCTCAGTTCCTCTAAACACAGCATACTCCAGAATATTTTAATGACTGTAAAAGGAATCAGAAGGTCTTGAAAAGCCAAAAATTGTCTCATGGAACCATTTAGCCTTCTTGAGGACCTTCCGAACATACCAGCTGCCTTAAGGTAATGCTCCAGTGTCCCTGAACCTGTCTCTCAGACTTCTCATGCTCAAGCTATTAAGAAAAGATCCCATCTTCAGTTTAGGGCAGAAAATCATAGCAACCCTATCTGCTAACAGTGTTCATCCTCACATCCTCTTATCCCTCAGTGTTGGAGAGCTCTCTACCCGATCTGAAAAATTGAATCCCATACCTTCCTTCAAAAGTAACTTTCCAGCTACACTTATACTATATGTTAAACTCTTTGAGCTCAGTGCTTGGCTCCACAAGCTTCAGACTGCAGTGTACCCCACAGTCAGCCACATATCTCAGCTAATCAATATCCAGAGCAGGTGAGCCCGGAGGTTGGCAGCCTTCTTTTTCATCTACAACTGTTTCTGGAAGGACAGATCTGAAATTGGCCATTTTATAGTCCTGTTAGCTGTTTTCATTCACTTCATCCTTAGAACCTGCCTTCCAGAAATAGATGGGAGAATAGGTCCAAAACTAGATGACTTCAGAGCTAGCTGGAATTCTTCCTTTATTCTCAAGATCTACAGTTTTTAATAAGTTGAATTGTGATCTCATTTAGGAACTAGTTTTCCACCTTCCTTCTATTCCTTGGAGGATGACATCAGGTTTGCCCAGACTGCATACATACCAAACTGCACCAGTGAACACAGCAACATAAAAAGAGTGGAATAATTTTGGTTGGCAGAGAAAGAAGGCCGTTCACATTTTCTTACTTCCTGTTTTGAAAAATAGCTGAAGAATAACTTTCTCATTTTTGCTGTGAAAATTAGCTGTCTTTACCAAAGGATTTTTCTAGAAGAGAAAAATTCAGCCTCATAGAATGCAAAAATAACCATAGACCTTCAGTGGATTTGCATTTTCTCACTAATATTTTGCCTGGTGTTATTAATTTTGAAGTAAGTTTTATTTAGTTGTACTGGAAATCGGAAAGGTTTCTTTTTAGTACTAGTTCAATTAAAGCCATGGCACATCTCAGCACTCTGAGATTAGGGAAGCAAATTTTACTGGCACTCTGCCTTCCCTATCCATCTTCCAGTTATATTTATAGCTTAGGGAAGTCCCTAGTGCTACTTTTATCACCCATGTGCTGCACAAATGAAAATCTTTTGTATCTGGGCTTCTCTTCAAAGCTGTTAACATGGGACACAAGAGCAAACTCTGTCTAGGATGTTACCTACCCAATACAGCTCCCACTGACAGCAAAATAATCTGATGGAAATTCAGCTGAGCACACTGCACCAGTTTTCTGCTTATATTATCCTACAATTTCATTTGAGCAGAAACTGTGAGGTAGACTGAAGATTTCATTACAGGTTTGAGATTATATTTTATAGTTTGCCATAAATTGCTCAGTATTTTAATACAAAATATGCATTTACTGTTCTTCGATCATTCATAATACATGTGCAACTCTCTAAGGTGCACAGACAACGTATCTATCTAATGCAGAGCTTTTGACTAATAAGCAGTAAAAGAAATATTTTAGCTATTCACTATATGATGTACTGTGCTTAACTGTAGAGAAAATACAAGGTAATTTGGAGTTTATTGTTAGAGGCAGCATAATGAATTAAATTATTTCATGTCAACACATTTCTGAAACCAATTAAACCATTTTAACAGCATGCAACAAAATAAAAAAAAACATTCCCAAGACTGCTATTGTAATTGACTTTGATATGTTCTTAAAACTAATCTGGACCATGGCAGGTTAGAAATCACAGCACAGTACATGCTATTAAGCTTTCAATTGCAGACTGTGGTTTTGTTGTCACGAAAAGCTGTTATTTGAGCAGACAGGATGAGAATTGTCCTTCAGGAACCTAATAACAGCGCAGACTTTGTGTTTGTGCATTTACTTTTGCTTTCTGTTTTGCTTTTTTTTTCCCCTTGGATAAATGACCTAAACACGTACCATACATTTTTATTTATTGTATATGTGTATTTTTTTATTTTTATTTTTTACAAAGCCAATTGCAGATCTTACATTTGTTTCATGTAAAGATATTTTCTTTGGAGTAGGAATTCTGAAGAAACTTCTTGAACACTGTTGAGCAGCATAATAAATTATCATTATCACAAAGGACCCAATGCAGAAGTCTGTAAAAGAATAGGTGGCTACTGTAATGACAAATGTGAGAAAAAGTAGCAGTAGATGGTAGTAGGGATAGCAGCAGAAATGTAGCCACAATGAGACTGAATTTAAGTGAAAAAATAATTACTGCAAATTACCAAGATTTGTATGAGGCACCAAATTTTTACTGTGTGAGAACCTGTGTGTGCCTCATGCATACAGCAAGAGTGCCATTATCACTTCTTACATACTCCAGTGCAAAAAGACCATTTCAAGAGCTCAGAAGCAGAAATATACTGCCATTGAAAGTCATTGGGACTGTGTAATGCTGCAACAGTCTTTCTAGCAGTCCTCATGCCATCTGAATACTGTCAGAGGCATTTCTTTAGCTATCATATTTACCTGGAAAATAATTATATATTGTTTATGTGCCTGTCTTCTGAAGCACAGATCTACACACGGTAGACACAATCCTTTGCAAATGCACTCCACATTATACAGAGCATGGAAAGAGGAGATGCTGTATAAATTTATACCATGTTTAACAAAGTCCAACACAATCAAGAAAGGTCAATTTCCTTTTGTAGTTAATTGACATGCTGAAGCAAACGATTAAAAAAAAGGTAACAAAAACTGTTCAGAAGTTACTAGCACAAGAAGTATTTTAAAATAGCCAACTTTCAGAACTCTGTAAGTAAAATGAGTCTATGGAAGTGTTTCTGTTTAGTGGATTGTTCAAAATCAAAAGAGTTCACATACAGAATTCTGAGTTCTATTTCTGTGTAGAAGAAAATGAAATGCTTCAATTTAATTGATTTTTCCTTTCCTGTTCAAGAATTCTGTTTTTACATCTACAATTCTCAAACATTTTTTATGGCTGCTTTTCAAACCCAGTCTTTTTCAGACTTGAGTATAGTACCTTTTACAATACAGAATCCTGAATCAGTTGCAAATAATGGTGGAAATCCAGCTGAATTTAAAAGAACTCTCTTTTCATCAAACAAATAGAAACCTGATGATCTATTTAAAAACTAACAAGTTGTATCAATTTCCCTTAAAGCTGTCTTTTATTTACCTTGTGAGGAAGCCTGGAACACTAACAGATGGGGCATCAACCACGTTGTGAGAAAGCCTGTTCCAGTGTTTGACCACTCTCACAATAAATATTTTTTTCCTAATGTCCAGTCTGAACCTCCCTTGGTGCTGCTTTGTGCTATTCTTACTTTTCCTGTCATCAGTGCTGAGGGAGAAGAGACTGGCACCTATCTCTTGTGCTTGCCCTCCTCAGGAAGACACACTCTTCCTCGGGAATATTCACAATCACAAGAGCTATCTGCTTCAATATTTTATGGTTTTTTGTTTGCTTGTTTGTTTGTTTGTTTTCTTAATACTGTGGTTCTCCCAGTGTGTCCAGAAAGAGCTACAGTTTTACTTTTCAACATCATAGTTCATATGTTCTGAAGTTTAAGAGATAATCTGATGAAACATGGAGATCAGCATGCAGTGCTTCAAAACATGTGATTATGTAATTATTTCAATTGTCTGTGGAAAACCTAGCAAACATTTTAATGCTGCTTTGAAATTGAAGATCTAAATTCTTTAGATTTGGTAATCTCTTACAAATGTTATGCAATAATACATCATTTCAAGATCTGAGAAGCAAAATTTTCTATGGAAACCAGCCATTTTTACATTGACGTTGAATGATTTATGAATATGCTTTGGGGTAGAAGATAATTCTGATAACCCAAAAAAGTATCTTGCCAAGATCTGGGGGTGTAAATTAAAATGTCCGCCTTCTATCAATCACATTCTGATCTTCCTAATAGGAGAAGATTAGATATTCAAAGCTAATCATGCGGTATGAAAAATTAATTTAAAACTTTTTACACTTTTTATTTTATTGCAACAGCCTTTTTTTGTTGTTCGTTTGTTTTCTTTATATCTGGACTACATAGTACAATGCTCATTTTTCAACTTGCTATCTACAGTTTGAACATTTTCAGATCACTTCTCAACTCTACATTACTATGTCAAATAGCAACAGTGGATATTAAAAACACCTTGCTTTAATCTTATGAAATATGGGCTACATCTAATATTTTACCTATGGATTGTGGGAGCAGGCCTATGCAGTCTTTACATTATTGAATTATTAAATAAATCTGAATGTGATAGAAAGCAGAAAATGCTTCACAAAGACCATACCTATTTCTAGAAGAGGAAGGAGCTATTTGACTAATCACACAGGTAGAGACATATTATATCTGTTTTTTTGTTTTGTTTTGTTTTGTTTTGTTTTGTGAAGTGTAAGGCATGACTTTTAATGCAGTTATCTACATCTAAGAAGTATTGTAAACTGCAAATGTTTGCTTCTCTTCCTGAACTTTAAAAAAAGTCTAAAGTCACTAATTGTGATACTACAGATACTATAAATCCCATGTTACACTAATGATGTGTAGAGACAAAGATGTTAAATGAGTCTAAGCCCACCTTACAATGCAAACTAGGGAACAAGGTTGGGTAAAAATTCACAGCATGTAAAAATTTCCAGCTCTTCACAGAGGGAAGATGAGTAAACAGAAGTTAATGGTTTAAGCCAACTATTCACCTACTGGTAGGAAGTTTGGTCACCAAATGGGCATTCAGAATGTTGGGTGCATCCGGAGAATGTCTCCTCTTTCACTGCGGGGGGAGAAAGGAGGATTCATCTTGGCTTTTAGATGCAGGGATTCTTAAAAGTGTAAGGAAACTAGAGCCTCTGACTTTCAGCTTTTTCCTTCCTTTCTGATATTTGATCAAAGCATCGTTGTCTTATGATAAGCTTGTAAGTTCCGGCTTTATAAATTTTAGTGACTAACTCTGCTTGAGATGAAGTAGACTTTCATGCAGTTTTTTTTTTTTAACTATATTAAAATTATACTAAAGGAATAACATGGGAATAGGAATAAGAAGGAAAATTTTAATCTGCAGTCTTGATGTGATTTTTCTAACTGGTTTGGAATTTTTTTCCCGCATTATGAAGTTACCTTATATACATTTTTCTTCCAAGAAAATAAGGTCTTAAAACAAACCCTTATCTATACTTTTTCTTCTAATTTTTATTTGTACTTTGCATACTTTTTTTTTTTTTTAAACGAATTCTAAGATATTCCATATTAAATAGAAGTCCAAATCATGAAATGATTGAAATGAATGAATTCCACGGTCAAGATCTGTACAAATTTGCACGTTTGGCAACTTGCATTGGAGAAGCTGTAACTGAAAAAGTACATAAATATAAATATTGATTTAAGAGAGGCTCATATGAATAGATATCAGAAGTAATCACTCCTGGACCTTCATAAAAGCTACAGCTTTAACTGAACTCAAAAGAAAAAGATTGATTACCTTTTTTTAGTCTTAAAAAAGAAACTAAAAATGTACTTTTCTGAATATGCTGTTTCTGAGGACCTGATGGTCACTTCCATCTTCATTTGTCATGTAGAACAAGTGGCTAAATGCAAAACTTCACACTGAATTTAACATCTCAGTAAGAGTGCCTTGAGGAAAAAGAAATGTGTTTCTGAGAATGTGATTTTAAAATTTCAGTGTATTCGATTGCCTCTTTCCCCTGAGGGACAAAAAGGGCAAAAAAAAATTTCAACAGCTGTAAGTTACTTTACCAAGTTTTCATCTGTCAAGTTAAAACTTGGTGTGGACTATGGGTAGTGCTGCCAAATCATAATTTCATTGTAAGAGTTGAAGCTCCTACAGTGAAGTGTTGATGCGAAGAAAAAAAATTTAAAGCTGAAATACATGAAAATCAAGCTTTACGTGATCCGATTTTAAGTGCTTCATTTAAGAAGCCATACTCTGTAAGCTCTCTCAGCAGAGCCTAAGCAGAAATAATTTTATCCTGAGCAAGATTCAATGTGTTTCTACCAGCTTTCTGTTTTTATTTGGACTCCTATAGAACCACTTTCTCTTTTGACAACAATAGGACCTGAAGAAAGTAACCCCCTGCTTTTAAATTTCCTGAGTGTTGTAGCTTTGAAGTAAACACTGGACATCAAATCTGAGTGCAACTGAAGAGCTCAAAATTAGACATGGGAAAATTCTCCTTTCTACTTCAGTAAAAAAATACTGTTCTTTTCACATAAATGTAAGGGAAAATAATCAATAAGAAAAATTAATTAGTTTACATATATATTGCTACTGTGAATAGCCTTAGTTTCTAATTTGTAATATCATATTGTTAAGCTCTAAAACACATTGCAACATTAAATTATTTGATGACTATACAATGTCTTGTTATGGAAGTTAATGGTTTAAGCCAACTATTCATCTAAGATAATTTATTTCTACAATTATCATATTGATATTTTGACTGCTTCATTGATGCATAGGAAATTGGTAACATTCAGTGCAAATGAGTGTTTTGGAAGTTAGATATCTAAATTACATATTACATATAAAATGAATCTTAAAGTTTACTACATTATTTTTATACAGCAGTGATGAAGGTTAATATCTTTATAATTTGAAACAGATGACCAATATTGTCATCTCTTATTTCAAAATCATTTTTCTTTCTCTTACTATTCTGACAAAGTCCTTTTTGCAAATAAGGTGACTTTAAAATTTAATCTAGCATCTGATTGGATAAATTAGGTCAAAGTCTCTGCTTTTATTTATCCATTTAAGGTGAAGTAAATTAATATTATTACTCTGAGCATCTGTCACTTTGATGAGCCACAATTCATCTGAAAAATTTCATCTTAACTACATTATTTTCTGTACATTGTTTTCTTCACATAATAGAAATGAAGTCATCATAATAAAGCAATGTTATAAGATCAATGTTTCCATCTTTGGAAATAAATGTCTTGGCTTTGTCTCAACATTAATGTGTCAGCTGGAGACCATTAACCTAAGACAACTTTCTTTTCCACTGACATTGTTTTTTAATTAAGAACATACTTCTGAGCACTTTTTTTGGGGAGTTTCAAGTTTTTCAAACTAATTTTAAGAATATAAAAACTTGTATTACTGTGCTCCTTGAAAGGCAAATGAAAATGAAAGAGACATTTTTTGTAAGAGTAACCATATCAACAAAATTTAATTACAAGTACAAGAAACTGCAATATATAAATATGAAATATTAATAAGAAAATATGCTGAATCATAGAGAGTAGTGCCAACAAAATTTTAGAACCAGAGGGCTCTAGACATGATCTCACGTCTCTCAAATTTTGTATGTAGAATGAATATTAATATACTCATTAAATATATGATCCTTATTAAGAATAAATGTTTAATATTCATGCTACACTAAATTTGAAGTATTTTTTATATTCTGAAATGTGTTCATTCTTTGTTTTTGTTAAGTCTGAGTTCTGAGGTAATCACAAATAATGACAACAAAGTAGGTAATAAAAAATCACGACAAGAGTGTACAAAGATACTTCACTAAAACAGCTAAATTATTTTTCCCACTAAATACATAGACTTAATTTATAAAGTCCATGCAACTTTGCAGTACATGCTTCTGAGTTTTTATTTTCATCATTTTTCTTTCATTCCTGTTTAGAAATTGCAAATGTGTTTTGTAATATGCTTGAATATGCTGATTATTCAAAAATAGTCAGAAGTCTCTACAGTAAATTACTGTTTGCCTGTTATTCAGGGATTTTTTACATTCCACAATTCCAAGAGAACTATTCAACTTGAAAGAAACAGTGCTATATGACTGATGTAACTATCCAACACATAACAGATTGCTGAAATTAACTTTTGGGAATTATCCCAGTGTCTGGTTTAGAATTTGCATGGAATTACATTAATATACCTCTAAAATATGAGCACTGCATATCAGTGGAAAATGAGCAAGAACCCACCACTAAGGTAGCTGAGTAATTTTTTCTTCTTCCATGTAGGCCATTCAAATAACTATCTCTTCAAAACATGAAGGAAAAAATACATATCCAGTAACAATGATCTTTGGAGAAGAATCATATTAACAGAATGACTGAAAAAATTATCATTACCACAGTGGATGAATTCTGCATTCATTCAAGTAAAAGTCCATGCTGCTGCTGAGCTTTTGGGACCACAGAGTCCACTTCATTCTAATAGCTTAAGAAACTCTCAGATGTATGATATCTTTTGAAATTATCTCTGTCATATTAATAAAATTTTAAAGAGATTTGTTTCACTCTAAACATGACTCTGCAAATGTGTGAACCATTCAGCTCTTTGTTCAACTCCAAATTAAGAGAATTTATTTCAACTAAATGACAGCTGAAGAAGTCAACTTCAGAAATTCAGATTTTAAACATATAACAAGATTTCCAAATGAAAATGGAATTACTATTGGATGACTTCAGGAGAAAATTTCCCTTAAAGTGACATCTATACCACTGAGTAAACTGGGACTCTATGGTGGCCATGGTGAAGCTGGTCCAAGATATTGTTCAGCTGTTAGCATGGCTCTTGGTTTAGTCCTGAGCAATGCTAGTGCAAGGCAACCCAAACAGGGCCAGGCTACATTTCAGAGAATGGCATGATCAATACATTCTTTTCACTGTTCTGTTTACCCATAAAAAAAAAAAAAAAGTAGTCATGGAAGTGATCTATGCCACACTTAAAAACTCAACCACAGTCCTATAAGAGGGCCTTTTCACTGCTTGTGAGCAGTGAACACTCTACACTGGGCAAAGATTTCACATAACACATCCTAATTACTTGGCAAATATTGTACTTTTGAGAGGGGCTAGAGGAAGGCAGAGAGTACAGTCATCTTCTTAATGACAACATACTAGTGGAAGAGCCACTAAGGTATGATGATTATTAGAGATTAGGTTACCAAGGTGTTCAGCAATTCTAGGACCTATCTGGAGTTAGGACTAAGGGTTCTGCAGAACTTTCTCAATAGGACACAGTGTACTTCAAAAGTGAGATCACAGAGGATTGAAGGATTGGATGATCAAAATTGTAAGTTAACATGCCTAATTGCTCCTTTGTTGTACTTGTCCCAAGTGGATAGAAACCTAGGTCTCTTTTCTCAAGTGACAAGTCAAAGGACATGAAGAAACTCAAGTTGTGTCAGCAAGACAGGAAGTGGGGCTAGGCTGGTCATTAGAACAATTTGTTCACAGAGAGGGTGGTTAATCATTGGAACAGGATGTCCAGGACATCTGAGTTCATACATCATAGAGTATCTGTCCCTGGAGATATTTAAGAGACACATGGACATGGAACTGTGGACATGCTTTAGTAATAGAACTCAGTAGGTCAGGTGGATGGTAAGACTTGATGATCTTTAAAGTTTTTCCAACCTAAATAATTCTATGATTTTGTGAATCTATGATACTCTTATTGCTATGGTTTAACAATAGCAGCTGAACAGTAAACAGCCATTTGTTCCATCTCCCCCCACTGCAGTAGAATGGGAGAAAAATCTACAATCTACTTGGAGAAAAATTAACTCTATCTCGGATGAAAACAGTAAAATTATGAGTTGAATTAGAAACAGATCAAGCTGAAGTAACTACTTAATAGTAGTTATAAAGTAGTTAATTTTGCAGTTTCTTTCTCTTTTTTTTTTAGTTTCTCATATTATTTAATTAATACAGCCCTTAAGGTCCATTTATACTTCATGTAAATCAAATATAAATGAGCTGAAGGAATTACCATGGGGAAAGAAAGGAAAATAATTAATATATTACTTGATTAGTTCTTATCTTTAGTTATTAATATTTAGTTTCTCTTTTTTTTTTTCCCTGTACAATTAAGAAATGCCTTCACTATAGGAAAAGTCATCAGAAGTTAGTGTGTGTTTTGTTAAATATCATTCCTGGCCTCCAGATACCTCAAATTAACAGCTCTTATAGAAGGATTCACAATCCTTAGCAGCCACAAATTGGCACTGTAAGGTGCCCTTGCTAGTGTTATTTTTTAATGGTATAACAATTACCAGAGAGAATCAGTATGCTCCCAGAATATGTTGAGGTTTTTGGGATGCTAAACTGATACAGGTTTGTACACAAGCTCATACTGGTAGGTAAACACAGGTTCTGAGGATGATAATATGTCATCTGTTGAAAATGTTCAAGTGGCATTTTCTTATCTCATCATTCACAGCTATTTCTCTCATTTATCTTTCTTTCAGACAAGATCTAACAACTAAAGTGGCATTAAAGAGCATGACAGCCAACTACATGAAATCAATCTTTTGAAGGCTGTATGTCCCAAATAATTTTTATGTGACACAGGACCAATACAGAACATTAGGAGGACACCTTAATGTGTACGCTCTTTCCCCATGGTGTGGTTTCTAAAATGGAAAACATCTTAACCATTATGATAAGAGCTTACTCTACATTGGTGAATTTTGTGCATAATACTGTCTTACTGTGAATATTATACTACTAAATTAAAAACTGATCAGTGAAAATATTTTACAGTTCAACACTAAGACCTGACACTATGTATGCATATTTGATCAAATATCTATTAATATTCCTTTTTATCACATATTATGTATGGCAGACATAGATATTTTAAAAATGGCAAAGCAAAAAATTTTTACCGTAGCCTTTATAAACATGTTCTTTTTGTACTTTTTTTTTTTTTTTTTCCCAAAGAAATTGAAATACTAAATGTTCCAGGGAGTATTTGTAGAGAATTCAGAAATCTTGTGTAAGAAAATTAGAGGTATGTATGTTAAATAGACTTGTTTGAATAAGCATCTAAAGACTTTTAAAATTATATTACTAACAGTGGTGAACCACTTAATTTCCTCATGTTATAACTTCAATTTTATGAGGGGTAACATTTGCATTAGTCTCCAATCACTATGAACACTGTAGAAAAATGAGAATTCTGTTTTAAAATGGATCAACACTACTATCACTTCATCAAGAAAAAATCACTATGAAATACGCTGTTCCCAGTGGAGAGTTAGTACAAGAAAAAGACTATTCTGTCCTTGTGAATGTCATGTTTAATGAATGTATTTGAGATATTCCGAGATCTTTAGTAATACATAATGACATAGAATGATTGAAACAGACTATTAAATATGTTCTTACTGTTCAAGTTCATGAATATACAGAGCGGGTACACATTTCATTTCACCTGGTGAGATGAAAATCCCAAAGCAACATGTTTATCAATTCATGCATATTGCAAATACACTGTCCCATCAAAAATAGAGCTTTAAAGGAAATGTAAAGAATCTCCTTCACTTTCATTCAAATGAAAAAGGTAATAGAGAATAGGGCATTATGTCAATATGCAAACTTTATCAACTGTATCTTCACTGTATCTCACAATTTCTAAATAAAGAGTAAATGACAATCATCCTTAGGAAGGACTTGGCATTTGCCACTCTTGGCCATTAACTGAAATGATAAGAATGTTCTATTATGTATTTACATAAATGATGTACTCAGAGCTCTTTGTGAACTAAATGATTTCATTTTTTTCTGTATTAATTGCTGACAACATGGATATTCAATTCCCTAGCATATTCATTGAATGAATGTGTAATATGTAAGATAATAACTAAACAAATGGAGAAATGATCTTTATCATAAAAAAAATTGAGCAGTTGGCTTTTAGGAGATTCAGGTAACAAAACAGCCAATTAAACTGTTCTAAATTTTTATTTCATTATGTTGCTTTTTAATTTGCACCTTAGTTAGGGTTTTTAAAATCATAGTGATGGAGTTTCATAAAGTTCAGTGGTTAAGATGGTATCACTGGAAATAAAATTAGGCCAAAAATGAATGCTTTTAAAATACTTTTTAATACCACGTGAACTCAAAAGATAGTAATTTGCTATTGAATAATTTTCTGTCTTTCTTACCCCCTATCTAATACATTTAGGATTTTTAGTTATTTCTGTGTATTTCATAGCTACAATAGCTATGAACAAAAGCTTACTGACATTTAATGAAATCATGAAAAAAAAATATATTAGAAAAAATCCAAGAGATATTTGTTGTCAACTTTTAAGTAAATGTTTAGTCTAAAAGACATATTCTTTGCCTGAATTTATTCTGAATCTTTGCTGTAAAATCTTAATTATAATGTACTTTGATATTTTAATTTCTGTAAAGCAAAGCATTCCTATTACTGATATACCCAAATTTATGAAAATGCATTGTTAAAATAACTCTAAATATTCTACTGCAAACAATCTACTTTCCATATGAAGTGGGATGATATTAATCAATGATTAAATGTTGTACTATCCTGTATTACAGAGTAGCAAGTAGAACATTTCATATACTGCAGATTATTTTTCCTTTTCCTTACTTAAATCTTACTACTAATCACACACCCACGACAGCAGGAAACACAACAGTGAATGAATATGCACAGATACCAGTAGATCACTCTTCTTTGATTAAAACTATATTGCACGTTGCAATGATGTTTTGGTTTCTCCGTGTTATTTCTGGGTCAACATCATATCTCTCTAGGAAAAGTGTTTTTTGCTGTTAGCTTAGCATTCCCTCTTTGTGATTTAACTGACACAGTTGAAACCATGCCAAGGTGAGAGAGCATTTCAAGTTCAACAATGACAAAAGCAGCTTGGGTAAGTGCCATGAACAAGCAGCTTTCTGAGAGAGATGTGAAAAGGATATTCAGTACATGACATTGCTGAAATGAGAACACACATATTTGCACAGTCAATACTGCTATGCCCCTTTCATACTTTTTCTTTCTCAGAGGAAATAGAAGGTCAAAGAACATGTATTATGTTATATTTCATCCTCCCTTAGAATCATTCTTAATTTTGGATTAAAATGTGATGGTGAAAATATTTAAGACATTTTTACAGTAAATCCTGCTATTATATGAGAAAGAATTTCCTTAATTCAAACTAAAATGAGATTTTCTTAAGACACACACAGGAAAAAAAAAAAAAAGGCTATTGGAGTTGAAGAAGAAAACAATGTTTCAATTACACCTTTTTCTATTTCCTTTATTAGCAAGAAAATCTAGGGACACAGTATTTTTAAACTATTATTGTTATTTATTGTAAGTATAAGAACTAGAAGCATTACAGCCAGGGTTCCTATGTCCAAATGCCAGGTACTGTACAAACAGAAGAAAGCTAGACAATTTGGATTTAAGACTGCTCGTTGTCAAGTGCACGCAGACAGAGACTGCAAAAGCACAATGAGGTAACATTAGGCAGTATGAATGGCAGTAATTTGTCAGGAGATGTGTAAACGTCAAAGGAAAGGCAGAACCTGTGATTTGAAGGAAAACAGTGAGGCAGGCTGGCAAGCACTTATGGATGAAATCACAAAAGCATATTGGAAAAGTCTGCTGAGAGTATGAGTGATCCAGCTGGGGAAATATGTATTTGGGTGACTGTATGCATCTGAAGAGTCCTGAAACCATACAGATGCTATATATCTGTGTGCCAGTAATGTGGCCCAGAAACATAGTATTTTAATGGCTATTAAAAAGGGGTTTTTCATAATCTATGCCTAAATTAAACATTTCAGCTGGGGAGTGTGCGCGTGTGTCCAGAAGAGGCATCTGTATGATTTATTGTGACATTTGAAAAGAAGTTCTCCAACACATTTCCTCCATTAAAACCCAGTTAAGCTAGGGTTAGACCTAAACAGAGATTTACATATGAATGAATCCCAATATATATATAACAATATCAGTCAAAACAAAGGATCATCCCCTAAAACTCTGAAAGCTTCCAATCTTGTAGAAAAAAACTAGAGTGATGCAAAGCACATCAGCAGCCTAGGCATGCTTTTCTCAAGAATAAATAAATATCTACGAGGTCAGCTCTCAGAGTAATGCCTCAAATTTTATTAAGTTGGCTCACAGTGTTAGAGGTGGATGTTGGTGGTATGGCAGTATGGCAAACTCTGACCCTTTCCACCAGTATTCCACTACACATTGTTGCTCTGTGACAGATGGCACTAGAGGGATAAAATGGCATTTGATACAGAAGTGCGGGGAAAGCAAAGGTGTGTCACTGAATTGCTCCACGTGGAAAAAATTGCACCACTGACATTCATTGATGCTTGCTGAACATTTATGTAGGCCAAATAGTAGATGCTGGCATAGAAAGGTGGTGGGTGGTGTGGTTCAGGAGTGGAGACAGCAACATGAAAAGACAAGCAATGCTCTGGATGGATATATACAGCTGTACATACGTATGTACACTACAAAATGAAGAGTGTTCTGATCACCCTGTCCACTCGAATCAGTGGATTATGACCAGGGAATTGTGTATGCAGCTGAATATCAGCTTCAAAGTGGTGTCAATATAGGAATATCTCAAAGTTTGCATCTGGTGGCTCCCATGAATGCTCACACAGAATCAGAAAGTACACTGTATGCAGGTTTGTCAGTACCTACTGAACCAATATGTGGCTGAAGGTGACAGTGTCCTGGACCATATTATCACCAGTGAGGAGATGTGGTGTCTATGAATTAGAGTCAGAAAGGTAGTCCTTGGAGTGGCAACAGTGAATTCTACATCAAAGAAAAAATTCAAGACACAGCCTTCAATGGGTAAAGTGATATGCATTGACTTTTGCGATAGGGAAGGCATGACTCTTCTGGATTTCCTGGAACTCAGACAAACTATCAACTCTGACCGCAATACTGCAATGCTGACTAAGCTGTGGTCTCTAACTTGCAGAGTCATGCTAGAGAAGAAGACAATCTTTCTCTTGCAGTGCAATAACCCCAGACACAATACCAGTTTGTACATTGTGAAGCACATTGCCAATCTTGGCTGGACTGTCCCAACACAGCCATTGTATAGTCCAGATTTTGTGTCTTCTGATTTCCATCTGTTCATAACAACTAAAGACAGATTGCATGGGCAACATTTTCCTAGCAATCATGCAGGCTCTTTCTCACCACTGGTGAAAATTTATAGCTAATGGTGGTGACTATATTGAAGAATGGTGTTTTGTAGCTGAGAATTTGCTCTATCAAATAGTATAATCAAGCTCTTTGTACCTGTTGCTGTTTCCATGGAAATAAATAGGAGGAATTACTTTCGGAGCAACCTACAGTACATATATATATAAAATATAATATATATATATATATAAATATAATATATATATATTTTAATATAAAATATGTATATATATATTTTTTCCCCCACCAGAATATTTGAGCTGACAAGTAAGGAGACAAGACTGAAATCCACATCAGCATCTAGTGATAATGCTCAAAGACAAGGCTGGTGAGCTACAGCTTCAAAGCAGCTGGGAAAGTCAGCAATTCTTTATAGAGCAGAAGAAAATGAGTGAGTGAGGGAAAAAGAAAAACAGTGAGATAGAATGTCTGGACAGAGCAGTAGGGTGTAGGCTACGGGAGTTTTCTAAAAATCCTTTTTTTTCTAAATTACATTTTTTTTTTTTTTTTAAACAATGAAGTCATCTTGGTGTGGACATGATTATTGTTATTGTTTTCATCTCAACAGTTACAAAGGATGTGATCCCTGTAGCACAACTTGTTCATTACACTGGCACAGTTCCTAAAATAGCCTCCCAATCAGGGTCAAATATAGTAATGATTTGTGGTCTGTGTTGACTGACAAGCCAGCTGACTGAGCAGCTGGTACATGATAGTCGTGCTTTAAGGCATTCCATAATTTGATTTTAATTTCAAAGGGTACATTATGAGTAGGCACAAAATAAATAATTTGCATAAGGACAAAGATTATCTCCTGATGTAACTATGGTATTCATAAATTATACAGTCATAGAACGGCCTCTCATTACTTTTATTGTCTGACCATAGTAGAGAAGATGTCAGTATAATATGCTGATATACGTGCAGTATCATTACAAATGGTTGTGCAGAAGGCTTACTGGTAGCATTATTGTTACAAATTATGAGAAAATACTGTCTATGTTGTGGCTGTGTACATGGTTGTATGATGTATAAAACACATCAACAATCTCCACAGTATTTAAGATGCTCACTTCAACCTTACCATTCTGAAATAAAGATGTTTAAATATAGCAACATTTATGAGG
The DNA here is from genome assembly GCF_019238085.1 of Lagopus leucura. Taxonomy (NCBI): domain Eukaryota; kingdom Metazoa; phylum Chordata; class Aves; order Galliformes; family Phasianidae; genus Lagopus; species Lagopus leucura. The sequence continues at coordinate 22,325,059 of NW_024962265.1, forward strand.
CCAGCTTCAGTGAAACTGAACTGTTAAGTATTCATTAATTAAACATAAAATCATGAGTTCATCTGCATCTACACTTGATTGCTGTTGCTTATTCTCATCCTAAAGCTACCTCTGTTCTAATCCTGATTAGAAATATTGACAGATAATAATTATTTCTATTTCTGACATGGAACCATGAAAAAAGATCCTCTTTGTACTGAATGATTAAGCCCATCACTCACATGAAAATCTCTCTCTGATTCCTGGTGGGATTTTAGGAGATCTCAGAGCTAAATAATTTTCGGCCAGGTGGAGGATATTTGGGATTTTTAACAAACAGAGTTCTGGGACCAATCCAAATGACAATTAGAAGGAATTAAAGCATAATTTATGAAAATAACAAAGGACAATTTAAAGCGTTCTTCGATAGCCACTAATTGAGAAGGGATAAACAGCATATAAGAATGAAAAGCAAATGCATACTTCTGTGATATTCTAAACCTTATGTAAAAGTTAAGAATAAGATATAAACCTTTGCAATGTTTAGTATTTGGTGAATTTTCATCTTTCTGGTTTCTTTCTAGTTTATATTTCAAAACCAAGTAAAACTTGGTTATATTTCCTTGGTGTGTGAGTTGAAGAGAACGGAATAACATGTGAAAAATGACTCTCATTTTCCACAGACACAATAAACCATGCACAAAGATCAATTCTTTGTGTGCTATATGACAGGAGGCCATGCCAGGCCCTGACGAGAGCAGCACAGCCCTCTCTGATGGCTGCTGTCTCAGGGCTGAGCAAGAGCTTATTGAGAGGTGGGGGGAGGAACTCCTCATTTCTGGAGAAGCTTGCAGCTCCTTCAGGCTTTTTCTGTTTCTTTCACTCAAGCAAAACAATTCCATAAAATGCATCAACAGAATATAAACTTAACAGAGGGCAATTAATGATCCCATTGTGTTCCTGCTCAAGTCAATGGCCAACGTAGACTGGACTCCATATATGAGTAGAAGCCTCGAAAGGCAGAATTGTCCATACACTTAAAAGTCAATCTGTTAGAAACAAACTCAAACGCTCTTTCACTGCTGCTGTCTCAAATATCATTCAAAAAGTTTAAATCATAAGCTGTTATATGATAGCTTTCTTATAAAATAAATAATACACAAAATTCTCTTAGAGATAATGAGACAAACTTCATTACTTCTGAAAAAAAAAATGCAAAATCCATGCAAATATTATGATTAATAATCATGTTAATTTGTCATTTATATTAATGGTTCACATGGTAAAATCATTATATGTCTTAACATTAACTTGATTGCATAAATATTACATTAACTTTGATCACGCAAATATTGCACAATCATCATTTAAAATAGTTGCAAAGGTGACAGAATAGTTTCCAGTGGAGTTTAATTTTTTTTCCTTTGATTTTTAAATGATATTTCTGACATTTATTTTATAAATAAGCCACTGAAGTTTTGAGTCCTTTATTAACTCTCATAAAAATCTGAAAAAAAAAAAAAAGTTTCCAATCACAGAAGCATTTTTGTACGAGAGCCAGAGTTTGAGACTGACTGCTATGAAATTATCAGATTATAACGACATCTTTGCTTTTATGAAACAAAATTCAGGTTTCAAGTGCCACTTTAACACTTGTGTATCACAAGTATGTGCGTTTTTTTTAAGGTTTTGTTAGGATTAACTTCACCTGGATTACGTTTAAAGCCCTCTATTTCCTTAGAAAGATTTAAGCACGCATTTAATACTGTGCAGGACCCATACTGTAGCAAACTGTTGCTAATACAATTTCCAGCTAACTTCCCAATGGCATGAAGGGCTTTCATGCTTCTGAGCAAATGGTAGGACATTGATTCACAGAAACTGGGGCCTTTTACCTTAAGTAAATGCAATCCCTTGCTCAGACTATTTTCACTCTTAAAGGACTATCTCTCCAAGGTATCCACGGTATAATATTGCACTCATGGAAAAAAAAAAAAAACAGTGAACCACATCTTTATTTCTGGAGGTGCCATCCTGGATATAGCCTTACTTTACTGGAAGAGAGCCAAAGATACCTTGGTGTCTGCTAGTTTTATTACACACATTATCCTTTTAAGATGGTTATTTATCAACCTTGAAATTTTCTCTTAGTAGAGCAACCATTCAAAGACAAAATGTACCTGTGCCATACTGGAGAATTCTTTCCTCAAGACCACATTACTCTTTCCTTGTGAAGGAAGGGTACCATAACGTCCTCTTCTCCTTGATTGGACAGACTTTTATTAACATGTCCCAGGTAGATCTTAAGCTGCACAGGGGTATCTCAATATACCACAATTCTGTACTGAGCACAGGGAAGACAGAAGGAAATGAAGAGTAAGTAGTCCCAGACCTAGGAGACACAAGCAGTTGGTTGCTCTATGATCTGTTACCCAGCTTAAAGGTATTGTGCATCCCCTCTGTACTAGTCTCTTTTCCTCCTACCTTGATTCTACATCTTTTCCCAGTTTCTAAAGCTGCTTCTGCAAGAACAATTGCTTTCTCTCTGTCTCTCTTTCTGATTTGCTTTGTTTTTGTTTTGTTTGTTTGCTTGCTTGCTAGTTGTTTTTTTCTTCTAGAGAGAAATGGAATCCTAGATCATCTTCTCCCCCACATTCCAGCCAGTTTTTGCTCTCCGTGGCAGCCTGGATGTGGAAGACTTTGTCAAACAGAAGAAGCTGGGATATATCAAACAGGTTTTCCATTGCAAGTAGCTAACGATACTGGATTTTTGGCTGAAGCCATAACAATTATTCTCACGGTGCTAAATGTTGTCCTTAGAGATGATGTAATCCAGAAGGGATAGAGGATTTCTGTATATATGCACTGGGATTAATCTGCAGCAGGCTATTTAAAATAAAGAAGGCTTGATGTGTTTTCACATTTTATTTATGCTCTTTTCAGACAGAAATGAATATTTTTAATTGCTTGTTTATAAATTATGTTCTTGAGGCAAAAATCAGAAAGGAACAATTAAAAAATTACTGCAGTTGGGAAATGTTGACACAATGTTCCTTCTATCACCTTTTTTTCTCTCTTTAGGGTAACTATATCTCTTTTAAATTCAGATAACGTTTTCAGTACACAAGTTGGTATATCCAGTATCTTTGATTTCACCTTGTATTTTTGAAGCCTTTAGAACATTACCATAAAAAACTGGAATAATGCTATGTAATTGTCTTCATACATTACAGTCTATATACAGCATGTATTTTACTTTAGCACTTACACTGGCAAGCTCTTCAGGAAGCATGAATAACTCAAGTATAAGCTGCTCTGAAAGTAATGCCTCCTAATTATTTCCAAAGAAAATACAACAGATACAAAGAGTACAATAACACTATTTGATAGACCAAATTCTCAGCTACAAAGCACAAATTTTCAACATAGTCACCAACACTAGCTATGCATTTTTGTGAGTGATGAACAACAGCCTATATGCCACACTTGTAAAGATCTACACCAGAAGAAATGACCCATTGTCGCTGTTGCCTTTGCTGAACTGCACCACCCACCACCTCACTGTTCCAGCATCCACTATTTGGTTTCCATAAATGTTCAGCAAGCATCAGTGAATGTCAATGGGTGCAATTGTTTCCGCATGGAGGAATTCAATGACACACATTTACTTTATAAGCACTTCCATGTCAGATGACAGTTTGTTCCTCTGCTGCCACCTGTCATATGGCAATAAAATGTAATAGAATATTAGTGTGAAGGGTCAATGTCTACTGCCATAACACCAATATCCACCTCTGACATCATAGCCCAATATAATAAACTGGAGGCATTACTTTCAGAGCAGTTCTCGTACAACAATTATACAGATGTTTTAAATGAACACTTGCCTTGTTATATTTCAACAGAAAATACACATTCCCGGTGATATGTCATAATTGATCATAACAAGCATGTGTTATCTATAAAAAACCTAATCAACATTCAGCAATGAGTTGCATAAATGAACCCTTTTACATATTGCACCTTATAATGAGCCACTACAGAACTAATGACTTATTAGTGCCTTGGGCAATGAATGATTAATTAGTCAATTCAAAAGTGATGTTTTAAGCTTATAACTACTACCTTTTCTAATTTATGAAGGTTATAGACAATTTTGCCAATTGTTTAGTATGACAATTTTGGCATACTAGATCTGATCGAGCAATGTCTTTGTTTGTCAACAATGCACTGAGAATAAGGGTGGTTCCTGAGAGCTGACTGCATTAAATTGAGTATGTGCTGCCTGTTATGGAACCATAGATTGCATTCAAGTACTCTTTGGTGAATCTTGTCTAGTCAATCTTTAGAAATTTAAGTGAGCAGCTAGCTAGTGAGTATAAAACTAGAGTGTATAAAGCATTCTGATTCTGCACAACTGCTGCTGAGTGCAGAGTGTGCTGCTATCTTCAGCTCTGGCACATTACTCATTCACTCCTCCAGCTGCTGCTGTCCTCCTCTGCCTCTGCTTCCTTTGCATTTTTCCCTCTGGTGTTTCTCATGAGAGGGGTGTGCATGAGACGCTGCTGAACGCCTGACACCCTCCACCACCCCACCCATCATGAAGATTGGAAAAAGCCATAAATGTGTGATGCTTCTAGCAACTAATGAAATAAAATTTTTCTTTAGATGAATAGTGTTTGGTGTATACCAAGTGTGTGATCCAAAATCCATACAAGCCAATGGAAATTGTTCTGCTTGATCCACTGGCATTAGGTGAACCGCTAACCAGAGATGAACAAATTGGTTACAATGAGAACAATGTGGGAGTAGAGAGCCATGGTGAGGAAATAAGTCATTTTCTCTGCAACATTTCTGTTTTCATGTAGAGGAGTTAGTGGATGGACAAAAGGAGGCAACATGAAAGCCACAGCTATGTGATCATTTGGCCCTGTTTCAAGGTTATGGAGCAGGAGCTTGACCAGAAGATGGTCAGCTCTGCAATTCAGCAGTCTCACAGGGCTAATGAGACCAAAGTGTCACTTCCAGAACTGTAGTACAATTTCAGGTGTGACATCAATTAACAAAATGATATTTTCACTTAAGAAAAATCGCTGTATATGTGAAAAAAAAAAAAAAAAAGGAAAAGAAAAAAAGTTTTCTAAAGCCACACCGGACTTTTTCAGAGGTTCTCGTTTGAATACAGTTAAGTTGGAACATTACATCCAACAGTGAGGAGAACAAAGCAACTGCTTCACAAATTAATATATCTGATTAACGTTTGTGTCTGCAGTTCATTCATTTCCGAATGAAAGTCTGAAGAAAGTGCTGAAATTGTCAGTAGACAGAAATAAAACAGAAAAGCATTAATAAAACAACACATAAAGAAATTGCATCTCCATAATGTGCATATGCACTATTCTAACTATTAAAAAATACATCAGTGGCTGGCTTTTCTGGCTACTATACAGAAGAAAAATAAAGGGAATTATTTGCAGAAAATAATACTATTTTTAAGAACATTAACTTCTTGTAGCTTTAACATTTAAATATAATACTGGTGTTTAGTTCATCTAGAGCACCTCTCATTGGAGGATTTTGTTACCTTGTAGGTTGGTGTCAGTATTGGCCTGTATTAGAGTAGAAATCTGCTTCTGAGGGCTGAATGACATTAAGGATCTGGAGTGACAAAAAGCTAGAGCTTTAAAAAGTAAAAAATTAAGCCTACTTTCTTATCTCTCACAGTCATTTCCTCCAATAGTCCACGAGCTTCCTCCAATTAACTATTCATTAGAAACTATATACTACTAATTTCCAGCATATATAAAACTTTCCATTCTTCTATATAATTCTTAGAGGAGTAGGAGTACTTGCTTAAAAGGAAAACTTATAGCATCATAGAATCACTAAGGTGGGAAATGACCTCCAAGATCATCCAGTCCAACTATCCATCTACCACCAATATCACCATGCCCCTCAGTACAACATCCAAATGCTTCTCGAATACCTCCAAGGTCGGTCACCACCTCCCTGGTGGTTCCAGTGCCTGACCATTGGTATTGTATTTCTATATGTATGTATATTTTGTACATACATTTATATTTAATTGAACTCCACTGTACTCTGTAAAGTATGAGTGATCCAACACCTAAAATTATGTTCTTTTTTCCTTTATTTTTGTATTACTAGGGCTTTGGTGATATTTAGGTTCCCTCCACGTTTTTTGTTAATTTATGTAGCACATTCCTGTGACCCTTCTTCTTACATATGACAATTTCCAAATAGTTGGAGTACTTTTGTGTGTCATTTACCTCAGTAAGAAACTACTTCAGATACTCTCTCCCCTCTCATTCTTCAGCTTGAAGAATTATTTTCACTTCCACCTCCTGAACAGCTGGTTGTGTCATAGATGTTTTTGTCATGCTGTATCACCTTTTTTCACACGAAAAATTGCACCATGAACAGATTATCAGTGACTGTAACATACGATGCTTCACACTATCACTTAATTGTTGCTGGAAAAAATGGATTGCACTGGTAACAGAATTACAATGGGCACATTTCAGAACTTTCTCGTGCATGTTAATAATGTAATGTCCAATGAATGCACTACATAAGAGTGGTGAAGACTTATTTAAATATAATCCAAGTATAATGTGACTTAACAGCTGCCGCAGCTGCCGTCCATTCATTGCCTGCAAAGTTTATTAGAAGGTTGCCATGTTTGCTGCAGGAAATGTAAATGCAAATGTTGCAACTGAGACCAAGAGGGAGATAAAAATTTCATGTTGTTCTCAAAGCATTTTTCTTTTGATATTGCTGCCCATGGACTGGCAAAGGTTGTGACAATGGCTGTGCTCTAAATTGTCTTTTTGACAAAACACAAACATAAAAACAACTAAAAGCAAAGTATCTACAAGAAGACAAATGCATTTTAGAAGTAATTAAAATGGATTTCTTGTGCTCTTTGATAACTGTTTGAAACAATATTATTCAAAATCTTAATTATGACATAGATTGCTTTTATATTTTTCTTGAATAAAGCTCTAATTAGTAGCTAATACAAAGTTGCATCACACTTTGCATATAAGTGAACAGACAATAGAAACACTGAGGTTCATTAAAGTGATCAAAGAGAATTACATACTCTCTACGCCCTTTAATAACTATTCTACTAAGAGCTAGGAGTTTTTTAAAAACCCTGAGCAGTCCTTGCCATTAACATACTAAGTGAAGATAATTACCTAAATCAAGAGAACACAACATATTTGCAATGAACTTTCCAAATTAAAATCAACGTAAGTCTATTACTAACACAAATGAGATTCAGCTCATAAATGTTCATTATAATTAAGCAAAAACTATTATTTTAAACTACCAGGAACCCTTAGGACAATGCCCTATCCTGATTTTGGAATAAATGTTTTTTGCTGTGGAAACTGTGAGGCTAACTCTGATTTTTTAAAAGAAAGTAAGGATCCAAGTCTGCCTTATATTCACTGTGAAACTTATTGTATGCAGAAAGACACAGAAATCTTTGTAGGATGCTAATAAAATAATTAAAAATACATGAATGAGTTTTTTTTTAAAAATTGTCTATCCTAAAAAAATGTGTGCAAGAATTTAAAGACATGATGAATCAAAAAAACCCAACAACCTAAGATGAAGCAAAATGATATATTGTCTATATATAAATATATATATAGGTGATATACTGTCACAATCAAAAGAAAGAAGCCTCTAAGACCCAAGTCAAACTCCCTAAAAAGCATATGTAAGAACGCTAACTGAGAAATTACCATTATGCTGCTTTTCTCGTGGACTTGGTAAAGTGCTGGTTTAGAATCAAAAAAGTAAAGAGAAAAGAACACTCCCAAATGCACTAAGTTGGGTAGAAATTAAGACCATGCTTAACTACCTTGCTAGATGAAACTGACTTGCAATGATGTAAAGAAACAAAGCAATGAAGGAAAAAAATTAAAAATTACATCACTTCTAAAGGAAAAAGCTGAGTAGTTTTAACAGAGAAAATATTGTGTAATAAAGAAAATGGAAAAATTATTAAAAAGCTAGCATGAATAATCAAATATCAAATCGCAGTGAACGTTGCTGGTTAAATTCAGGCTCAAGGTGGAAGCCAGAAAGAGAGGTGCTTAGTTTAGGGGAATACTTTTACAGTTTTATGGAGTGAAACACTGTTCATCACAAATTAGATCTTCAGAGTTCATATTAAGCCATGTTACAATGAGACAAAGAAAATCTTATTTTGTTTAATAGTTTTCTTATTTTGTTTAATAACTGTTGATCATAATGTAGTAAACTGGATTAACGCACAAGCCAGACAAAAGTATTTTCTTCCTGCTAGCAGCTACATTACATGCGCTTCAACATAAGCAAAGACTACTAACACTTCTTACACTAAATCTTCTGCTCACATGCTTCTATTCATAGTATGTTTGAAAGCCTGTATGTTTGTCTTAATAGCATTCCAAACTGAAAATATTTTGGCTTAACTGGCACCTCCACATTTCAATAGTCCTTACGAGGTTTCTGGATCAGGTTTTTATTTTTATTTTTACCAGAATCATCTTCCTTTGTAAATTTCATATGATTATTTCTTCTGCTTCATTGTCTGGACCTAAGCTGATGAATTCTGCTATGTTAGAATATATATATATGATATCACATAGCTCATAAATACAGAAGACATATTTTCATATATCATAATTAGTTGTTTTTAACATTTTTACAATTTCAATTGTATTTCAGCATTATTGAAAGTATTAGAACATTTTCCATTACAGCACAGATTTGAACAAAGGCAGCAATGGGACAATTCAGAAAAATAAAATTCAGCAGGCCTTTGAGGGATCATTGCCTGAGACAGTTTTTCTTGTTCTTTGTGTGGATACTTCTTCAAATGATACTTACAATATTATTGTTGTGAGAGTGCTAGTGGTCTGAAGCATTTAATCTGTAATTATGTTATATTTTTTTGTATTTATCTTAATATATATAGTCTTTGTGTGTATTCAATTTCATCAGCAATGTGCCTCAATACCACATCATAATTCAGTCATGGTAATACTAACTGGGTATGCACAAGTAGCCATAATTGCACAAATATCAGCACAACTCAGCAACTCAAGGATCTACTCAGCTCTTCAGTGGAACCTCACTGATGTCTCTGGATTGCGTGAGAACCTATACCAGTTTTATTTCACCTAAAATCATTTGAATCACTCACTGAGAAGCAGTGTTGTTACAAGGACACATCCAGCCTAACAGCCACTTCCAAACCTCTGGGGTGAGCTTTTACACACCTACACATGAACTTAAAAAAGATTCAGAAAGATAAGATGCCATTGTGCACTCTGTCAGCAAATGGAGCAACAGCAGTGACATACCACTGTTCTCATGCTCTTAATTTAGAGATAGGAATCACAGTAAAAGACAAACCAAATCCTAAATTTTCATCAGATTAGTAGGATTTGGCAGAATAGTGTCAAACGTTTTCGTCCCATTATTCATAATCTAAATATGCATACTAATATTTTCCTAATTTTAATAACAATTGTTGCATATGGTCTTGAGGATGGCATTATGCCTGGAAACTGTTTCACTAAATTGCATACCGTCGTAATCTACACTTTGGATAGCCTCCAGGACAAAGGCCATGAAGTAACTTTAAAAGCAACTAGTAATTAACATTCATAAAATGTAACACAAAAGACAGGAATGATAAATTTAGATATGTGCTATAAATGACTTCTTTAACACTTTTGTCTGGATGAGTTAAAACAGCTCTCTATTCTGGCGATTGCTGCCATATGTAAGTATGCTAAAATGTAATCTGAGAAATGTGGTTCATTCTTTATTTCGGTGCACAATAACAATAATATTGGTACATCTTAATGAATACTTGCTATTTTGTATTTTGTGTTATATGCAGCCTGTTATTAGTACTGAAGCAATGCACTTTATGTAAGATGTATGATCCACAAGATCTCAGAATTGTTGAGGTTGGAAGAGACCCCTGGAGGTTATCTGGTGTAAGCTCCCTGCTCAAGCGTGGCCACCTGGATTAAGTTGCACAGGACAAGTGGCTTTTCAATATCTCTAAGAATGGAGAGCCCACAGTGTCTCTGGCAAACCTGTGTGAGTACTTAAAAAAATCTAAAAGTTTTCTTTAAAGCAATTTTCAGGCGGCTGCATTACAAAGAAAGAAATATTAAATCAATTAAATACTTTTATTAATCACTTACATATGTTTATATTTAATAGATTTCTCAGAAATTGAATGTCTTGAAATTTTCTCTGCCAAGCAGTGATAATTCTACTCATACTACACATGAATTTTTACTATACATACGTATATACATGCTCATATATATTTATACCAAAGTAGGTAGAGGTTTGACTGTGCCTTCAGTTACTACATACACCAGCAGGCAGAGAAATTTTGCTTTCACTTGCACCTAAGCAAACTGAGAGTAATTCTACTGAATCACTCTATTTAGTGGACCTGTGTTATATGGTGAAACTGAGAATGATACCGGGTATATTTGTATTTAAATAGCTACCTTAATGACCATCTATTTTTAATGACTATAAATAGCTAAAAGAGTAGCATAACACTTACTAAAGGTTACTCATTGAGATATCAACAGAGCCTTGTAAATAATGAAATAGACAACTCTGGTCTAAACACATGTCAGAGTCACAAATAACAAAGCTCACATATTGGCTTTAAGTCCTTTTGTGCAGCAAAACTTGAGAAATAGGTAAGCAAAAATATATGTTTGTTTAATAATACATCTCTATGAATATTCTCTATGTCTAAGAATATTACAATGAACATGTGATTTAAAACACTAATTGCAAACATTGTTTTTGAAATATGTGAAAGACATCTATGCTACTAATTTTGTGGGATCAATATGTCATTTTTGAGGCAATTATCTGGTACATTTTTGTCTGTAAAACAAGGCAAAAATGAAGGAAGTAATTAAAGATATTGCAAAAAGTACTAGAAGCTCTGGTTCTATACACAAGAAAACTGTCTTCCTTGTTATTCATTTAATCTTTACAACAAGTCTACCACTACTACAAAGAACCTGCCATGTAAATATTTCTAATGATCAGTCAAAACTGCCAATGTTGTCATCAATCACCACAGAACAAGCACTCTTACACAGGAATCACATAAATCGTCTTTCAAGAAATTATAATTCTTACAGACACATTTTGGTCTTTGGCAAGGTCATCTCTGTCAAAACTCAAAGATGAATGAAAGGAAGGAAAAAGAAGATTCAGTTTAAAAAACTGCTAGACTAAGCAAGTTTATGTCTTTAATAAGATACATATCAAAAGCATTTGTAATGAAGAGCTTGATATTTGCCGATAAAACCTGCTAGTGCTAATACTTCTTCTGCACTGAAATACATTGCAAATGCTGGTTTAGAATCATAGAACCATAGAATCTTCAAGGTTGGAAAAGACCTTCAAGATAATCCAGTCCAATTGCACACCTACCACCAATAATATTTCCACATTAAACCATGTCCCTCAGTACAACATCTCAGCGATTGTTGGACACCTCCAGGGACAGTGACTCCACCACCTCTCTTGGCAGCCTGTTACAGTGTCCGGCATATTGCCAGGAGTTACTCAAAAGTTCACCACAGTATGCTGGATCAAGATTTGAATATTTAAACATAATTCTCATAGAAATGTATGTACTTTGTTAATGAAAGTATCTTTGCACCATTTCTGAGTACATGAAGATCTGATATACGAAGGAAGTTGACAATAATTTCAACTTCCAACTGCTGCTTCAGTGCCTGGGATGCTATCAGAACTACTCATAACAGAAAAACTTCGGGACATTTAGCTTGATTCATTTTCTTATATGAATTTCCATTGTCTTCAGTGCACAGTGCAAGATACAGTTTTACACAGCTTTTTGCCATTATATGCATCTAGTGGAACTGAGCTATTTTTTGTCATAGCTTTTTCTCTTTAAATATTCTTCTCTCCATTCTCTCTATGTAAAAAACTACTGAAAGCAAAGCAAAGCAAATCTTTTAGTGATTGCTGTTCTTTGCCTCCCTTAAAAGTCAAGAGAAAAAACAGTAAAACGTCTTATGGAGAAATTAGTTCTGCAATAACATCATTACAAACCACTTGCTAATAAATGTCTTTACGCAAAACTGCTCTACATGAAAAATGTTCTCACAACGAATATTATTTCAGCTGATGATAACACAGCCATAATATAAAGACATTGGGATAAGAGGCAGAGTCTGATTTATGAAAAGATGCTGCATACAGGTGAACAACTTTCCTCTTAACATGCTGTACATATTACTGAATTTAAAGGTCACCTGAGCCTATCCATAAAAAAAAAAAAAACAACAAAACAAAACTAAAAATAAAGCAAACAAAGTGATGTGAGTTCCAATAGTACTACTGCCAAAAAAAAAAGCAATTATTACTTGAATAAAGTTCAGTGGGCTTGTCTTGCTCTGAGGAAAATGTTGTTGACTCCTTTTAATGATTCTAAAGTTGTAGATAACAGTCAGCCTAACAAGGCCAGAAATCAGAAAAGGAGGGAAATGAGGTGCAACAGTTCAGCTGGAGAGAACAGCTTCTTACTAGCGATAATATGAAAGATTTAAAAATCACCACAAGTTGTAAAAAAAAAAAAAACAAACAACAAATCTAAACTAAAAAAAAAAACCACTAAACTAAAAACAGAACTGCTTTCTCCACTAAGCCAGATTTAGATGTGTGTTGGCACCTAACACAGGAATGCAATAATCCTCATATTTCCCTGTGACAAGTAATACATGACAATAATTTATAAGAGATTTTGCAGAAGAACTGAAAGGTGTTGCTGGTAATCAATAGGATGAAGTTATTCATGGGAGAAATGTGGTCTGGAAATAAAGACTACTGTCTTTATTTTCAGTGTTTACTGTGAGATAATACAAAATAAAAAATGCTCATAAGACATATGCTGAATAGGAACACTTGGGCTTCTGATATATGAAAAGTGTTTTGGAACATTTAAGCATTTTAGCTGCAATGTTTCCTTCATAATATTATATGTTATTTATTCTGCAGTACTCAAAGAGGTATTCACTTCCAGCCAGATTGGTTCAAATTTGGAATGCAGTAAAGCAAATTCAGCTGAATTCCAAATAGTTTAAATTAATACATATTAAAAGTAGGTTGGTTCTGTGGCTATGTCACAAGACAGGAATTGGGAAAAGAGGTTCAGACCTTCTCTCAAGGCATTCTCTGTGACTTTGGGAAAGACACAACCAAACTGTTAAAGGTGCAAAGCTGGAGAATATCAAATATAATTTCCAGACTGTTCAAAATAAACAAACTAACCAGATGAATTTCTGGAAGAGAAATGTTACAAGGTCAAAAAATGAGATATAGTTACTGGAAGAACAAGTCTCTGAGATTTACACTGTTGGAAGTCTGGAGAGAATCCCAGAGGATATACCAGAACATGCTGACCATGCATGACCAAGTGCATGGAGCACTTTCATAAACACTTCTTGGAGACACTAGTGGAGATACGATACCAGGCTATATATGCCTTTGCTGTGGCCATTTTCATGTTCTTACATCAACTAGATAGCTTGAGAAGTACTTTTACTTTATCTACAATGAATTGAAGTTCATCTGTTTGACAAGTTGAGTAAATATTGATGCAGTTAGTTAACAGTGAACATGATGTACCTACAGTTTCATTGTTACCACTGCTGTTAATGTAAAATTGGCATATAGGTACTTGAATTGTAGTTATTCAGGATTTAAATGTCTTGAGACATCCGAGATGTATTTGTACAAATTGTTAAAAACACTGATGTAATGGTTCATAATAAATTATGAGATGAGCCAAAGATAATGAAACTCTTTGTGTGAAATACATTTACCTTACACGAACATATGCCACAACACAACAGCAAAAGAGATACTCTGCCACATTGTGCCTAGGGCTGGAGAAAAGAGGAGGACTGTCAATGATAAAAAACTGACACAGAATAAAGTATATAGGTTGTTCTGCAAGTAATGCCTCCTAATTATTTCCATGGAAAGCATAACAGATACAAAGAGCACAATCTCGCTGTTTGATAGAGCAAATTCTCAGCTAAAATGAACTTCTCAACATAGTCACCACCATTAACTGTGCATTTTCTCCAGCAACTAACAAGAGCCTGCATTCTGCACTCATAAAAATCTTCATGGCCTTTTGGAATGTGGCTTGTCTTTCATGTTGCTGTCACCACTGCTGAAACTCACAACCCACTGCCTCACTGTGCTCACATCCACTGTTTGGTCTCTATAAATGTTTAGCAATTGTCAGTGAATGTCAGTGGGCGCAATTTTTTCCTCATGGAGGAATTTCATGACACATCTTTGCTTCAGATGCACTTCCATGTTAGACACCATTTTCTCAGACTGCCCCTCTACTGCCATCCGTCACACAGCAACAAAATGCAAGGCAATATTGGTGGGAAGTTTCATTCTCTACTATCACATCACCAACATCCACTGCTGACATTGTGGACCAACATAATAAAAAAGGGGGCATTAATTTCAGACCAGCCCTTATATAATACCGTAGAAATTCTTTAGTCTATCAATGTTCTAAATCCCACTGATTTTCAAACAGAAAAATCTTCCAGGAACACTGTCATTTTACCATGATTTAACAAGATATAATGAATTAGCTGAGCAACTCTAAATATTTGTGCACTCAGTCTTAGCCAGTGGCAAAAATAAGATAATTTTGTTTAGCCAAGCCTGAAATGATTGACGTTCAAGTTAAGCTGATGAATGGTAACATGTTAAGCAGTAGTAACCTAATTGTGCGTCTGAGTTCTCAGGCTCCTAAGTCTGCTTAAGTCACTTTGGAAAATTGGATTTTGCTAAGTCATTTATAACAAGATTTTTCAAGGTACTTAGACAGTTTACTCTCATCAAAATCAGTGGGAGACAAATGACACAGTGCCTTTCAAAATCTTGTTTGCAGAGCTGTGCACTGATGACCAGAGAAAAGAGAAAAACTTTCCCACACCTGCAAATTGCTTTCAGACAATGACAACTTCCTGGGAATAAGAATG
Source organism: Lagopus leucura (assembly GCF_019238085.1). NCBI lineage: Eukaryota > Metazoa > Chordata > Aves > Galliformes > Phasianidae > Lagopus > Lagopus leucura. The sequence continues at coordinate 22,340,163 of NW_024962265.1, forward strand.
CAGGGATGATTAACTGAGAAAAAAACAGACAGGAGTCACTGTTCACTCAGACCACCGCTTGAATCATGATCAGGCCTCAAATACATGTGGTAAGGGAAAGGCTGAGCGGGAGAGCCTGGATGATAGTAATAATAATAATATAATGCTCAAATATGTGGCTGATTAAAATTGCAATGGTTATGAATCACTTGAAAGTTAAAACATACAAGAATGTATGTCATCAATCGTTTCCAAGGCAGTTATGTTCAACTGGTTTCTTGGGATCACAGTAGATATGAACAAGACACATTACTTTCTGTGTGTTGGTTTTTGGTACTGAAGTAAAATCCAATTTCTCAATGGGGGTAGGCGATAGTGTCCTATCTCTCAGCTCAGATGGTGACTGAAGAAAGTCTGACAATGCTTGGAAGGATGAACGAATCCTCCTTCCCAATCCATAGATGGCAAACAGGAAAACTGCCCAGAAGTGGGCTGGGTGACAAGAATAGCTAGGATCCGCAGCAAATAAAAACTAAAAGGAACAATTTCAAGGAGTAAAACAGATCAGAATATTTTCTTATGATATTTTCTTATGATGTATTGATCTTTGCCATTAAAAATTAATTTTTGCTTTTCTTTCATTTAACATAGGAATGAGTGGGAGTTACACACCTGTTATGTGAGAACAGAGAATGGAGGGTGACCACAAAGCATCTCTCCTTATAGCTTAATAATATAAAACTATCTGAGGCGTAAAATGTAATAGCTCTGGTTCACATGCTTAGTGTGATTACAGATGTCTACAGAGTATTCCCTTTATTATCTGCTTATTAATAGCAAATGCATTGTAATAACCTAATAAAGTAGTGCTCACTATCAAGAATTGGACTGTGCAAGCCATGAATGGAGCTCTGTGCCAGCATCTTTCTTTTCCTGAGTTTCCCTACTCTTCCAAGACTTCCAGCAGAACTGAGAGAATGCAAGGGCACACTGCCAGTGACAACCTTCGCTAGCATTAAGCAACATCCTACTATGTTTTTTAAGATAACTTCTTGAAATTTAAAATAATTTTTTGCGATTTAAAGGACACACAAAAAAATAAAAACCCTGTGAATTTTTTATTTTATTTTTGTCTCCAGGGGTGTGCGTGTGTTGCAGATTCGAGGATGCCCAAATCATAAAACTGGTGAGGGGTCTGGAGCACAAGTCTTATGAGGAGCGGCTGAAGGAGCTGGGATTGTTCAGTCTGGAGAAGAGGAGGCTCAGGGGAGACCTCATTGCACTTCACAACTTCCTGAAGGGAGGTTGTGGTGCAAAAGGGTCTGGCCTCTTCTCCCAGGCAAATAGTAGGACCCGAGGAAATGGCAAGAAGTTATACCAGAGGAGGTTTAGGTTGGATATTAGGAGAAACTTTTTCTCTCAGAGGGTGTTCAGGCACTGGAATGGCTGCCCAGAGAGGTGGTGGAGTCGCCATCCCTGGTAGTGTTCAAGAGGCGCCTGGATGAGGAGCTACGAGAGATGGTTTAGTAGCTTGTGGCACTGATAGGAATGGGAGGGTGGTTGGACTGGATGATCTTGCAGGTCGTTTCCAACCTTGTGATTCTGTGATTCTGTGATTCTGTGATTCTATGAGACTATTTCCTCTCTAGCAAAATTCCTCAAAGGACTGCTGCACTGAATGACTTATACAGTTGAAAATACTCAAATAATGTTATTTACAAAATTGTATAAGGGTAAAAATTGTAGTGTTCAAAAATGCAACATTGAACTCCAGAAGGAACACTCTTTTTTTCTCCATTGAAACTAAAATATGTTGCAATCTGTGATAGAAGTTTATCTTTAATTATGCTGTTTCTGAAATCACTGTCTTACTTGTCTAACTCTGAAACTATATTCAACAACAGGAAATACAGTCACAGAAATATTTAAATGGATAAGAAAATGTAAAATAACCTATATTTTTTAGTCAGCTAATTGATACCTAAAATAGTTAACTGGACAAAATCCCAACAGCTTTTGTCTGTTTCAGAGTTTCAAGATTTAGAAATAGAAATTCAGAAACAGCAATGAAGTGAATATATTTTATCATTTCCTATATCTTCATAAATGCAAGCTACTAGGTAAAGTGAGCATTGCAATGCTTAAGCATGCTAGGTAGCAATTTATTCATGTCAATGGAATTACTTACGTGTTATTATGACAACAGGGGATGTCATTGGTGCTATTTATAAGGGAATGCCCTTCATTATGAACAGTTATAGAAAGTGCCATCTAGTATAGAATCTTAGAATCACAGAATCATTAAGGTTGGAAAAGACCTCAAAGATCACCTAGTGCAACTGTCCACCTACCACCAATGTTGCCCACTAAACCAGGCCCTTAAGTACCACATCTACACGATCTTGAACTCATCCACTTTCCTGGGCAGTCCACTCCAGTGCCTGACCACTCTTCTAGAGAAGAAGCTTTTTATACCTGAACCTCCCCTTGTGCAACTTGAGGCCATTCCCTCTAGTCCTAATGCTGGTTATTTGGGAGAACAGGTTGACTCCCACCTTGCCACAACCTCCTTTCAGGTAGTTGTAGAGAGTGACAAGGTCACTCCTGAGACTCCTCCAGACTAAACAATCCCAGTTCCTACAGCCACTCCCCATAACAGACAGTGCAACACCTTGTAAGCAAAATATTAATGCTCAGTGGTCACAAGTTGAAAATAATTTTATAGTTCAGCTCCTTTCAGATTTCTGGATGCATAGCTCCTTGAAAAATCTGTTCAGCAGACAGTTGAATATTAGAATCCTAAGAAACAGAAAAAAATAAGCAAATTCCACATAAAGCATCCATGACTTCACAACTTTTACCATTACTACTTCACACGATATGGCCCACTAATAATGATTCTTAGTCATGAGTGATATGCATTGCTACTCCTTCAGTCTCTATCACAAAATGACACAGCAAAGGCTGACTGGGGAGGTGTCAAATAAAGGTCATAAAACTTCTATGGCTTTCTCCTGTTTTGTTTTGTTTTGCTTTCATTTATTTCTAGATGCTGGGCTGGTTCTTGAAATTATCTTGCAAAATAGCACTCTTCCCAGAGACGTCTGCAGTAAACAGCTGCTTGTCCCTGGGGTTCAGATAATGTCCTTAGCAAAACAGCTTATGAAACTCTCTTTTGCCAGGAAGAATTCCTAGGAATTCAGGACTCTGTGATGTCCTTAATATCTCCAGCTCTGCAGCTGCAGCACAGAATAGCATTAGCTTTCCATTCTTCATGCAACCACTGGTGTTCAAGACTTGCTAAGTGAGTGCAGTGGGACTACTTTGGATGAAACGTCTCTTCATAGTTGCAATCTCTTAATGCAGTCTCAATCAAGCTGTGGTAGTATCATTCTGATAACTAACTAAACTTCACCATACTGTTCTCTCAGTCCCCCTCCTCACTAGAGAAGAAGGTATGATGGAAAAAAAAAAATCTTGTGGGGTTTTGATAGGTTCAGGAAGCTCCCTCACCAATTACTATCAGGGGGAAAACAGACTCAGCATACAGATTACTGTTATTTATTGGCTATTACTAACAGACTAGAGCAGTGAAAACTGAAAGTGCAAACTGGGACAGTTTAGTCTAGAGAAGAGAAAGGTCAACGAAGACCTCATAGCCCTCTATAACTCCCTGAAAGAAGGTTGCAGTGAGGTGGGGTTGGCCTCTTTCTAGGTGACAGTGATAGGATAAGAGGTTGTGAAAGACAATTGCTCTTTTTTTTTGTTGCTGTTGCTCAAAGCTTGCTTTCTGAGGCATTTTTCATGATAAGACTCAAGCTGATTTATCTAAGAGGTGAGTGGTGGGTGTCACCGTGTGGCAATCAACATTACTTTGGGGACAATTTTACATCTGAAAGCATTTCTTTGGAAATGTTTCCCTTCAAAAGGGAGTGACCAGGAGCATTTACCTGTGGAAGACTTGGCCTGTGAGCAAATAACTCCAGCTTGGAACAGAGATAGGGGCATAATATCATTGCATCCTGTGAAGACAGGATACAAGTTGGTGTGTCCCTGCTTCCTCTTGTCTCCTGACTTAAACTTAAAAGGCCTGGAAGATGGGAAGAGAGGAGTTCCTGCTGAGATCCCAAAGACAGAAGCTGTCATTCCAAAAGATCTGACTTGATCAATTTGGACTTACAAATAAGTTAGTACTGTCATTGTTAGTAGTCATCAACTGAACAACACAGCCCTCAACAACGCATCACTACTGAAAATCAACATCTGAACTACAAGCAATTCTGGAAACCCTGGTAGTGACTCTCTCTCTCTTGTTTTCCACAAAGACTCCTTGCTTTTCCTTCTTATCTCTTTTCTATCACCAGTCTTCATTTCCCCATCCCCCTTAGTCACTAGGACTTGTAATATGCTGGTCAGGCAAACATTTGACCCGTTGTGTCTTAATCTTGCCATCAGGTATATCTGTATTAAAGAATCTTCTCTCCCCCTATCACTGGAGTGAGACAGAGGTAATGGCCTCAAGTCATGTCAAGGGAGGTTCAGGCTAGATATGAGAAAAAACTTATTCTCCGAAAGAGTAGTGAGGTATTGGAACAGGTTGCCCAAGGAGGTGGTGGAGTCACCATCCCTGAAGGTGTTCAAGAAATGTGCAGATGTGGTACTTAGGTATATGGTTTAGTGGGGCATGCTGAAGGTAAGTGAATAGTTGAAATAGATGATCTTAGAGGTCTGTTCCAACCTTCATGATTCTGTGATTCTAAGAAAAGTAAACTATAAAAACCTTCCTGCCTCTTTTACTTCCTCCCCCAAAAGAAGTGCAGGGGAATACAAAATGGGAGCTGTGGTTGGTCTGTAACTGCTCCCTCAAAATCACTCTGGCCCTGCTCCACATGGGGCTTCTCCCACGGGCCTTCCCCAGCTGATCCTGTGCAGGCTTCCCACAGGCAGCTGCTCTTCCAGCACCTCTCCAGCATTGCTCCAGTCTGTACTATGGAGCCCAAATCTGTTTATCTGACTAATCTTCTGTTTCAATAAGAGGCAGATGTTAACGCAGTACTATGTTGGAGCTTGTGAAAAAGATGAGCTTGATGAATTTGAGTTTTAGCATCTGCCTGCGAGTTTCTGTATAATAATTTGTGTGCATTATATATTCCTATGTTTTCAAGGTAGCTGAGAGGAGTTGCTGGATATTATTTGGGAAAAAGTGCACTTCACTTGCTCTCCTATTGCAACTTTCACTACAGGCATGTGCTAAGCTATGCTATGGAAAAAATAAAATTTAGTTTTAAGAAAATAAGACTGAACCAATCTGACTACTCTATTTTAGCTAGCACTGAGTATATATTATGTCATTTCCATAAAGTTTCATGCAATCCAGAACATTTTAATGATGATTACATCTATTTACACTAATTATGTAGTTATACCAATTGCACAAATAGAAGACGATAAATATCCTTGACTGAAGCCAACAAGTAATTAGCAAAATAGAAACAACATGAAAACAAGCTGGGAGTAAAACTGAAGGAAAATGTAGGTGATTATTCTTCATGTATGTAACAAATGAACAACCTCTATTGTCCTTGTCCCCTTTTGTCTTCTACCCAAATGAGAACTCACACCCTTAAGCGCTGCCTTGGGAAAATTTCCTTATAAATCTCCTTAAATGTTGTTACATATATCAAAGCTTAGAGATGATGGAATGTTTCCCCAACTCAGAGAAGAAATGCATAGTATGGATACAATATTGTTTTGCATCTACAGTACTGCAGAGGCCAATAATGTTTTCAGAGATCTCTTTTTCTTACTGACACATGTTAATGTTCCTGGTGGAGACGGGAGTGTGGAACCTGAGGTATGCCTCAGTGCAAGTGTGTGCTGCTTGCTCACAAAGATTTATGAATTCAGCAGGGCACAGAAGACATTCCTCCTGGGAATGCAGTTTCTTCTTCTTTTTTTTTTTTTTTTTTTTTTTAATTATTTTGTGTGCTGTCTGTACCAAGAATACTCAAGTCTTTTGTCACCATCCTCATTAAACTGCTCCAGTGAAGACTCATCCTACTTGATCTTCCTTGTCTTGTCTTTCTATGTCTTGCTAGCATAACTGAAATATTGTATTTCAGGAACTCAGTGATAACGCACAAGTAAATATTTAAATAACAAAAATGCCTAATCAAATAATTCAAATGAATTATACCTTAATCCGCCAGTCAGGTGAGGATCTTATTCCCCAATAAAATCAACCTCACAAATATTTATCTCTGTGTAGATAATTTAATTATTTAATTTTATTTACAATCTTTTCCAGTGGATTTTCCCCCAGCAGACATGCTGCTTATTTTTTCTTTCAGATGAAAAAGAATGGATGAACAATTCAGGCATCTTGCAAATCAACTCTCAAACCAAGTAACTGATAGACTAGCCTAAAAATGTGTCTAAAAATCATCAAGCTGGTCTGAAAGGGCACTAGCAACTGTATTTGATGGACCTAGGTTTCCCAAATTATTTTAGAACTTTTGCTATTGTGAGGAAAAAAAATATCTTCAGGGAGAAACTATGTTAGTGCTGTCATGATGAACAGACATCATTTGTTTACCGTGATGACTTTGGCTTAATGTGTCGCAGTAAAAAAAGACTTGCAGAGATTTAAAAATTAATTTTACTTCCTTTATGCAAAATAAAGAGTAGCACTGAATTTGGGTTGATGTGTGGGGAAAAAAAGAACTACCTGCTCACTTAGTCGTTCCTTTGTCTAAAAAGCTTACAACTTGATCTAATCAAAATTTTGTTGGCACTCTTTTGGGACCACAAGCCATGACACGCAAAACTACTTAAGTTTGTGGAGCTTAAATGCTCAGAACACTGTTTCCCAGGCCAGCCTTCAGAATGTGACAAGCTGCTAAAGTTTGCTTGGCTGTATATGCAAAACAGTGCACAAATAGTGCGAGCCGTATCGTCTACAAGTGTAAAGGAAGATTATACATCTCATGCCAAAATATGCTTTACGTATTCCAAATTATTTATTATTACGGTTCCAATTATTTTTATTTCTATGGAATTTCACTTGTGTTAATCATTGAAGCACAATTTTACACTTTATTTTTTCTGTACTAAGGGATATTAACACATGCCTCTAAAGACATATACCATTAACTTTTAAAAGAGCTGTGGTAATTTTAATTAGGGTACTCAGTGGTATTTGCTAGCAACATTTAACTTTAATTGACAACTTGTCAACATGATCTAACATTTCTCTGTTTAAATGGCTACGGGAAGAAGAAGAGAAACACTACTAAATGGAACCGCTAAATTACTTGCCATTAGCTTGTACAGTTGAAGAAAATATTTTAATGAAGAGCTAGGATTTCCGGGTTCTCTTTGATTTTGTTATGGAAATTTATATTCTTCAGCAGAGAGAACGGGTGTTTAAACTTTGGGTTTACATGAATATCTTTTCTGTACTTTTCTTGTAAAACATTAAAACACACTTCAGATTAATCTCAAAAATCACAGAATCACAAATCTTATGAGTTGGAAGGGACCTCTGGAGATCATGTCCAGCCTCCTGCTAAAGCACATTCACTACAGTAGGTCACACTTTTGTCATGTGTCAATAATGTTCTAAAACTTCCAGCTCATCTACTCTTGACTGAGCTTTTAAATTTGCCGACAATATTCCTGAATACTTTACTTTTAATGTAGTAATGTTATCATTACACAAATGATACAATTTTATTGGCTAGCATAGTGATTTTTTTTTTCCAGTTTCAACAGTGATGACAGTGTACTGTCATCATTATGATTATTGCTGGAATATTGGAGCTTCAGTCTGAACCGAGTGATCTATTTTGTAAGGTACATTTAGGCAGTGATGCCTTCATTAATTTAATAAAAATATAAGAAAGAAAGAAAAAAACAAAAACCCATCTCATCCTAACACCCACATTCCTCCAAATAGGTGCATTCTGGGATGAAGAAATGTTCTCTCCTTCTCTGCTTTTTGTAAATTCCATTAAGAGGAAACAAATGATAACCAGAAGAAAACTCACAAGAGAGGAAGTGGAACTATTAATTTGACAGTTAAGGAAAGGTAATTGTTAAGTGTTTATTGTAACAGCTGAAGATGAATTAATTTCCTTAGCAACTTTAAAGAGTTGTAAAGCAGTGTTGACAACCTCATATAGAAGCAAACTATCAGACTCAGAACAGAACAGTATGTTAGATTGGATAGTATAAAAATAATCAAAACTGGAACAGAGCAGACTTCATCAGATCGTCAGCAGACAAATCGGATAATATTTAGGTAACTTCTGCTGAGTGAAGAATCAAGTTTGATGGACACTGTCACAAAGAATTAAATTACCTATTATAAAGCAAATACATTTTTATAGGAAACAAAGCATTTTTCTTGAATTCCATTTGCAAGTGTTAACAACTTTTTTGGGGATTTTAAGTGGTTAATAAAATAAAGGGATATATTTTTAAAGGCAGTAAGAAATAAATGTGTCAGTATATAGTCTCTAGCTGAGTGCCATCCTTGATCTGTGTTATAAGCTCATATTCATCCTACTTAAACTAAGAGTATAGCTTTTACACATTTTTGGTTTCTAGCTAAAGGAGTCTTCTAGGAATCCCTAAAAGATCACAATGCCAGCTGGGCTCCATTATCTATTAACAGATGTAGATGGGAGAAAATTCTAGTTCCAAACACTTATCTGCTTTGACATGTTTGAAATTACTATGGTTCAATTGTTCCTCTAGTTATAAAACTCTGAGATGTTCTCACACATTTCTGAGGAATAAGAGTACGTCTTAGAAATCAGTAAGGTAAGCCATGATATGAGTTTTATGTTAAGATCTTAGGCAATAGGTAAACAAGGAAGCTTCCTGAAGAGACAAATGATTGGATTGGGCAATTTTCAATACATCAGCTGATCCTGAATATCTGTCTGTGTTTATGGTCTTACCTCAGGACACACTGTAGCAAATTTCTTGATGTAAGTTATCAGAAGAAGAATTTTAAGCAAATGCTTGAAGCTCTCCAAGACTCAGTACAATTTGAGGTCTAAAGTTAAGCATATGCTTAAATATTTCGTTGAATATGCATGAGATCCTCAGCTGGATCCTTCTGTGAACATGCCTCCTTTTAAAATTGTTTGCTGAAATATTTGTGGAAAGTGAATCCTCTGGGGCCAAAAACCCAGCTTGTATATATAAACTTCAAATAAATGTTTGTGAATAAGTTTTGCAATATTACTTCACGTTTCTCAGAGGAATAATATCTGCTAACTGGCCTTGCCATCAATAAGGAAGTAACTAGATGCAAAATGTCAATATATATAGCTCTCTCCAGAATTGACAAGTCAATGAAATTTAAAGTTAAATTACAGAACATCTGGCTAGAAGCATAGTTTTAAGAAGCTTTCTCTATTTTAAGTTAGAAAACTCAAAGGAGAAAGGCTAACATCTTTGTGGGCATCTGCTGTATTCAATAGCTGCCTATTCCCAAAAGCTTTGAAAGAGCTGGAAATCTAAAAAGGTGCTGGAAGATTCAGCTTGTGTGAAAAAAGTGGCTGCATGGCTGCAAATCATGTCCATGAACGAGAATTTCTGCAGTTCAGTAGGTGCACACATTGATTGCAATTACCTCTGCTACAGTGATTGTGATCAGAGAAGAAAGGAACTACAGTGTGGCTTCAAACCTGCAGAAAAGATAGGGCAAAGACAAATCTCAAAAGGCTTTTCTTAGGAATTCCAAAGTTTAATTTATTTCTTTGTTAATTTTTATTTTTTTTTTATTCATATATTATTAGATTATATTGGATGTAATACAGCACTGAAAGAAGTATGTCAATGTGATGTCTCTTACAGGCAAGTCACTGTTGTGAAATTAGGTTGCACTGATGTTTATGAAACACCATAATAAGGAAACACCAACAGAATTGTAGTTTAGATGGGGAAATGGACAAGGGAAAAGTCTCTTGACCACAAGTTTTTATTCTCATAATAATATCCTTTAGAAATGCTGCATTTTCAATAGCAACTGAAACAATATATATATATATATATTACCAAATAAGCTATCATTTGATTAGTGATAGTGCTCATTTGGAAGTGTATCAGCATGACTTTGTGTTAAAACTACCACTGTATCTGATATGGCTTATCCATGTGACAGCCACGTATAGGACTTCAGTTTCAGCTGTTTTCATTGAAGGACCACTAACTAGACTTATTTTCCTGAAGAAATCCATTGTCAGGTGCTGCTGTACAGACAGTATGAGAAGGGCATTCCATGTACAGAAATGAGATAGAATTGGTCTCAAATAATGGCTCCATGGCTGCTCTCTCAGGCACATGGCTGTGGAATGAGGATGGCTTAAATGGCCAAGAGATAGGAACATTAGTCAATAGACAGGCTTAAATCTGACCTTTGTCTTTGAACAAATGTTTGACAAAATAAGTCATTCTTACTGAAAAAATACCATTTTTATTCCAGCCTGCTCCCCATAGGATGGTGTGGCTGTCTGAGCCCATACCTGTTCTACTGCGAGGCAAAAGTTGCCCAGCATCACAGAGGAAATCCACAGAAGAATAATTTTGGATACTATAACAAGTATCTAATATTTAGATTTTAATTAATTATATAACCAAACGGCTGTAGTTTTGAATTAAGTACTGTTTTCCTTAAAGCAACTATGTCTTTATCTCTTGTACACCTAAAGCTGATGTTTTTCTCTGGAGGATTCAGACCCCATAGCATAGATGAATCTATGCTTGGAAAAAATACCCATTTCTACTGAATTGTTGTACAATTCAATGTTAGCTGATTACTATGCTGGAATCTAGTTATTCTCAATCTTCTTATTCCGTCTAGAATATACTGATAAATTACCCAAAGCCCACTAAGCCACTCTTTTGATCATACTACTTAAAATTACGTGAAGAACATGATTATGTTTAAGATTCATGTTTTTGTGCTGATTCTTGATTGTTAGTGTAACAAATCCAGAGAAGTGGGAGACAGTCAGTAACTCCAGTCTAGGTTTATCCCTAACCTTAAGAATATATAAATATTCTACAGATTACTGTTGTAAATTAGTATTGAGACAGTCATTTGCATAATGTGTTGCAGGGATGAAGTGGAAGTGAATGATTTGTTCTTATGTGCCAGTAAAGTATTATGACACTGAGTATAAAGATAGAACATCTATGAGACTCACTGATATGTGCCGTTGGTCATGTGAATTACGATCTACCTGGAAAACTATGTTTATGAGTAAACAAATCTGCTAATTAAAGCTAATTGTGTCAGTTGCATAGCCAACAAACATAATTAGTCTAGCTCTCTGATTCCCTTGGGGAAAAGATATTACTGAGTGGCATGAGGTGAAAAATGGAAATAAACCCCAAAGTGGAAGGCAAACAAGCAGTAAAGTGTGAAGAAGAATTCAACTTAAGTGTGGTTGAAAGCACAGATTATATGAGCTTTTACTGAAAGGTTAGTGACAAAGGAAATGCAGAGGCAGATGAATACAGAAAAAGGAAAAAATTGTACAGCTTGATCTATGGTGAATATAGACAAAAATAAGTGATTCATAGCTTTCACATTAAAAATAATTGTCATATGGTTCCTAACACTCCATTTGCAATCCTTGGATGTAAGAACACAGAAGCAGCTACTCAAAATATCTACACTTATATATAAATATGTAAACTTGATGCATATATCACCCTTTTTGTTGTTGAAGAATATAAACCATTCTGAAACTCCTTCTGTCTCATATCATTGCAGTTGGGGAAAGGTCACTCTTCTAACTCAGTGTGACTGCCATCAGTGATCGAACACGTACCCAATTAATCTATCTGAGGAGCTTCCAAGCCATGTTTTCATACTGATGTTTACATTCTGAATTGCAACAAAGAGCCTGGAAGGCTGTTAAAAAAAATTAAAAGAGATGTTTTAAACTCTAAGATTCAGAATCTTTTTCCTAAGAATAAACAGGCCATTCTGTGGAGAGCAGAGCCCATAAGAAGATTTATTGATATATATACTTGAAATTTATTAAATTCTTTTCTACAGTGTTACTCCTCTAGCTCATTAATTACTGTAGCTGCTGCTATAAAAGTATGTCATGCAACTGAGAGGAGAATTGTCCCATGCAAATCTGCAAGGGAAAAGGATCACTATGACATGTGATGGTGATCCTATCTTCTATGATGCGGTCCAGTACATGAATATTTATGTGACTCTTCTTTCCACAGTCATAACTGGGTGACGTTCTAGATGCTGTGGTTCAAATAGAAAACCTTCCGTTATTTAGAAGAATAAGATCTCCCTTTTTTGCCTTGTTAATGTAGATTAAAAAGATTTTACATTACAGAACTGCAGAGTTTGTTGTACAAATTTTTTTTTTCTTCATGCCTGCCATAAAATTAAATTCAGATAAGATAAGCATGGACTTAATTCTAAGTGCCACTTGAAAACAAACCAGATTGGGAATAAGTTGGATCACTTTGAGTGAAGAAGTCAATGAGTACCTGTAACACTTCAAAAATGTGCTGTGGATTGCCTAACTTATTCAGGGCTGAGGAAGAGTAACTTTCCTGGAAAATGTAATGCCATGCATTCTAGGTGGTCAAACACCAGGAATGCTTTCAGACCACAGGTGAGGTGGTTGAGATTTGCTGTATTTCCTTAGTCACTGCTTACTGTATACAGATTGTGCATGTTTGTTTGTTGATTTCAAGAAATTGAGCAGCCAGAAGGAGGCAGCTACCTGGTCGGCTTGGCCTGGGTTGGGCAGAAGTGAACCAGGCCATCAATGTGCCAACCCTGTGAGTGTTCTCAAAGGTTCTCATAATGGCTCCTAGGAAAGAAAATAACCAACATTTAGGACCATCTGGGAGTCTGTGGTGACGAGAGGTCTCTCCAGGGTCTCAAAGAAGACAGTATTAAAGAAGGAAGTAAACACTGGTGGTTACAAAGCGAGCCTACAGGGGTTGAAGCAGAGACAGGTTTAATTAACTTTTTTTTTTTTCAAATTTACTCACTAGAACTGAGCTTTCCGTGTTTCAGCTACTCAGTGTAGTTTCTCATCTAAAAATAACAAACATGAACAATGTGCTTTGAAATTGGAACTCAACCAATCTTACCAATCTTGACTTTGAGAGAGATAACGCCCTTAAATGCTGTTGCAGTTAGCCATAAGCATTGTGTTGGTGAGACAGTGTTCAAGGATGCTAGCCTATCTCTAAAGAGAAATAGCAAGAAATAACTACATACCATTTCTTTGTATTTTTCATACAACCAGATTGGGATTAACTCACTTTTAACTTTCAGCTAAATTCATGTAGCTTTTCTTAAATATTTTGACTAGAGGTATCTGAAAATCAACAAGAAACATGGTCTCTTGAGTTTCAGTAAAATGTTTTCATCTTTTAAAAATGTTCATAAGTACTTTTTGACTAGGATTGAAATTCTAAGAGTATTATAGAAATTTTTGTCGTTACTGTAAATATGACAGTCATTTCAAGTCAAAGTATTTTCTTTTCTAGGAAATACATTTTAAAGTAAAAAAACCCCACCATGCTGTCATAATTTATATTCCAGTTAAGAAAAATGTGACTATCTGTCCATCTGCCAATATCAAGTACTTTTATCTTGTTTCCAGCCACACTGTAATAGGAAAATAAATATATCTTTCTTCATAATTATGGCAGGAAGACTGATAAATAATTGTGAAGTATTGAATTGCTGCAGTGGTCTTTCAACAGTACTAATAACAGAGAATTTAGCCTGTGTTGAAATCACAAAAGCATAGCAAAATCAGGAAAGTAGTATGATTTTTTTTTTTTTTTTTTTTTCCCCTGACGTGATACACTTAAAAATTATTACCTAGCTATTTCTATTAAGCTAACTTGATTTTCCCTTTCTATTTACAGCTTCACTACTAGACAAATAATATTAGGGCTATGTAAAAAACTTACAGTTACCTCTGGTCAATTTCTGTACTCAACAACTTGATTCTACCTGAACATATGTCAAATCTAAAGTACCTTAAGGTGAACTGAATGTCAGTGACCTCTGCAGAAGACAAGAACAGAATTTTGTTTTCTAACATTTTCGAAGTCATACGCTACTTTTGTTTGTCTATTTCTTCTGTCATCCAGTATCTTAAATATATACTTTAAAATTAGACATAATAATATTTTAAAAAACATTATAGCTATTCATCTTTATATCAAGAATTAAGATTCATGCCCAAACTCCTGAAATTCTGATAGCTCAAGTAGGAAAAATAATGTTCCAAAAAGAAGTGAAAACAGATATTGAACTGTCATTTTTATACACAAACATTAAACCTATGCTACTGAGATGTTTGTTAAATAAGAAATTTCTCTGTGCTATACACTTCTTTGCAGTGGCTTTTCCTTTATTTTTATTCTATTTTATTTTATCCCTTGGCTATTTATATAATATCTTGTGCTACTGTATTTATTATATTTTAATTCCAAGAAATGCTTTCATGAACTGCATTATATATGTCAATAATGTGTAAATAATGCCTAAAGTGGTGAGATTTCTTCCTCACTTTAGAAAACTAATGAGACATTCTAACTGAAAATCTGCCATTATCTTTTGCAGGGTTGGATTGAGCCTTTAATCTTCTGCAAATCATGTACTTAAAAAAAAAAAAAAAAAAAAAAAAAAAGAGAGAGAAATTATGTGTCTGATTTTGGAGGAGCTGTTAACAGAACTGAACTGAAATAAAACACCTCCTGTTGGTGTAATATTGAAACCACAGTGTGATTATATAGCAGTTAAATACATTTTAGTGTGGAATACATCTGATAAATTATTGAAAGACTGATAACCACATTTATTTCATAATGCTAGAGCTATGGTAGAGATGAAATGTTAATCTCCACAAATGAAAGCTTATAATTCATTTACTTCTATGCTCAACATATTAGAGATTTACACAATGAAGAGAAGGATGATTCAAAGCTAAATAAATCTGTGAAATGTCTTCCAAACAAGTGTTATATCCTTGTCTTAGAATTGCTCGTAGGTCATTAAGGAAGGAAGAATACACGCTTCTTTACATACACTAGATTGGGTTCTGAATTGATTCACTGATTGAGTTCTGAGTCTCCTGTGTCCTGCAGCCAGGTCCAACTACAATTATCCTCCCTGGAAAAGATTCCAGAGTTATACTTAAAAAAATACATAGTTTAAATAATAACTTCATACCATATTATCTTTCTGCATAAAACTCATTGTTTTATCCCAGATGTGCTCATTGCATTCACCAGTCTCCTTTTCTCTTCTCTTACTTCACAAGACTGGAACTTAAATCAGATATATTTAAAATACTGCAGAACACATCCCTCCAAAAGCTGTGAAGATATTCATGCAAAGTAAAGTAATTCTTGCATAAAAGTATTCAGTAATGCACCATAACTTACCTCAACGTCTTATTATCATTATTCCCCTTTCTCAGTGCAGTCGCAGAACAGAACCTTCTTGACATAACTTGTCACAGTCAAACAACTCTCACTTCTTTGCTGAGGTGTTACTGTTTCATTTTTGAGATCTGATAATAAACTCAAGCATGTGGGTCTGCATCATGCATCTTCAGGTATTTATCATTATAATAAAGTTTTTAGTACATTACTGAGCTACTAGAGTAGAAAATCAATATCAGGTGTTTAGAAAGCACAATACATAATTAGAAATCGTGTTTTGGGGAAGTTAAATGAGGGGACAAATAGCAAATGAAACTACTACGATTAAGTAGAATCTGAAGATGCAACATTTTGCCAGTTAGTTCAGTATTAAAATAGGTTCTGCATTATTTTTTTTTTTTTTTTTTTTTTTTTTGCATGACAGTAAAATACATTTGTCTGTGACTGCTGTGATATATTCCTATTATAAGCACACTTCTACAAAATAACTTTTACTGATGTTTCCTATTGACAAGAAAGGTTGTAATTAAGTGCAAATTTCAAAGCTGCAGTTTAACTGACCATAACATCTTGATCTCTGATGATACCTTAACAGAAGGCCAAATCTCACCTAAGAATTTTTATATTTTGTAAGTCATTACAAGAGTTGCTGTGTTATAACAAATCCCGAGGGAGGTATGGGCTCCCTCCCCTGCTTGAGGGAATTAAAAACATTTTTATTGCTATTTTTCTTAACTTATTAAGCTATTTTTCTGTTTCTTTTTTTTCCTGGTTTCATTGCTGAGTATTAATGTTCTCAGGTTGAGCTTGTATTCAAGTATAGTCATACAGAAAGTGAAATCAATGTTTCTTTGTACTATTCCACTTCAGATGTCAAGCTGCAAACAGAAATTGATAGCCTAATACTTGAGACTCTTCGGCACTAAAATTAAGCTTTTTCTCCTTGATACCTGCAACAGCAGTAAAAACTGAATCAGCAACAAAAAAGGCATAAACAATTGCATCAGCTATAGTGAAAGTAGAGAAGCAAGAGCAGTGTCAGCAATCCCAGAGCAGTGTAATCTTTGTTACAATATCATTATGAGACTTAGTAGCGTGATTTTTTGTTGGCAGTATCAAATTTAAGAGTCAAACAAGAGCATGAAAGATATTTAAAAACTCTGAAGAATATTAACCTACTCAGAAAAAATTCTGTGCTCATTTCCTAACTGTGCACCTTGATAATAACCACTGGGATTCCACAATCGGGAAGGCAGCCAGAAAATAAAACCTACATTTTTGATTTAATTAATCAGATTTTTATGATGTTAGCTGTTTTATGAATGAAATGATACTATACTGAAAAAACCACCACCAACAAAAACATTCACTTGGTGATGAGTTAAAAGAATTTCAGGCAAAGAGAAAACTATTAACAACTAGTCCTACATCTTGCCTAATGTAACCATAGAACTTCCTTAAATTATGCTCCACTATTATTAATAGAATTTCCAGTGTATGTGGCTGAAATAAATGTGTTCTTTTTGAAATGACAAACTCATTTCTGCATTTCAATATATAGGACATTCATTAAATACTTTGCCAAGTCACTCAAATGTTAATTGATAGATTGAAAAATACTGCAAAAATCTATCTGGAAAATGCTAACTAGCTAAAACAACTACCAGGTGGTTTTCTTACCAACTCACTTTACTTCTGGCCACATGTATAATTTGGAACATGCAAGCCTTTTTTAAACTAGATCACTTCTTACTTCGCTCTTCCTCCACCACAGAGAGGATCTCAGAATGTTTGAGAAATCAGCTTGACTTAACTTTTGCAAGGTGTGAGATTGGACTTCAGACTAGGCCTTATACCTAGCACTCTAGAAGAAAATAACAAAGAAATAAAAACTCTAGGACCTAAGTAGTCTTGTCCAGTGTTTAAGTTTTTGAGTCTTTGTTTGTCAGTCTGTAATCCATTATAACTTTCTTTGTTGGACTGAAAAACTCTCTGGTATCAAATTTATGTTTTGAATTTCTGTTGCAAACTATAATCAAAACATTCGTCTTCATAATGCCAATAGCTTCAAAGCATTCATTTTCTTCTCGTTTGACATATTTCCACTACTTTAATTGCCCCTCTGTCATTTCATCGAGGCTTTTATTTTTTAACGTCTTTCTGGAAGTTTATTGGGAATGCAACACAATAATCCACTAGAAATGGTGTCAGTATTAAGTGTGTGCATTGTTGGTATATTTTCCTAAAAATGTGTATCTAATGTACACATCTACATTTTCTTTGCGTCTTTATTCTCATTTGCAGTAACAAGAGCAGGAAGGCTGCTTGTAGAAGTGTTCCATAGAACAGCCAGGCCCCAGTAGATAAATAAACAGTAAAAATAGAATAAATAAATAAATAATAAAAATAGATAATAAATAGTAAAACAATTATAACAGGATTATGTGGCCACATCTTTTCCATTCAATATACCGCTAGAAAAAGGGAAAAACAAACAAACAAACAAAAAACATTAGATCACTTCATAAGTTACATACCACTACAATTTATCAAATTTCTAGGTGCTGAAGCCAATGATTTTTGCTTCACTAAAGCACAAATTGAGTTTGGCCAGAGAATATCTTCCTGAAAAGCTTCCAGACTGTATTTGAATACATCTGGCCACAGAGACTCTAGTGGTAACTTGTAGTTTTCTCTCACAATTAGTTAATCTCATTGCTGCAAGTTTTTCTTATAGTTTCTTATTCAATTTTACTCTTCCAGTAATGAGTTCCTATTAGCATCTTTCTCCACAATAAAGAGACTTTTAACAGTCAGTAGTTTCTTTTTGCAAACAAATTAATCTTCTGACTCTTGACTAACTCTTAAATCTTTTTTTCAGAAACTAAAGGCATCACTTTATGTGTTGTTTATCAAAGTGTCTCTGTAGCCATTCTTAAATAAGACATGCTTTTGCAAACATCACACATGCACAAAATCAACTTATATCCTGTGAACATTGCATTCACCTATAGCTAGAAAATATTAGTTATGTCATCCCCTTGAAATAGTATGTACTATTTCAAGCTGCAGTGAAATCTGCCATTTAAGATGAAGTCATGAATTTTCTGAGATGTCAAAATTCCTACCAGCCTTAACAGAGGCAGGATTTCCTACAAACAGAAATGAAATAAAATGAATGGGTAGAAACACGTGTTAAAGGCAACAGGAAATGAGAGTGAATTGCTGAGATTGGGCTTGTAAACAAATAATGAATACAGAGCTTCTGTAATCTGCCTTATGCATGGTTATATTAATGAGATATAGTGAAAAAAGGATCTTATTGCACAGGATGCTAATGAAGTACAAGCATAGACATTTGCTTTCTAAAGAAAAAAATCATAAAACTGATTAAAAAGCATTAATGGGAGAGACCATAAGAAAATAAGCAAATCAGTCAGAGCACAAATTTCATCTTGAAACAATAAAAACTTGCTTGTTAGCAGTGTAATGAAGTTTCCCCATTTCAGGCATGCGTTGATGATTATGTATGTCTACTGCAGGCAGAAGTTCCCATGCTTCATCAGTAACATTAACTATTTACTAAAATTATTTCCTTTGCTTTTCAGACATCATGTAAAACATTTAGATAGGTAGGACAGAATCTATCCCACCTAATTTTTTACATTTACAGTAAGGATGATCAGACCTAGCCACCTAATCTCAGTGATGGAGAAGAAGGTCGACAGACATGCTGCAGATACTAATACAAGGCAGAAGTACTGACAGAGAAATTCCTTGCTGAATATTCTTTTCTTTCAACATAAGGAATGTCTAAGTGAGATGTAAGTATCCATGTTATAGTTATCTGAAATTGTTGAGATGAATTCAGTCCATACTGATCAAAGTGATAAAAGATGTTTAAAAACAAATGTAGGTTAAGTATGACTTGTTCTTTGAGAGTCATCCCCGAGCTTTTTTTGTTGATGAGAGGAAGTAACAGAATTTTCTATTGCAGGGAAATCGTTTTTTTTTTTGTTTGTTTGTTTTTAGAAGCTATAGTGGAAAAAGAAACTCCATTAATATTCTCTGTACTTGAAAATGAAAATTCCCTTCTAAATGTCTCCTCATCCCTAACTGACCCCACCAAATCCTGAATGAAGTAGACAGATGTAGAAATGACTTGAAGAGAGCAAATTGCAAATTAGAAAGAGGGGTCTGGAGTACAAGTCTTATTAGGAGTGGTTGATTGAGCTTTAGTATAGTGTTTAGTCTGGAGAGAAGGATGCTCAAGGGAGACCTATTGTTCTATACCACAATCTCTGAGAAGATTGTGGTGAGGTGGGAGTTGGGCTCTTCTGCATAACTAGCATTAGGACTAGAGGGAATTGCCTCTTGTTGCACCAGGGGAGGTTCAGGTTGGATATTAAGAAAAAAAAAAAAATTATCTGAATGATTCAGGCTCTGGAATGGACTGCCCAGGAAGGTGGTTGAGTCATGTCCCTGGAGGTGTTTGAGAAATGTTTAGATGTGGTATTACAGGACATTGTTTAACATGGAAACATTGGTTGTAGGTGGATGGTCGGACTGGATGATGTTGGAGGTCTTTTCCAACCTTAATGATTCTAAGACTCTATAATTCTAAGAAACATTTTTCCTCTTTTACACCCACTAAGTATTTTCACTCTGGGTACTTTCAAAAGGATTAAAGGAAAGATGTTTTTAGATAAATATGAAGTACAGTGTTTTAGTCGAGGATTCATAGCTGTATAAGTGTTGCAAAAAATCCAGTACAAAAAGATATGCAAGCTGAGGTGAAGCTGGGGGGCGGGTGGTGAAACTGGCTTGGTAAGGAAAATCTATAGCATATCTGTGACAAGCTAAAACTGACTCAAAAATGGAATTTCCCTTCATCAGAACAAAGACTTACCAACTTATCAACTCCTAGGTAGTCCAATAATGGTTTGGATTGGAATCCAAGGGACAACATTTAACTGTTTTCAAGACAAAATATGCTGCATGTTTTCCTGTTTGCCCAGAGATTGGAACAAGGGCCAGAGATCCTTCCTTTGTTGCCACACCTCTGGCTGACTTAAAGACTGAACAGCTGCAGAATGAAGACTGCTCAGCACACAGATCTACAAAGATTACCAACTCCTTAGATATGCTTAATATTTGTGTATGCAGTTAAAAATACAACAAAAGTCCTCATAACGAGCATTTTGGTTGATGAAAAGCACTGCTACTAACTATTAGAAGGCAAAAAGCACAAACTTTCTGATAATCAGAAGCAGAGAGCTGAGACAGCTAAAACTATATTATTCTGAATTAGATATGGATTTAATGGGATTTGACTAATTGTAATTAGGATGTAAGCACTTGACAGAGAGGATACATGTTCTCAGTTAAGTAGAGAAGCTGAAAAATAGTATTTTGAAATTATACAGTGTAATGGTAAGATGTAAAATGCTTGTGCTGTTAAAAGTACGTGGGACATTCACACTGACTTGAGACAGGGTTAAGAAGCAAAAGTTGCCACATGAAAACATAAATATACTCAACAAAACATGCATTCAAATGCAGCTTTCTATGCTGGTTCTGAATATTTACAAGTCAATGGTGGTCTATGGGTACTTTGGAAATGCCAGTAGTTTTCACTGCTTTCTGAGTAAATGGAATTTTTTTCCACCTTTAACAGCCCTGCAGAAACTTACATAACGTAATCATAAAAAAGTTCCTTACTCCATCATACGTGTCCCTCTTCTTCTGCTGTGCTAGAACTAGTTCTTATTTTGAAAATCAAGAGTGTGAAATGTAAATTAATGGCTGCACCTTTCAAATTCTTTGGAACATGCAGTGCTAAGAAGGCCTGATCTAAGAGGAGCATATGAATTGCAGTGAGTCAGATCAAATGCTCACTTAGCCCTTTAGCATGGCTCTGATTAATGCCAATAGAGGCTTAAGTAAAAGAACAGATACACAGTAAGGATAGCTTATAAATAGAGTGTTCTTCCTTCTGGTGTCCTGGTGTCTCCTTTCAGTTTCCAGCAACAAGTAGTTTGCAAGCCATGAGCCATGGGCTGCATCTGAAACATAGTATTTAATATCAAAGTTAGCACGTATTCTTAATTTTCTTATTTTGTCTGTATGACCAATCTCCTGATCACAGAATTTAAATTACATATTGGATGAAAGCTGAATTTTTTTTTTAAATCAGTTTAGGACTGTTACCTGAAAATTTAATTCAGATGTTTCCTTGTTCTTATTAAAAAAAAATTACTCTCCTTTATCTTAGAATCATAGAATCATAGAATCACAAGGTTGGAAACGACCTATAAGATCATCCTGTCCAACTGTCTCCTCATCACCATTGCCACCACTAGTACTAAACCATATCACGCAGCACGTCATCCAGACGCCTCTTGAACACTGCCAGGGTTGGCGACTCCACCACCTCCCTGGGCAGCCATTCCAGTGCCTGACCACTCTCTGAGAGAAAAAGTTCTTCCTTATGTCCAACCTAAACCTCCTCTGATACAACTTGTGGCCATTGCCCCGTGTTCTGCTCGTTGCCTGGGAGAAGAGGCCAAATCCCTCTTCACCACAACCTCCCTTCAGGAAGTTGTAAAGTGCAGTGAGGTCTCCCCTGAGCCTCCTCTTCTCCAGACTGAACAATCCCAGCTCTCTCAGCCTCTCCTCATAAGACTTGTGCTCCAGACCCCTCACCACTTTCGTTGCCCTTCTTTGGACACGCTCCAGGACCTCAACATCTTTCTTGTAGTGAGGAGCCCAAAACTGAACACAGTACTCGAGGTGCGCCCTCACCAGTGCTGAGTAGAGGGGGATGATCACCTCCCTGCTCCTGCTGGCCACACTATTTCTAATGCATGCCAGGATGCCGTTGGCTCTCTTGGCCACCTGAGCACACTGTCGGCTCATGTTCAGCCGAGCATCAACCAACACCCCCAGGTCCTTCTCTTCTTCACACTCATCCAACCACTCATCCCCAAGCCTATAGTGCTGCATGGGGTTGTTGAGGCCAAAGTGCAGGACCCGGCAAGAATGGGAATCTTGCATGATATCACTACACCAGCGGCACTGCTGCTACACCAGCAGCTATCTTCTTGCCATTAATAATTTTAAAGAAAACTACAGTGTCTCTTTTCCAAGATCAAGAACTTCAATCCCTTCTTTGTAAATTCAAAGTCTGTTCCTCGTCTCTATAATACCTTTTGACCTCCTCTGTACTTTTTATTTCTACTACTCTCTTTATGGCAGATCCCAGAACTTCTCCAACACCTTTCTGTGTCCAGCTCAGAACAGCAGGACAAGCTCCTGAACTTTCCAATCTCCATCTCTGAGCTATTTTTTTTAGAAAATTATTGAAGTTTACTCTTTTCCAAGTGACAAAAGCTAATTTAGAGCCCATCACACTCACATCAAGCAGTAGTTGCGAGAATCCGGGGTAGGGTGTGGGGGCCTATCACTTTGCCCCTATCTGTATCTTCATTTTCAATTTCCTCTCAGTGCTTGGAAATTAATTGTTCTGCACTTTTTAACAGTAAGCTGCAGATTTATTGACAAGTTTAAAATTGACTATTTTGACTAATTTAAAACATAAACATCATCCTATTCCACCTTTCCCCTTCTAATTTTCTCTGCTCATTTATCATTGTATTAGATAGCAGTTTCCTGGGAGACATCCCTGTGGCACTTACAACAGAAGATCTATTCAAACAAGAGCAATTGTGCCTTTGTTGAAATCAAGCAATGTGCCAGGGATATAATTATTATTATTCATATTTTTATTGTTTTACTGTACATATTTACATTACAAATAAAGAAAAAATAAAAAAGAAAAAGCTTTTCAGTTTTATTCCTGTTCTAAGAGTTTCCTTCTTTAATACCATATACAACTCACATGGCTATTTTCAGACACTGCTGTGCCCTATGCTTTCTACAAAAATGCATGTTCAACATTACAGTCTGAATTTGACAGATATTAAGGCCACATTAAACACACACACACAAAAACCACCCAAGACTGGAAGGAATTTAAATTCTCCTAGTATTCATCTAACATAATATTTAACAGCTATTTACTGTTAATATACTGTTACTTAATTAATGTACATAATAGCTGTTACTATTTAATATTTTGTTTTTGAAAATAAAACCTTTTCTCCAGTTGTCTTAAGGACAACTCACTGTATTTCCTTTGTTCTGTTACCTAAACGTTACACATATACAACAGGGATTGTCATAAGCTGTGATTCAGTCAAACCACATCTCTGAGAGGCTAAAGCAGGGCTAATAACACTGCTATTCAAATTTCTTCTAAATTTTATTTTCTCTTTGTTGTATCTGCTCCTGCTTTTCCTTGTCAAAGATTTTACTTGCACACAGGTGCCTCTGCCCTTACCAAAGGAGGCAGTAGATTCCAGTGTTCAATGACTCTAGCTATCAGTATCTTTTACACATCAGCTTGACAACAAATACTTAAATGAACTGGAATGTACACAGTTTTTCCACAGTCATCTGTTCAATGACAACTGTTGATTTCCCATCTATCAGCATGACTTCCTTACCATTTGACAGAATAGAGAAATTATTTTCCCTACAGGCTTAGATTTCCACATCCCAGAACCAGTTTATGGTGAAATTGATGACTAACTGCTGTCCAGATACAATACTTTAATTTCCCATCCTTTATAACTCTCCCTTTACTTCCTACCTTTCTACTAAAAAAAAAAACATTTACCAAGTTACTCTAACACAAGTAACTGTGATCTTAACAAAAAAGTTATTTTCTTGGCCACTGAGAGGATGTAATGTCTTGCTGTTACTCTGGCTGTTTAAATACTACTTAAAAGCTGCAGCAACAATAGAAGAGACATTGCTTATTGCTTGATTGCTTTGTTTTATTTTTAAAAAATTATTTATTTTAACAGCTTCAGAACTTGAAGTGTTGTACCCTGGCTATCTATCTATCACCTCCAATCATTTACTGGATGACTGATCTCCTAATCTCCTAATTCCTTCAGATTTCAACACTGAACATCATTTTTCTTAACTGTTTAACTGCTTACAAAATAGAGAGACAACCATAATTACTACATTTTCTAAGTTCTTACCTGAAATAAGGCCAAAGTCTTAACATTGTATACATTTATACCTGCAGTTTGGAAGGTGGAGTTATACATTCTACATGTTAAAATGTAGAGAATATCAGAAAGAAGTAAAAAAGGGAAAGAGTATTTTGGTCATTTTAGAAATCACAATTTAGAATACAATTCAGAATTTTTAGTTGAATGTTTTCTTCATTTGGATTACTGAAAAACTTCCTACAACACAAATTTAGAGATTATATTAGAGTCACATTATATATTTGGGAGGGGCTGTGCTAGTGGAAGTATAGAATAGTACAACACATATTACTAATGCTCCTAGATACCCAATTTGTGCCCTAGATAAAATCAAAATACTTTCAATATGTATGTTAGTTAAAGCACAAAATTACATAACAAAATATCTGTGAAAGACCAAGCATCCTAAACTGTTCACAAATGGGACACAAGCTGAGGCTTTGAGATAAGTACCCCTTTTAAATATCTTACTGAATCACAGCCTTGTTGTTTCCAGGAGCTCAAATTCTTTGTGCTGAGTGCTTAATTAGTAAGAGTGATTTTTACTCTTCTATAGACCACCTGGCTTCTGAGTATTCTCAAAGCCTTATAACATAAGCCTTCCTATGGGTCAGTACATGAAAATGTAAAAAATTCTTGCTTTTAATCGTATTTGGAGCAGTTGGAGATCACAATATTAATCTTCAGACAAAGGTAAGAATTGTCTCTAATGTCTCTAATGTGTAAGAAGAAATACAGAAGGCTGTGCATATGATTTACTGAAGACAACAATTTACTATGATTAACCTGGGAGTAATCTGTAACTCACACAGTACATTTCATAGAATCATAGAATCATGGAATTGAGTAGGAAGGGACTTTTAAAGTTCATGCAGTGCAACTTTCCTGAATCATTTTGGAGTTCTGGTTATGCTCCCACAGGTTTGTGTCTCTCCTGTACTGAGGGCTCCACATTTGGACACAATATTCCAGGTGAAGCCTCGCCAGTGCAGAGTCGAGGGGCAGAATCATCTCCCTCACCCTGCTGGTTGCACTTTTTTTGATGCTTCTGTCTTCTGCTATTTCTGCTTGCATCCCTGAATACCCAGAAACAAGCTGATGTGTGAAACAAGGACATCGCCTTCTAAGCTTCATTTTCAATGAAGGCTTCACCTCTGCTCTGGGAAAAGTGGAAGAATCCACTTTCTCTTAGAAAATTTGATGACTAAAGTGAAAATGGAAACCATCCTTCAAAAGTCAAGTGTGATGTATTTAACAGACTGTGAAACCCAGCCCCTTACCACAGAGAGGTGGAGGTGCTCATATGCAAGATGAGTTAGTTAAACTACTCTAGACAATACATTTGCTAACATAGTCTTCGGTTTTCCTTATATAACAACTTTCTCTTTCAACTTTCAAACAGAGTGAAATAAAAAAGGATGTGGTTTTTCTCTTTGTTTTGTTTCTGACAGGCCTGCTATTTTGAGCTCATCAGATCATCAGCTTGAAGTGGGAGCCTAGACAGACTTCACAGTGCAGTATGCATTTTGTCTCCTGCCATACAGCCTGACATTGCATTGCACTGGAATGCTACATGAAACAGAACATTTTGCTGAAATTAAGCACACCTGCCCTGCATTTACTGTGCATAGTGAATTCAATAGTGCTACATGGGTTTAAGGCAAGATAGACCTTGGCCTAACATTTTATAGTGGTTTTACATATGAAATGTTGCATTAGTTTTTCAGCTTCCAAAAGCTAATTTGAAGTCTGATATGTTAATGTGACACAGAGATTTTCAGAATGATGGGAGCTAGCTATCTGCGTCCTCATCTAGCCAGCCAATTCCATTTCCCCTCTTGCGGATATTACTGGGTTTATGAGGTGATGTATCACAATGAGAATGTCAGCTGCATGATTCTACAGCTGTCCTAAATCCTTCTTCACACAACGATGTCCATTATGGTGTCCTGGTACTAGTGTGCTGAGTTACGAGCTGGACATGGAGTGTTGTGGAGTGCTGAAGCAGCTTGGCAGCCATCCAGGGACATGCTACAGTAGTATGTGCTTGGCGGAGTGCAGCAGATGATGGCCCATTGCTGCAAATTGCTGTTCTCACATGCTGCGTGGAGTTATGATAGGGTGTAATGTGTTGGCAAGTGGTGGCTATGATTTTATGGTAAAATTGAACTGAAGTATGAAGCAGGAAGAAATTGCTTAACAGCTTTAGTTTGTCAGGATTTGACTCCAGTCATTTTTTCCAGTAATGAACTAAGTCAGAGTGCTGTGGTTCAGTACTCCAAGAAGAATGAGGCCATTTACTTCTTCAGCAATGAGTCTAAAGGTGTCTATATATTTTTAAAGTTTACTTTGTGTTTTGTTTGACAAAATAGCATAAATTTAGTGCAGATATTCTTAAGAGAACTTGAAACAAATACCTTTATCAAGGTACTTTACTTCAGGAGAGGGAATAGTAAGGATCACACCTTTTCTGTCTGGTGTCATCATCTGTGGGCTTTCAGAACTTATTTTCATTAGTCTACTACAGCATGTATTGCTCACATTCTAATAAACTACTTACATACTTACACTTCACTGATTTTTTTCATGCTAATATGTTTACACTCTCTGGAACAGAGCTGGCAATTCCTTAGATGAGTTTCTTCACAGGGAAAAATTTCTTACATGAATAATGAAAGTTTTGAGAGAACAAGACCTTCAGAATTATTGTCTCAGATTCTCTTAACCCATCTGCTATTTTAGTATTACACAATGAAAAGAAAAGAAATCCTGTTTATATGGAAGAAAACCTTTGTTTGAATTCAGGTGAGGATTTTGATCCCTTTGAATTATGAAGATTGCTGTGTATTTTTTTTTTTTTTGTATGCTTGTTGTTGTTTTGTTTGCTTTTTGTTTCTTTTTATTGGATCATTTATTTCTTTATTGATCAGAGCCAGCATTATGTCATTCTATTTGTGAACTATGGAGTTGTAGTGTCTAATATTCACAGTAGCAAGCAGTTAATTCTCTACACATCATCTCTTTAGTTTAGCCCACAATGAGGATACCTAACTATCTTGCCTGAAGATGGCAAATTGTGGTCTTGGTCTCCTCAGTTTTTATTTCCTTCAGACATACAAAGGCTATTTGCTTTCATCAGTGAGCTGATTGATGTCAGTGGAATATTTAATACAAGAGAGAGATGTAAAACTGGGCATCATCAGGATGCTGCTTACATTTCGACTCATGTCTCTTCACTAAATCTTAGCAACTCAATATATCCCATAGATTAAAAAAATGTGACAGTAGCTTAAATCTTAGACATCCTATGGGAATCTTTTGTGTGAAGCAATTGCTCAACAGTAATTTCAGTCAGACTGAGAAGAAAGAATGAAAGAAACAAAAGGACACTGTATACTTTCACGTGCATGCCCACAGCATTTTTAGGAACCAGAGTATCAAATGTACCTAGTGTTTCCACAACAACATGTGAATTAATGATTAGTTGACGTCAAGAAATAATCTATCAATGACAAAATGTATTATTGCCAAACTTAAGCCAGAACCCAACAATCATGTTTAAAGACATCAAGTTTAACTTGGCCTCTCCTATCCTATTATGTCCTAACTTCTTCCAAAATCTTGAGCTCAAAACAATGGGACGTTGCTAGTTGGCAGCATTAAAGTTGCCATGAATGAATAAAGAAGATGCTAGATTTTATACTAGCTGTCTTCCAGTCCTCATCAGAGAAGACTTTGATCTCACTAATCTAAATGATCCAGAGATCTAAAGGTATCTAAAACTGCCATGGAAATCACTTAACCACAGGCACTGAATGTTACTTATTTTTCTTGTTATTAGTCCGTGTTCAAGAGGACTAAATTCAGATTTACTTTTTCAACACTTATGTTCCTACTAAGAATCATATTTTTTGTTAAACATTTGGGTTTTTATTTCTCTTGTCTCATTTGGTCAATATGATTGTTTTCTCTGTTTTCTTCCATTTATGTACATGTTGGTTTCTATTTTTATTATTTCAGTGAATACTGTGATGTGCTAACAAGCTCTTTTTTGTGTTACTATCCCGTAGTAACATCAAATACTGTTGTAATTTCTCTGCATTTTTGCATTGTAATTATCTGATCTGAATTGCTAAGTTTTAGACATAATAATTATATATATGTACATATAAATAAATAAATAAATAAATAAACACATTTTATTCATATCTTTAAATGTTCTACCTCCCAAGATAATCAATAACCTAAAACATCATGAGTCCTATAGTGGAAAGTTCTACAATGGTGTTATTCAAAATCTCCTTGAAAATGTTGTGCCTTTATTCCAAACTCAACACCGTGGTCCAAGCAGGAATTACGTTGGACTTATATCTTCTCTTTTGGGAACTATGCAAAAATAGAAAAAAAATAGATATGATAGGGAAAATTCATAGAAAATAAATTAGAAAAAGTGCTTTTATGAGAATGGTACTATACAGAAATCCATTGGTTATCTATATCAGAAGTTCTGCATATTGCTTAAAAAGCTCTTCTCTTTATGTATGCCATCTAGAATTTACAATACCCTTTCCATCTTTCAGGTAGCCGTAACCCCAGAGGTTGTTTCAGGAAATGATTATTCTTACACAACATAGAAATAAATATATCTATATAAGAAATCCTATGCTCATATATAAATTAGATTGGTCAGATTATAGAGTTATTAAACAGAAACTGTAAAAGATAAGCAGTTTTTAGGTATGAATATATGCCAACTGTTTAATGAAAACATGCAGATTTACATCAAAATCTCTGCAGCATCTGTGTTATGATAACTACTCAGTAGGATCTTCTGTGCTTACTATACTGGAAGAAATATGATGTTATATATTGATGATTCACTAAAAGTGTAAACCAAAAACCCTAATTTAAACTTCCATTGATGGCAAAGAACCAGGAAACTGTAACATGTGTCGTTCATAGATTAACTGATATTTATGTAAAAATACACAATCCTCTCCGCACAGCAACCCCATTATAACTTTTTTAACTCTAAAATTCTGTGCACAATTCCTATTAAAATTCATAGCACAGAATGAAACCTTAAGTGGCCATAAAAATGATGCATCACATCACCTTATCAATCAGAAAGATTTGGTCAAAGCACTGCCTTGCTAACGAATAAGATTTTACTTTTATTTTTTTTATTTTTGAGAGGAGAAAGGGGGGAACCTTAGCAGCAAGATAGTCTTCTTCAATTTATACAGTTTGAGCAAGGAACAATGAAATGATTTGTCTAAGGGCTTCATACATTTTTAAAAGACTGGTAATATTAGTTCACTAGAGTTTTCTTGAGTTTATTTATTTACTTATTTAGCATAAGAGTTGAGGAGCTTATCTAGAGCAAACTCTGTTATTTTAATTTTTTGTTTCTCCTGGAATCAGTAGTGAATCAAATATAATAAATCTGTTTTAAGTGTAAAATAGAACCCTTTATTATTATGACATAAAGCTTCTTAACGATATACTGATGAATTTCTATTGTCTACATACAAAAAATCTAACATGTAATAACGACTATAATAAAAAATAAACACATTTTTGATCATTCAAATAGATGTTTTCAACCAGGAAGCTGCTAACTTTTATTTCCAGTCATCTCATAGAAAATTGACTGTGACAGATAGCATCCAACCTGTCTCATACAAATTTTATTTGCTGTATGTAGTCTGATGTTTTAATTCACTGATACCTGTATGTGTGTTTCTACACATACATCATAAGCTACCTTTCCTTATCTTGACTTACACAGTATGTGAAAAGCCTACCTTTGGGCATGATAGTGATACTATAATAAAAAGTAGTTTGCACTAAAACATTTTATTTCTTTCTATTTTTTATATAATTTCTAGGCAGGATGTGTGACCTACTCTATTTAGATAGCCCAGTTCTTCTATATGAATGCATCTCACCCCTCAGGGCTCTCTCAGAAGAAGACCCAGCATAGATACTGCCCTTTGGGTATACAGTCCACTTGCTTTTGACCTACTGAATTTTTCTAGTTTCTCGTTTTCCCTGTGGAATCCATATTACTTCTCTTTCATTTTTTTGATGCAGTATTTTCATTTACTTTTCACTCTATATTCTGCTATACCAACTAAATCTTTCCCTTTTTCTCCATCTACACATTCTCCTACTCATTAGCATGTTGTCGGTGTTCAGCATTCCTCTCGCACCTCACACACATGGATGTGCTATCTCTTATTCACCTCCTCTGGTGGCAACAGTCATGAAAACAGAGAAGGAAGGATGCCAGCATTTTAACTACTTTGTTGTCTAAACCAGAGCAGATGGTCTTGTAATCTCCTAGGCAGAGGAGGCTTGAATATATGATAGATATCCCTTTGGGGTGATTTTCTGAGAAAACGGAAGGCTCTGAAATGTATAGGGCACTGAAGTCAGTGTTTTGAGATAAAGCTAAGAGATTCTTCCACTTCTCTTTCTTCCTCTATTTAGCATTTCATTCTAAAGTTCAGCTATGACAAAGGTGAGGCTTTGGCCATTTAAATATCTCTTAAGTGTGACTACTGTACAGCTAAGGATTAATAGAATGTCATCCTTTCTACTGAAAACATAAAATCTATTCTTGCTAAATGTTGTCAGCCTCCCAGTGTCACTGGTATGTAACCTCTTTCCCAGGAGTTCTTTCAGAGCTGTCTGTGATTCAAGGATTGCTTTTGATATGACATGGTTGTATAATCTTGGCTCAAACTTCTGAGAAAAATGCTAAGTTGTGACAAAGAGCTGTGAAAAAGTACTAAGCTAGAAAGGAGGGCTAAAATGACAGGCAGAGGTAAGACTGTTGAAACAGGGATAGTTTGCATCTCAACGATTCCAGGAAAAAACACCATCATGAGAAGGTATAAAATTACAAGAGAAAAACAGGGATCTTGCAGATGACACATCAGCAATGGAGGCTGACCCTTTCCGCACCTGTCATACTTGCTGTGTACCTTACTGAGGTGGGGAGCATGTTAATATTTAATCTGCTTTCCTCTTAGTCCAGATACTCTGTTGTGTAACAGAAAAACAAAACAAAATAAATAAAATAAAGCAATGCAAAAAAAATAACAACAACAACAACAAAGTAAAGAAAGAAAGACCAATCAACCATCCCTCTGCTTTATAGTCTATGGATGTGTACTGCCTTCTTTCAAAGTGCAATTTTTTATGGTAAAAGCTGTACAAAGTAATGCAGAGAGAGAAGGCAGAAGGTTCTAGACGATGCAAAGGCATTGTCCCTGCCAAGACAGAAAGTCAGGTGGTGACTCACTAAAGAGATTATTTACATAATAGCTACTGCGTGGGAAGCCTCTCCTTGGAAATCAACTTGAAAGAGAAAAATTAGGGCCATATAAATTCTTAATGTATGTAAAAGTAGAGCTTTACAGTAATTCTTCTGTCAGTAATCACTAAATAATTGCATTGCTAGTACATAAACCAGGAATTTGGAACTCAAGCATTTGAACAATGGTCTCATAAAAATGGTTTGATTCTTGAGTGGTCCTGTGTAGAGTAAGAAGTTGGACTCAGCAACTCTCAGTCCCTTCCAACATGGGATATTCTGTGATTCTTTGACTGTCCTTAGGAAACAAAATTAAATTACTTCACCAATTCCATTAACTAATATGACCATCCTTGTCACAGTGTATCCAAAAATACCAGTGCAATATGAAAAGGTAAATGTACTTTCCCACTGCAGTAATATTATATCTTAATTGCAAGACATTAGATAGTGAAGTTTATAGGCAGATTTTTTTTCCTGTCATTATCTGATTTGCCATGATCCATGATGATCCAAAGATTCACTTCCACCCGTAAGTCCAAAAATGAAATTCTTACCTTATTATGTATGGAAGACAGAATTCCCTTTCATCCAAATTTAAAAACCCAGAAGGTCATATGAACCTATCAAATACTAAATATTGTAACAATGATTCTTCAAGTGTTTTGAAACTAATGAAGGTTCATGCAAGTCAATATTGTGAGAAGCATTTCAGTATGATTCTCCTGTTTCAGCATTTCACAGTGTTCCTTCCTTTACATTCCCAAACAGCTCTGAAGCAATTAAACTGGGTTTGCTTCATTGTAAATCTCACTGTGACTTTGCCTTTCTCTGCTCTGATTAAGCAAAATTATCTTTGAGACAGCCAAATTGACAAAACTTTCTGCATTCTAGAAGAACATACCCAGAAAGAACATTTATGACTGAACAGTGAAAGCAAACAGCAAATTCATGTGCCCTCTTTGAAAAGCAAGTCAATATCTACAAAAGCAAGAAAGAAAACAATGAAGGTTCAGTGCAATTTAAATTCCTTGGAACTCACAGTATTCCCCATGAGGTTGTTTCCTGAGATGTAAAATGTTACTGTCAAAACGTGCTGCATACCCCAGTTTCACTTTCTATTTAATATATGTCATGATCTGCCTATAGAAAGTGAAATTATTCATAAATTGACAAGAAATTTTTGTAACTGTCTGTTGGAATTTAAAAGGTTTTAAATTGTTTACTGCAGTACATAGGTTTTCCAGATGCTCTAGATATTTTTAATTTGATTATATCATGGTATAGATTAAAAATAAATAAATAAATAAATAAATAAATAAATAAATAAGAGCTATATTTATAAATACATGTTTCTGGTACAGTGGCAACAGAGCTTTCTAGCATTCCAACGTACTCTAATAAGATTGGAATCTCTTTTTTCCAATAATATTTTTAACGCCTCTTGTATTTCTATGATTACAAGGAGAACTGAAGTCTGTGTGTTTATTTTTATGCAGATATGCTTTATTTCATCGCATATTGAACTACTAGAATATATGAAAGTGATCCAAGTAACCCTGCTTGCTCTTACTATTTGTTATTTCAAGTATGCTGAAAGACTATTTTCCATCCTGTGCAGCTTGACCTACTAAACTAAAACTTGCTAAAGTATATGAAGAAGCCATTGCAGGCCAAATAAGATTTATAGGAGAAGTACACTTTTGAAATGTAGTTTTCTAATAATGCACAATAAATAAGATTTAAGATGGAAAACAGAAAAGCATAACACCTTTTCCTTTTCAAGCTGAAACTAATGAAATACAGAATCAATTAAGAAATGTTAATATTTGAATTCAAATTTATATATTGCAATATAATATATTTCTAAAAGTTGCAGTCAGTGAAGTTAATGATACGTAATCCAAGAGAAAATTGTGAATACTTCCAGTGTAACTACTACAGCACAGGCCAACAGTTTTCATGCTGCATTTTCTCTTCATAGTAATAGTTACTGGAAGGAGATAGAAGGATAAGAGGGAGAGGTTGCCTGAGATCTATTTATAAGCAGTGAGGAGCAAAGACAGGAACTCAAGAGTAGTTTCTCAGCGCACAAGGGAGAGCAGAATTGTGGAGGGAGGCACTATAGGTTCAGTAGCTGATTGTTTGAACACTGCAATAAGATGAATAGCCCAGGAGAGAAAACAGCTGGGATGAGCAGCTCCAGTAGTCTGTGACAGAGGTATGCAGGGGAAGGAAATGTAGGGTCTTTAGTACAAGGGAGCTGATACAGTGAGATTCACACTAAGCAGAATTCCCCTTTCTGTATCTATTAATGAGAAATCCTAATGCCACCATGCCCATGCAGTCAGGAAACAGCTCTGAAACCCACATGCATCTCTTCTGATGCTAACAGCTAATGCCTCAGAAAATGACTATTTTTTCTTTATGTGAGCTAGAATTTCAGGGCACTGGTCTTAGTCTTCAAAGTCTTCTGGATAAATCATAACTGTGCCAGTGTGATTCTACATCAAAAGATCTTTTTTTTAACTGCACTTTATTTTTTAAACCTGAGAAATCCAAGGCAAAAGAAACAAGCTGCCTCACAACATTATTCTCCTCAGAAAATCAAATACTCAAGCTTTATGTTACAGTACAATTTAGACTGCACCTATTACTTTAGCTCAGATTCTTTCTGTGTTTAATTGTTTGATTTAAATTGCATTCTAGTAACCAGGATATTGAACACCTTCATAATCGTTCAGATTTTTGTACTCACATCATACTTGTGAGTCTTTACTCAGCACTGGTGAGGCCATATCTGTAGTGCTATGTCCAGTTCTAGGCTTCTCGTTACAGGAGAGATGTGAAGTTACTGGAATAGGTCCTGTGAAGAAGCCAGAAGGATGTGGAGGGCATTGGACCTTTCTTTGTGATGATAGGCTGAGACAGCTGGGGCTGTTTGGATGTGCTCGGGGGACATCTTCTCAAAGCGTGCAAATACCTGATAGCGAGATGCAAGGAGTACAGAGCCACGCTCTTTTCAGTGGTGCCAGGACAAGAGGCAGAGGGCACAAACAAACTCACAAGGTTCCTTCTGAACACCAGGAAGAACTTCAGTGCTGTGCAGGTGATGGAGCACTGGTACTGGTTGCCCAGAGGCTGTGGAGATCTTCGAAAACCACCTGGATGAGGGCCTGAGCACCCTTCTCTAGTTGACCCTGATTGGGCAGGGGCTGGGGGAGATGGGCCCACAGATCTCTTCTAACCTAAATCATTCCATGAATCAGTGTAAGAATAATACCTTGTAGTTGTTCTCCTACCTGTATTTGGAAATCTGAGTTAGCAAGTATGGGACCCAATCCACTTAAACTCAGTATCTCCCTGGAAGTTTTACTTGGAATGTTCATTAGTAACTACAAACTAGGCATACCAAACCCCCTCCTCTCCCTTCTGTGCCAGGAGACTGAAATAAGAATAAAAAGTACTTTTGCAACCTTAATATTAATATGACATTTGACTCAAATTCATAGTTTATAGGACTTGCATGCCACTGTCTTCTCCACTGGGGCCTCTGTATTCCCTCCCATTCCCTTGCTGCTGTTCCCCAGAGCCTGCCCCAGCCCTGTGCCACCTGGCAGGTGGGAAAAGCAGCAGCAGCAGCAGCAGCAGCAGCAGTGACACTTCCCAGGAAACCCCTGGGGCTTTGTTTTTCTGCTGATGGCAACAACCCCAGCTGCTAATTCTGTCATGCATGCCATCGGCTCACTGTCACTGCTTATTATAAACTGTCAATGCCTAAAACGACCTGTAATTTGACCCCTTATAGATTAAAGGGTTAGATAAAAGTGGACTGATTTTCAGGGAAACTGCACCTTTGGCAGCTCTTATTGACCTCAGTGCAGTTTGTTTAAGAGTGTGCACAAGATTATTTAATAGCCAAACACAGGAACATTACAAAAGATGAGGAGTGGCCTCAGAAAGTACAGAAAAATTGCTGAAAGGAATGTAAACGTACCAGCTGATTTAAACCTCATTTTCTGTAATAAAAAGTGGGAGTTTGAAATTGAGCAGTGAGTGCCGAAAACCTTAAATATGACATATACATCACATTTACATAAAATATATTTTACAGACACAGATTTCCATCAACCCACCTTTAGTGAAACGAGCTTTCTCTGGTATTTGGCACTATCTGTGATGTTAGACCTTAATGAAGTTGTGTGTATTCATCTAGGTACAGAATTGTGATATAATTTCTCAACACCATAGAGATCCTGTTCTGTGATTTATGTGAGTTGCCTGTCACATTGCGGTTATTTAGGGCCAACTGGCTCTAAATTGCCTTTTTGAGGACCGCTAAATAGGAAGCTTGCAGTCCGAATTTAGGCCCTTAAGTTAGATGCCAAAAGTTAGGCAGTGTGAATACCCCCTTCCGAGAACAAACCATATAAAGTAACAGCGCAGCCTAATGTAAAACTCCTGAACAAAAATGCTATCTGTCTACGTCTGGCAATTGCAAGCCTACTCCCGATAGACATCTACTGCTCATAGCTCCATTGAGAACTTCAAGAGGAGATCAGCATCTCCTAACTGCAGGCTTTCAGCCATCAAGCATTTCCATCCACTGCTGTGGTCTATCTTGCCTGATCCAAACCAGGGTTATTAGAAGAACAGAGATTACATATCCTCTACACATTTCCCTCTGCTATACTTTGAATTATTTAATCAGCATGTTTTATTCCACTGGCCATTTTAACCAGGCCTGTGCAGGTTATCAATGGATCGCATTGTTCCATGAACACTGCTTAGAGGAACAAAGCACCCTGCTGCATTCTCTGTGGAGAGAGCTAAAAAATGACATTTACCATTGAGACCCATGGCACTAATGATGGATTGTGATCTGATGTATTGTTCTAATATTCTCCCAGGTTTCATTACGGTGTCATGTTGATCATGCTGCTGTTAGTAAATTTTGGAACGACTCACTTCCTGCTGACAGGTACAGTAAGAGAAGATACTGCTGCAGCTGACACCAGGGATCTGTCATTAAAACTGTCAAGAAGCTGCATACAAACAGATTTACTGGCTAGAGAAAAATTTCCACGATTTTTAGCTTCTATGTCACTGCTGCGTCTTCTGCCATTATTAGCAACATTACAATGGCTACTTCAATTACGACTATGAAACTAATTTTTAAAGTGAAACAACTGTGAGATATCATGCAAAATTGTAGCATTATTTTAGTAGTATTCTCACAGACTTTCTTTTTTGCCATCAACATTGCAGATAGTTTTTTCAGTTTTCAAATCTAAACTGCATATCAACATTAATATAACATATTTACATACCAAAAATAACAGTTTTAGATTTAAAAAAAAAAATCTGTGTATTTTAGCCTTATAGTTTTTTTTTCATTTAAAACTGAAATATCCTAAGAAAAAGTTTTTTTTTTCTGAAGTATGATAATATTTCAACTGATTAACAAACAAGTGTTACTATGTCATTCAACATGCATTCATAAAAAGAGATATGAGGTCTAGATGGGTGAAACAGTAACTGCAAAATAAACTGTGAGCCTAATATAAAGCCAATTTAGTCAATTACTAGAGTACTAGAGTTTCAGGACACTATTATTTGTGTTCATAGAAAATTATCAACTTGCAAGTAGGTTTGAATTGCAATATTTAGAAACTATATAAGGGACTGCTTCAACTAAATCAGAGGCTGAATATAAAACCATTTGTCTTGGAACATTATCTACACAGAGTGTAACCTAAATTGGCCCGATTCCTCTTGGAAGAGGAAATAGATGCAAAAAGGAACAGGTCCAGAAGTAGTGTATATATTTTTGGACTGAGATAAGAAACAAATGGCTTGCAATTCTGGCTAGCCAGAAGGAAAGAAGAAAGGCACATAGAATTCTTCAAAATATGAGATTTGTGGAATATTTTTTTTTTCCCTACTGATATCAAATATCACGAACAATTTCTCCCTGTCTAGTCCTTAGATTCACCTTCTAGGTCTCTTTAGACGGTAGTGCTAGAAATTGGTTTCTGTATGGTATTTTGATCAAGTTGTATGTTTTCATTAATTTCTAGATCATAAATCCAAAGGACATACACAATCATGACCATTTACATAATACAGATTGCAGGCTTTCTGAGATTGTCTTGTCCAAATTACATTTCTTTCAGAACAAATGACTAATTTTGATTTCAAAATTCTGTTGGTATAGTATCCACCCTATATCCTTGGAGTTTGCTAATGATTTAGCTCCTTTTTCTAGCTTGAAATCTAGCCAGTGATAAATTTCATTCCTGTCAGATTATAGAAACTACCGGTACCTACTACAATCTTTTGAGACTTCTTATCTGACACATTGAATACATAGAGCTTCTACAGTCTTTTAATGTATATTTTCCTTTTAATTTATTAATCACCTTAAGAAATTAATCTGTATTTTTTCCATAAGAATATTTTTTCATGTAGGCATCAACTGGCACTAAATCACTAGGGGACTGTGTCAACACAATCTGACACTCAAGCAATGGAAGAACTTTGCTTGATGTAGCTCTGTGCTCTTATGAACCATTTTTTTCTTTTTATGCAATTGACACTCAGGTTCAACTTCAATAGCATGGTATTAATTCTTTTTCAGAATTCCAGTCTTCTCTTGAAGACTCATTCTGTAATCTCATTTGTCACAGGTTACAGCTGAATGTAAATATATTTTGTCTGCATTCAGTATCCCAAACAATCCAGACAACAGTTCCCATTGTTGCCATTATTCATCAGTACTCTAAGTTCTGTCTGTGTCAACTGAAAACTTTGTTTTATAAGTTTTCACTCTGTAGTAATTGAAGATTGGACCAATCTTTTTAGAATGGCAGAAGTTTCATTCTACAAATTCATTTGAGATATGTTACCTAGGTAGTACTTAACTCATTTGAGGTTACAGTAAGTTTTTATTCCTAGAATGTTCCAATCAAAATTATTAGCAATGCTAAATCATTGCCTAGTTTGAACATAAAATTCAACCAATACTTAACAACAGCAAATGTCTTATTATACTGAGACTGTGTTGGAAAGGAATCATTTTCCATGTACCTTGTCAATTGACTTTCACTTTATTATCCTTGTTTGACACCTTGTTAACTGAGGTTAACTTTTACATTACTTTTACTGCAGGCTTATATTTCCCAGGTTGACATATTTACATATGTCTTAAGTAATGATAAGTAGTTTTCCATTTTTCTGGAATTTCTCCATTCTAAGAACAGACAAAAATCAGCTGAAATAATCCACAGAGCTCACTGATTTCAAGGTTTTTAGATGCAAGATATCTAGAGATGCTAGTGTGAAAATTTTCAGCTTCAGTAGCTGCAGTAGTTTAACCTCCTCTTTAGTGTTTCCTCATCCTGGAATTTAGCCACAGCATTTGTCTTTTTTTTTTTTTTTTTTTTTTTTTTTTTTTTTTTTAATCTCCAATATATAGAACAGAAAAACTTGTTGAACATTTTTGCTTTTTGAGAATTATTACTGTATTTAACTATCTCCATGTTGAGTAATATATATCATAATGAAACTACAGTTATGATTTCTTTTGATGATCTTTTTATGAAGCTACAGAATTTAGGATATTTAAGTGAAATGATGTTGAAGAGATATTTAGAAAAAACAATTATTTGTATATAGAAAAACACATACATGCACACCACACACACATATAGTCACTTTCCTTTTATACCTGTGACTAACAGACACTAGGCTCTTGCCTAAAAATATCTACTGACTTCAGAAAGCTTTGAATTCTGTACAAGAAGGACAGTGATGCCACCATGTCCTGTGCATATGCTGAGGAGATGTGAATCATTAAAATTCAGTTCCTTGGTATCAAGAACCTATGCAAATATTCACAGCCATTCTGACTTGATAGTAATTTTGCATTTCGAATGGACATATGCAAAGGGTTACATCACGTGGATGGTGCCAGAGACTCAGCACATTGCAAAATGAATTAAAAAAAAAAAACAACAAAACAAAACATGACTCTAATCAGGATATGCCGGAATAGCTAACATATTAATGATGTCAAAGAAATTCCCCCAAATTAATTTTAAATTAAATAAGAAGCAGAGAACATTCAAGTTGTGCTGGGAAACATAACGCCATACAATTTAGGAGGAAACTAGAATGGATAACAATAGCTATAAGCCAGAGTGTTTTTGTATGCACCTGTGCAAATAGTTTTTTGCAGGGTGCTAAATATAGGAGATATATTCATGCACAATATAATAAAAGATCAGACCTTTTACTTCAAAGAATCTAAGCGGTATAAATAGGATGAGAGAAAAAATAATTGGATGTGTATGTGTGGTTTCAGTTTATAAAGATGCAAGACCTTCTGACGCACAAAGGGATAAACTGCTGACAGTCTGCAATGCTAAAAGGAAGGAACTCTGGCAATGTGTTTAATACCATATATTTGTTTTCTTTATTGGTATGGTTGTAACTATATATTTTGTTTACACAAGCAGATAGTCTACATTTAGGACAAGCATGCTATCACAGTTTTATTCTTTTGAATTGATTTGATAGAATCCTCTCTTTAACTAGCAAATAAGACTAGAATTATAGAATCACAGAATCGTAGAATGGCCTGGTTTGATCATCAAGTTTCAACCCCCCTATGTGCAAGGTCACCAACCACCAGATCAGGCTGCCCAGCGCCACGTCCAGCCTGGCCTTGAATGCCTCCAGGATGGGGCAGCCACAGCCTCCTTGGTCACCCTGTTCCAGTGTGTCACCACTCTCTGTGTGAAAAACTTCCTCCTAATATCTGACTTAAACCTCCCCTGTCTCAGTTTAAAACCATTCCCTCTTGTCCTGTCACTATCCACCCTTGTAAACAGCCATTCCCCCTCCTGTTTATAGGCTCCTTTCAAGTACTGGAAGGCCACAATGAGGTTTCCCCGGATCTTTCTCTTCTCCAGCTAAACAAGTCCAGTTCCCTCAACCTTTCCTTACAGCAGAGGTGCTCCAGCCCTCTGATCATCTTAGTGGCCCTCCTCTGGACCTGCTCCAAGAGCTCCATGTCCTTCCTGCACTGGGGCCCCAGGCCTGGACGCAGTACTGCAGATGGGGCCTCACAAGAGCCGAGTAGATGGGGACAATCACCTCCCTGTCTCTGCTGGCCACTTCTCTTTTAATGCAGCCCAGAACTCTGTTGGCCTTCCAGGCTGCCAGCACACACTATTCCTGGATAATTCTTGGAAAGACATTAATCCAGATGAGAATAAGATCAGATGTCTATATCTGAGCTCTCTTTAGATTTGTGAAAAGCACTAATCACACACCAGTCTGAAACCAGTGATGTAGTCAGGTCAGGATGTTAAAGAAAACCCAAAGCCCAAGCCCTCACCTTTAATTTTTGGCTGAAGTACTTTTGGTGTGGTGTTTGTTACTCCTAAGCAAGAATTCAGTTCTGGATGGCCTTTGTAAACTTGCAAAAATATACTCAATTTATGAAATACTTTATCTCCTTCCATTTTTTAAAGAATGCACTATATGTGACTAAAATACACATTATTTTTTTCACAAAAATCCTCAAGGTGATGCTCTCTTGATAGACAACTTTCATACAGTGTAAAGATCATATCCAGGTAATGTAAAACAGCCAGAGTAGTACAGCAGAGGAATATGCCCTGGCATTTCCTGAGTGGCAGATAGCCTTCAGCTGCCCCTATGATCCTGGAGCTGCAATACAATTTTCCATTTCAGCTTTACCTAGTGAACAGGGTCAGCCCATGCTGTTTGCAAGAGATCAATATCTTAAATGCCTGGCCAATTCAAGGGTTCATTGAGTTCCCTTTTATGGTCCTTCTCTTTTTCTTTGTTGGGGTTTTCTGTATTCCATGTATTAGCTCTATACACCATGTATTTTCAAAAGACATAGTAAAAAAAGCAAGATTTTAGCAATAGTTCAGTGACAGATTTAATGATGTGATATAGGATCATTCAAGCTCAAATTCCTCACATTGCTTCAGCAGGGCGGAGGGTGGTGTAAATTAAAGTTAAAATGAGGACTGAGGAAGCTGTTATACATTACTTCTGTGTGATGTGAAATCTTTGTGGCTGTTTTCTCAAGGGCTGTTCTTTTATTAGACTGAATTACATCACTGCTTCACAGAAGGCATTTTTCAGTAGTATCAGGAGTCACACAGGGTGAAAAACAGATGAATGCCAGCAGCCAACAGGAGATGGTGCTTCTTAGCATTACTCTAACTGCTAAGGTCAAGTTTAATTTTAAGCATCAGTGGCCACACTAAAATCCAGAAGACTAGTCACTGTATAGTGTTCTAGGATGCCCCTGTATATGTGGGACATTTAGGGAACAATGGCATTTACAAGCAGGTTTTCTGCCCCTTCCTTTTCTTAACTTTCACAGGGTTATGCTAAAACAATAGTCAGTCATTTTTTCAAGCAACACAAGGACATTAAGGACAGCAGCTCTCATCCAGCTTCCTCACTGCAGGTACACAACCACCTGTTTTCATAATAATGCCTATTCAGAACATCACTACATGGATTTAGAATAAAGCAAGACAAGGATGATTTTGTACATAAAATTTTTTCCTTCCAACACAAAAGTAAGATCTGTCACTGGCATTGTAGCACAATTCGAAACAACACAAAAAATAATACTTAAAAGTAAAGGAATTATATGGTACAAATGACTGAAGTGTATTCAATTAGAGTCTGATTGCATCCACAAGGCAGTCATTTCTTGGGGGAGTATAGAGTTCTATTCTTATTTAAAAAAAAAAAAAAAAAAAGGATCATAGCAAAAGGGTTCACAGAGAAGAGTTCATAAGCTTTTATACAGTTATCTACAATGCAGTTTTTTGTCTGCCACTGCTACATGGTATGCAACAAAGAAGGCAAAACCATAGCTTCCCTTCACAGACCAGCAGATCTTCAGTGAGAAGGGGAGGAGATGGTGTCAAAGAGAACATGAGATCTGTGTGCAGAGCCAAATTTTTGGCTGACAGAATGGGCAGAGGCAAGGATAGAAAGAAAGGTTGTTTGCAGACACCAGCTGTGCTTTTAGAGCTCCAGAACAGCATATGAGCTAATTGCAAACTGCCCTGAATGGCTAAATGGATCTGACATACAAAGAAACTATTCAATGATGTGATATTTATACAAAATTAAATTAAATCAAATTAAAGCTGTTTAAAATGGACATAATACTGAAATGACCTACTAGAGCTCAAATACTCAGGTATCTAGACTGCTGTTGTAATCAGTAAAGAAGAGACATCAAGGTCATGCTTCAGATGCAGTGTATGAACTAGAGCCTGTTTCCTATAAGGAAAATCACATAAAAATATACAGATAGAAGAGGGGAAAAAAAAACCTGACGAAATCTACTAAATCTACTAGTGATAAAGCATTATAAAGGCTTTGAAAATTATTGAATATTGTATCAAACTAAAACATGACATTAATATTTATACTGATGAGGTGCATTTTGTTTTCAGCCCATTCCTCCTACCCATAAATAGTTCTGTGGGTTGCAAGAGAGGAAGTGGGTACAAGAAGCATACTCTAACCAGAGCAGAATGGTATGTAATCAGGATTCTAAAGGAAGCAAATGTAAGAAGTAAGCCTATTCTCCTTTATAAATTAATGCCTCTTTCAGAAATGTGAATCAGTTGGCTGGTTTTGGATCACTAGTTCCCAACTACTTCCTCCTTTATTAACACAGTATCTGTTCAGTTCCCTTTTCCTTACCATTCAACTGCTTCTGTGAAGCCCCTATTATCTGCCAGCTTTTCAATCTTGTTGTTGCTTGCTGCTAGCCTAATTTCTTGCACCATCAGTCTCTCAGTAGCTCTGAGTCCTAGTGGAGGTGCAGCAAAAAAGGAGCAAGCCATGAAACAACAGTCCAAACAGTTACAGAGCAGAAAAGACAGATGAAGGAGTGGTTCTCTTGAGAAGGAAAATTCCATCCTGTTCTCATAATTTTTTGTTCCTTCTTCACAGTAGCAGTGATTGAAAGTTAAGAGGCTAACGTTGTATTCCAGGTCTTATCTGTGATGTATGATGGCTGCTCTGAAAGTAATGCCTCCTATTTTATTATGTTGGTACACAATGTTGGTGATATGATAGTAGAAAATGAACCTTCTCACCAATATCGCATTGCATTTTGTTGCCGTGTGACAGACGGCAGCAGAGAGGCAGTCTGACAAATTGGTGTGTCATGGAATTTCTCTCTGAGGAAAAGATTGCACCCACTAACATTCACTGATGCTTGCTGAACATTTATGGAGACCAAACAGTGGATGTGAGGCTGTGAGTTGTGCATTTCAGCAGTGGTAACAG
This sequence comes from Lagopus leucura, assembly GCF_019238085.1. NCBI lineage: Eukaryota > Metazoa > Chordata > Aves > Galliformes > Phasianidae > Lagopus > Lagopus leucura. The sequence goes on from NW_024962265.1 coordinate 22,384,431, forward strand.
TGATATGAAAGATAAGCCACATTCCAAAAGACCATGCAGATTTTAACGAGTGAATCATGCAGGCTCTGGTTTGTTGTTGGTGAAAATGCACAGTGAATAGTGGTGACATTGTTAAAAAACAGTGTTTTGTAGCTATGAATTTGCTCTGTCAAATAGTGCTATTTTCATCTTTGTATCTGTTAAAATTTCCATAGAAATAAACAGAAGGCAGTGTTTTTTGGTTATGTCTGTATTTGAATGGGCAGGTGAGTGCAGTACTGACCAAAACCTTTGGGTGCTCCATGGTCTGTCTGACCTCTGCCTCAAGGACAACCTGCAGACAGCCTGTATCTCATGCCCTGTTGCATATGAAACTGTTCATTGTGCTTGGACTTTAAAAGCAGCCCGGCAAATAACATCTGTTCAAGATGCAGCATAGAAATTACAGCCAGCCTGATTTTCCAAAATGCTGAGAAACCCACTCCTTCACATGTAACCTCAGCCAGCAGCCTGCATCATACAGCTGTGGGCTACCACTGATCCCATTAGGTTTGCTCAGCTGTTTATCTGCCTCTAACAGGATGCACACAGCTACCACTTGCTGATTGATTGGTGGAATTCTGGCCACTTCAAATAATAGTCTTTGGGACTGACAGCTTTCTGTGCCTGAAGGGATCAAAAGTACTACTGGGAAACAACTTGAATCTTAGTTCTGGCATTGCCTTCCTGTATGACATTAGACATATCAGCATCTTACCTCAGGGTGTTGTGTAGGTGACTGTGAAAAATAATAATGCATAATTCTAAATTCTGTGGAGACTGGTTCAGACAGCCTAAGTCCAATTGCCTCAGAGAGAAGACTTAAATTATATTCTAGGGAATATTAAGCTCAGAGAGATATCAGAGTGTTCATGAGGTTTAAGCTAAGGATGCTTGCCAATTCTATTTTGAGAATAAATTCTACCACCTTTCAAGAAAATAGCTTGGAATTGCAAGAAGAAATTCTGAGGAAGCCCCTTTTTGTTCCACTCTGCTCTAGTTTGTCTGCAGAATGATGCAATTCTACCCCAGAAGATTGTAGTAGAATGAAGCTTGAGGTGATATATTGATCAAGGACAACATATCTACCTATCAGCTCCAGTTTTCTTTGTTCCTATATGCTACCTTATTACATACAATATATACCCCTTATCTCTTGTTCCATATTCATTTGATATTCTTTCTGTACGTTTTCATCTGTAAAGATGTTCTACTCAGATTAACTGAGTAGAAAAACTAACAGCAGTCTGTGCAGCTATATATACATAATTTTATTCAGAGAGATTCAGCAAGTTTAAAAGATATTCCTACCCTTCAAAAAAGTGTTTTCTTTGTGCTTCTTTCAAGGAGCCTGAAGAGGACTGATTGAGTTCTCAGAAGAAACATGAAAACGTAAGGCTAAAACTACTCTGTCAAGCATCAAAAGAAAGAAGGTAGAAACATAAGATGTCAAGAATGAGAAAAACACAAAGAGATAAACACAAGGCTTGGGGAGTATAAGACAAGCTGAGAATGGGGAAGTTTAGGATGACAATAGTGATGGGAAGACAGTGGGAACCAAAACAAGTTTCATGTCCTTCAACCTAACTGTGTTCAGAATAGCTTCAAATGAAGATTAAGTTGCTGTGCTTCACTGAGATTGAATGCTATTTATAGAGCCATATTTGTCCTAGTTTTAAGCATTTATGCATTTTTTCTTACATTAGAACAAACAATGCAACTTGAAAACATTTTCTTTCAATGTACAACATTCCATGAAGAAACTACTTGAATTTTAAAAATATGTTGATAATGCACTACTTTCAATGATCTTTCTTGACTTGTGTAGAAGACAACAAGTTTCTAGATCAACATGGTATAAAAATTAGCATTTCTAAAATGTTTCAAGAAGTAAGATTAATGATATCATAATTTTTAAGTTTTTTTTGCTTGTTTTTGATGTGAAGGATTGTGCAGCTTATTACAGAGAGAGACGCTAATTATTTTTTCTTCAGGTTTTCATCTTGTGTCTAGAAGTGAGCATCACTATTCAAAAAGTAGAGAAATAAAGTTATTTCTATTATCTATTAGTACAAAAGCTATCAATTTACACTGTGTTTTAGCTTACAGGTTTGTTTAAGATGAAAGCTTATTTATGGAGTTATTTAGCTCTATCAAATATCAGTTTTTAATCAGATATTTTCATCAATGTTAAGAACGAATGCTGATCTGAAAAAGCCTGATTTAAAAATAAAAAATAGAAGGGTGTGCATTTACCAGGAAATCATTTAGCACTTTTTTGGAATCCTTCCAATAAGAAATGGAAGAGCTCAGTTTATCCGGACATTTCGTAACTGAAATGAAATGAAGCAACCATTCTGAAACTTTCTATATTTAAATCTTCAGATGTTTACACAATCAAAAAATTATTTAAGTAAATTTTACACTAGCAAAAAGAAAAAGGATCTGTGCAAGAAAGAGCTGCAAAGAGCACAGACAAGTAATTGATGTTGTGACAGGTGATCTGCATCAACTACTATGAATTTAATACTGGCTTCAAAGGTAGATGAAATGAGAAAGGCTGAATTTGTCATTGGCTGAGAAATCCCCTCCAGCACCATTTTGGTATCTGAAAGTATTTGGGGTAAGATATTATTCAGTGTGAGTATGGAGATGTGACCAGCAGAAAGTAATCACTGGAGCAGCAGATGGGGGTGAGACAGGGTGGTGGGAACAACAAAGCTGGGGGAGTGGGTGTAAGAAGAGTCAAAAGTGAATGTGGAAATGTAAGGTCTGTAACAGCAATTGACGGAGTTGCCTTAAGAAGATGAGCATGATAAAATGCTAAGAGAGTTTAGATGAAAGGATATCTATAATAAATGACAAAATGATAAATTAGGAAGTGCATGAGTCTTGATTCCTATTTAGGAGATTTATGACTACAGAAGCCTGAAGGCTCATCTTATTGCTCCCATAAGAGCACAGAGGTGGAAAAGTCTTGTGCCTTATTATTTGCACTTCTCTGAAGGAAAATAGCTAGAACCATGAACTTATCCCTTGTATTTACATCAGAAGTTGTGCTGATTTTTGGGGGGAGAAGCAGGGGGAGGGAAGGTAGGAGGAAAGATGTGGTCATCTGGAATGAAGACTCATGATTTCATTATGTAATAATCTTCTAGCGTATCTTTTAATATGTAAAGAAGAGAAAAATTCAGTGATCCAATTACTATTATCAGTCATGAGACACATTCAGCTGTTTGGATTTCACCTGAGGTGTGCTCCATTCACCTGGCTGTGCATTCAGAGCCTTGCCATGCTCCCTGCCCTGACTGTGCCTTGTAGGTTTTCTCAGGTATTATGAGGAATGAGATAAAGATGGGCATAAGAAGAGAGAGACAGGCAAGGAATGAAGAGAGAAAACAAAGGGAGAAGACTGAAAACAGTAGAAAAAGAAATGTCTAAATAACTTTAGACAATCTAAAACAATGTCTTGATAGGAAAGAGGAATTTACCCCTTCTAGAAGCATCTTAAACTCACACGGCTTCTCCCAGGATCATTATCTAAGCCACATCATACTTTTCGATACCTCATCATTGTAACTTTTGAATTCCCCTGTGCTTTAGAGGTATTTATCAATCCCTTTTGTTGTTTGAGAGCATGAGTTCCCTGAATGTTCCCTGTCTTGGTTGTGCTGCTAAAGCTGAGTTCTTATCCTTTTCACTTGCTGGCTGTCACTGTGTAGGATATGCATAGTAATGGACACCATGACCATTGTTTAGAGATTGTAGAATATCAAAATATTTGGGAAAGAAAGAAATCTACACAGTGCAGTAACAGCAGTTTTTCACTCAGTGTTCTGAGTGAAAAAACTTCACTTGGAAGCTTTGAAAAAAAAGATTTTGCAGAGTGCATAGAAGACACAATAGAAAACATGGAGTAATTTAGACATGACTTATACTACTGTTTAGATGAGTGTCTTGAGTAATTTTCCTAGACGATTTCCCATTTAAAGATGTTCTGTCAAAACATTCTATGATGTTCTGAACTGTCTGTTCTCAGTGAAAAATCTACAGAGCTATTTCCCTAAAAACACTAGAAAATTTGTGCAAAAATTATAGTTTGATGTTACTTTTGTTTTTTCCTTCTTTGTACAGTATTTTGAACATCTAAAGCTAGTTGGTCATGTCATCGAGGTAATCCTGGGTAAAAGAAAAAAGAAAGCTCTGCAGTCATTCCTTAGCCTATAGTTGCTGTTTGTTTTTATAACAATTTTCATAATAAAAATCCACAGGAATATTACTACAAGGATTTAAGGTCTTCTCAAAATTATTTCTAGGAATAGGTACTTTATGCTCATTTGAGATAATATATGTTAACAATCAAGCAGTGAATTTAGTATTTTTACTCAAAAATAGTATGGGAAAAATCAGCAATTAAGTGAAGTATGATTTGTTTAGTACATTTTTACAGAGGCATCTTGGTTATCTTTCCGTATCGCTTAAAGTGTGAATAAAAATAAGTGTCTTTCACAGTAAAACCAAATCAAAGAATTCCATTTTTCAGTTGATTGAGGAGAAATTATGAAGAAAATATCCTGTAAGATAGGATCTGTATTGAGTCTATGACATGTAATGTGCGTTAAGTAAAGAAACCTTAAAATAATAACATGGAAAGCTCTTTTTGATAACAGTATCTTATTATGTTTTAATATATTTTTAGTTATAGTGCTAATATAAAAGTTATATAGTACAGTAATATGCTTTGTCATAACAGACGTATTTGAGGGATTTATGTGATTAAGTTTACATAAAAGCAACCTTGATTTTAAATGTCTTGGTGTTACCATTTCCAGTGAGAATGGCCTCACTTTGAGATATCTTATCTTATTAAATTTTATCAGTTTTGATGACACCTTTAATTTGATTCATAATGTAATTTTTTGAGAGATTGTAATTCAGTGACTGTTATAATAACGAACAATTCCTTTAAGCTCCATATGTGACCTACCCATACTCTTTACCATGAAAGTAAAATGAAGCTGCCCTCCTCCAGAAGTTTACATTGAAATAGAGTTTTCACTATGGTACTGAAGCAAAAACAACTATTTTAAATAGCATTAGTAGTAACTTATTGCATAACTGGAAGGATATATGGTGAAAGTCTCCATCAGAGGATATAATGGAATAAATTTACAGCTATATATCTGAGTTTGTAACTTTAAGAATCAAAATCAAAACAATACAAATCAAAGCAGAAGCAAGATCCTAACTTATTAAATACATAGATCCTAAAATCGAGTCCTAATATTAACCAGACTATACTTTTTTATCCTTTTTCAGTCATTAACAGTGAATATGGAGTCTATGCAAATAAAGACTTAAATGAGAAGTAGACCTCAGAAAAGAAGATTTCAGTATTAGAGGCAGGAGCAAATGGATTCATAGCTACACTTCAGATTTAGATTTCTCCCCTGAAAGTATAATTCCATTAACCTCTTTGAGTAGCAGTAATTCTAGAGCACAATTTACCTTTCAGGGCAACCTAAAAGGGATATAGACAGAAGGGAAGACAACTGTGTAGCTGCCTGGAATATAGCATAAATTGCCTCTAGCAAAGGAACATGAGGAGCTAATTACCTCGAAGGTGCAAACTAATCAATTTAGAGTGGTAACCTGCTCATGTTATTCACATGAACAGCCCAGAAGAGGTTATTGAAAACAGTGAAAAGTTGCTGAAGAAATGACAGTAGCACTGAAAGGTGTATGTCCAAAGGAGCCAGGCCTTTGTACTATCTCCTGTTCTGTCTTTCTTGTGAAAGTCCGATGTCCCACCTCACTATTCTTTGGCTGAACCCCGTATGTTGTATAAACAACATATGAGATAATTCTTTCCCCATACATCTGTGGTAACCTGCTGATTTTCCAGATGTTCACCAACCCAGAAACACAGTAAACATCTCTCTGTGCATAAAGACTGAGTAAACAAATCTGTATATCATGGGTATGGATTCAGTTGGACTAATTTATTTAACACATGATGCAATCATTTGCATTTCAGTCTGTCTGGGAAGAAAAGAAATCTTTATCATCTCTCTAGCAGAAAAATCTTATGCTCAAAGGGGTGCGAACCACAATACCTTCAAGACAAGGACAATGTCTTAAATCAGACTTAAGCAAATGCTTATTAGTTCTCTTAAAATAAGCAGTAAAGTATTTTTATGTAGTTTGGTGCATATGCAACTCTAGCTCTTCAAGGAGATTTAAGAGTTTATACCAGAGATTTAATCACTTTTCTTTTGTTCAGATAAGGGTGATTGGAGATAACCTTTAGTTGTTCCAGTTTCCTTAAAATTTGATTTGTCATTAGGAAAATGATTTAAATTCTGTTCAACTCCTCAATCTTTCTATTTTTGGTATTCATTAAAGAAATGTGTACGTGCCTGGGAAAACAAACATGTTGCCCTTGAAATTTCTGTTGTTACTAAAAAACTATAATATTTTAAGCAAAGAGGGAAATGGTACAAGAGTAAGTTTTACTTTTTAATTGGCTTAATTCTGATCTATATTACGTATATATTGCATGCATATTAAACTGAAAAAAACATAGAAGTACTAACTGCATTATTTTCCTTTTTTTTTTTCCCCCATTAAAATAAAGTAATTACTCTTCCTTTTATTTCAGATTATTCTTTAAATAATAATCTCATTTTCAATTCTGCTTTCATATAGTCATAGATTTAAATTTCAGTGAGACAGAAAGTAGTTGCCAGTCAATACATTAAATATTTTCTTGATTTTCTGAAAACATCTGCTTCCCAATGGAGGATAAAGTAGAAATGACACAAAAATCCTCACCTGTAATTTGGAACATTTCTGAAAATGTCTCACCTGGAATTTATTGACTATTGTATTCTCATTGATTTCAGTTTTGCAGGCCATCCTGAGATGTTCTGAAACATCTGATTCGCTGTGTCAGCATTTATGTTACAGTTGTGGCAGACATAGCCAGAGCCAGCAGGGATGGCACATGCCTCGGCGCTTGTACTGTCTTCAGTGAGCAGATGAAAGTATTTTGCTACTCATAAGGTACTGCCTACTAAGTTTGAAAAGCTATAGACTGATTTTACTGATTAACTCCACATTAGGGAAACTGAACAAAATCCTCATTTTTCTGCAATTTCTCACCCTGTTTCATATTTCTTTGGCAATTATTGTAAGAAAAAGCTTGCTGTAATAGCAATGAATGTTTTTGTCAATTCCCAATCAATTTTTGAACTCATTATTCAAAGTTTACCAAATCTGATAGAGAAATAATGATATCAATTACAATGATTTTTCAAAAAAAATTAATGACTACTGCTAAATACGAACAACCTAATAATATGTTCAGTGAGGATGTGAATAAAGTATAAATTGACCACCAATCAGATATTAGAAAATCTATGCAGGAAAGACAGATGTTACAAATGCCTCCCAGAGAGAAAAAAAATCCAACAACAAAAAATACTTCAGTTCAATATTACAGTTTCAGATGTTAGAAAATCTGAGTCACAGCACAATAGAGAAATATTTCATTAGTTCTTTCACTGTTTCTACTCCAGTAAAGACACTTTCAGAAACAGATAATATGGCTTTTTCCAGTTAACTTCCTTGAGTACCCAGTTCATTTTTGGTTAGCAGTATAAAGCTCTCTGTGTTCTACATATTTTTACATATAACATGTAAGTTACAGAAGTTGAAAACATCAGCAGTGCATATAAAATTTTGAAAACAACAATCGAGTTTTCCTACAGATTCTTATGGAATAGTATTTCCCAGAAATTTATATCTGAGTAACGATTACAACAAAGAGAATTACGGAAGATATTCTTGACCTGCACAGAAATAAATGTATTTTTATGAGCATCTAAAACTTTTGCCTCGGTGTAGCTTTCATACCAGATTTTTCAGTACAGCTCTTCAAATTAGATCAAGGGTCACTAGCCTAGAGTTCACTGCTTGATTTCACTGCTAGTGATTTTTAGACACATTTTGAATATACATTTTTAAAATCAGAAGAATTAGATTTCATTGATTATTCTCACTGCAGTTTTGATTGTATTTTCCTGCTAAGGTTCTATGATATTTAAAAAGTCCAGAGGAGCTCTTTGTCAAGAAATTAGGAGTGGTAGAACATGATCAAATCTACATTTGTAGTCGTGTATCTGGGTCACTCCACAAATAATCCAGTTAACATTGAATAGGGAACAACTGACTGTTCTTTAGCTCCCAGTAAAGCAGTTAACTTTATAGTGCTGAGCCTTTTGAATATTATTGGAGCAACATATTTTACATTTAGAAAAGTCTGTCTTAGTTTCTGTAAATGACTACTATAATTTATTAGCCATTTCTTTTGGTTTTATTTTACATTCAGCTACAAATCAGCTGTTCACTTAAACTGACAAATTTTCTGAGCAGATTAAAGTGGAAGGCATGAACCATTTACTTCAAAGAAATGTAATATTACAACTATGGCTGTTTCCCTTCAGTCTCTAAAAAAAACCCTTTAATGTATCAGATTTATTGAAATGACCACGCGTATCAAAATCAGCTAACACCAGCCAGTGAAAAGGGATAAAATGACTTATTTATGAAAAGAACATTTGATTTGGATTTCACGATGCTTAACAGCAGATTTAAGAAAATGATTCAAACGATGGACATTGTCTTTTTCTTTTTAAATAATGTTAGAAACATTGTATTCTGCTGTGCCAAAGTAACTGGCTTTTCCTCAAGCCAGAAATTAAGAATGAGCAACTGTTTGAGCAACTTACTGCTTGGATGATCAGAAGCAGAAGACTAGGCAAATGCATAAAGATTGTCTCTACCCCTTTTGCACCCCAGCATATTTAAAGAAAAGAATGATTTAATTATCCATACTCAAAAAGTATCTTAGACTTAAATCTATGATTTGTGATGATTACCAGGTTATTAATTTAAGTCCCATGGAGATGGGACTTAATTCAGGATCAGATTTAAGTTACCTTGCATTTCTAAATTTATTTTCATGTTTAACTGCACAAAACACTGGTACGCTGTCTCCTTGACGAAACTCTATAATGATTTTGAGGCCACACAGATCAGCATGGCACCATGCTTACATATGGTAAGCAAGTGGTATGTTCCTTTGATAAGAAAACGATTTAAGTTAACTGGCCTTGAAGTACAAGACTGATCGGTTTCTTGCTTGTGTAGCACTTAAATAATGGTGCTATTTTTCAGCCTAAGAACATTTAGGCAGCTGTAATATGCAACTTTATGTACTGTGTTTTACTGTGCATAGGAAACACAACTTACATACAGAACAAGAATTGTTCAAATTCAGGAAACAAGAATTACTGAAAATGCCTGAAGTTCCCATCCCTGAACTTCATAATACATTAGCTTCTTAATAAAACTGGGCCTAAAAATCACAGTGATGTGATACAATTTTACAATTTTCCTTATACAATTTTGTTGGGGGAAATAGTTCTAATAATCAATGCCATGCCTCCAAACTCTTGTCAGAAATTTGGTGGGGGTGTTTATAAGAAAGGACCAGAGAGATAGATTTTCTTTTCCATTCTTAAAAGAACAGGTACATTGCAATACAAAATTAAGATAGACAAAATTGTTAATATCTCTCCTTGTTACAGGAGAAAAATCTTAAAATACCCTTTTAAACACTTCTGATGGACCTGAACCCTTGAAATGGAAAGGCTGGCACTAAAATCTGGTTCCACATCACTCTTAAAAATAGTAGTTTCCATGTTACGGTAAAGCAGTGATAATATGTGAGCTACAAAACAAATGAACAAGTAAAGATCTTTTGCATTCACTGATCTCTTACTCATGTAGTCTTAATATATATATATATATTTCAGAAGACTGAAATAATATTAAAACAGTTTAGAGTTAATGAGAAAATATAGAGTAAGTTAGGAGAAACTTCTTTACTTTGAGGGTGACAGAGCCTCAGGCTCTGAAACAGGCTGCCCAGAGAAGATGTGGGGTCTGTTCTGGAGATATCCCAAACCCACCTGGATGCTTTCCTATGCAACCTACTGTAGGGAACTTGCATTAACAGTGGGGTTGGACTGGTTGGCCTCCAGAAATCCCTTCCAACCCCTGTGATGATGTAAATTTGTCATCTATTCATTTTACTTTTTTTCTACTGTCTTTGCAGTTTTGATTACTTCTTTATGCTTTACTAAGTTCTATACTTGTGTAATTCACAAAGCCCAAATGCTGGTTGGTAAACAGAAAACAAGTGAGACAATATTTCTTATTGAGCTTATTGGGGACAAATTCAATGTAAAGCTAATGCACTGTAAACTTCACTGATACTTAATGCGAGATGCTATCAGACCCTAAGTACTGCCTCTGTTTCACATCATTTCAAACATCTTAAATTAGTTGCTCCGTCAGCTTTAGTTACGTATGCTCCCTTTTTAATCAAGGAATAGAAACTGATACTTCCAGAAGGTAATAGAAAGAATAGAAACCCTCATGAGATGCTTTCTTCCTTCTTCAGTTACTGAGAACTTTTATCACTTACCTAAAATATCCATACCCCGATCTATAATCCTGTACAATGAAAGTTACCTTTGAAGAATCCCAAGCTGAAACCTAAAGCTAAAAGCTTAAGTACATCATTAAATTGTGTATTACCAAGCTTATTTACATTTGTGTAGTTTTGGAGTACGGGCTGAAAAGAAAACAGATGCTCCTTCAACCAAGTTAAAGGCGTAGATCACATACAATTCATGTACCATGAATCACATGTCAGATCTATTGACAACCCTGCACCTGCTTGTATAGATGGGGCTTTGATAGAAACTTCTGCCACAGTTTCTCTTTTGAGACATTCAGAGATTTACCTCAAGATTGCTGGGGACATAAAAGCCTGAAACTCGATTTGATCTTGAGAATTACAGACGTGCTGACTCATTAATCTGTTTAGGAACCTCTTGAGTTCTTTGTTTTGTTATAAACAGAATTGTTATGAGAAGGAGAATAAATATGAGTTTAGACCTGTTAAAGCAGTTAAAAGAATAACTAGTGCTTAGTTAATTTGGTTTGAAATGATAGTCTATTACATTAAGGCTGCAAATACTGACTTTTTAAAGTATTTTGTAAGCCCTAAGACTTTTTTTTATTGAAAGAAACTTTTTTTTTTCCTTCCAATGGATAGATACAGATTATAAAAGCAGAAATATTTCCAAACCATGCAAAATTATACCCCCTGATATGAACAGAGAATTACCATAAGTGGTTAGGCAAGCAGGTCTTTCAGTGCAAAAATGTTCATAAGAATAATTAATGTGTTAAAGCATGAAATTTACAATTTCAATAATGTTTTGTGTGTTGGCTCTGGGATTCTGCATGTATCAGAAACTGGTCGTGAATATTAATATTAGAAATACAGCATCATAAGAATAATTTTGTTTAGTGTGTAAGGGCTTAAACTCATTTCCTATGAATGTCTATATTCTTTAAAGGTATGTTTATGGAAATAGGATTATAACATTGCAGAAATTCGTTCCGTATTCAGGCACAGTCCCATGATACCTGATTTCTTAATATTTTCACTCCATGTAATCTAGACTGATAAACACTTCACAGCTATTTACTAACTTTTATGAATTATCCTGTTTTAAATAAACAGAAATCATTACTATGGGTACAGAGTTCTCAGATTCCTGTAGCTTCTTTTTTTTTTTTTTACATAATCCTTTTTATTTCATTTCTGTAGTCAGTAGTTACAGAAAAACCCTCTGAATTCCTTCAACCCTTTTGTTTTCTATGATCTCATCTGCATCCAAATGTGCAATAATCCAAAGATGGGCATCTGACTATTGTTTTTTTCAAGAGTACCTGAGTTATTTCTTAATGGTCTCTCACAAGACCAGCATATTGTCTAAAAATGCATTTTTGGAAAGTTTGCTTGCACAGTATGTGCAAGAGATTACTCAGCAATTTAGAACTGTAGTAGATTGCTTTCTTTTTCAGACACAACACATTTTCTAGAAAATAAAAAGTGTACAAAAAGATGACAGAAAGAGAAAGGGTAAAGTTTGCTTGCATGATAGTAGATTCCTTGGGATTTGTCTGGAGATATGAAATGACATGAAGAGATGATCAAGCAAAAAGGTCAACATCCTGTAAAAACAGAACATAGCAGAAGACAATTTCCTCTCTTGATATGGGATTTGAAATAGAATGAGCCATGTTTGTGCTAAAAATGGCAGTTAATTTGTAACTACCAGTTAAAATGCTTTTGGACTATGCTTAACTACTGTGATGAATGTTGTACAAGACACTTAGAAAAAGAATGTATAGACCTCTCAGCATCCCAATAAGTACTGGTAAGACCATGAAAAATGTGTAACTATTGACTGAAAATCTTTTTTAAAAAGTACTAGCACATAGCCAGTGCGTAGATTGTTTAATGTGAAAGAACATTATGAGAAACAAGTGTTGTATTTCTACAGAACTTGAAACTTACTGGGACTAAGTCAACACTACCCATCTCTTTCACAAGTTAATCTCTGAACATGATACACATACTCTGATATAGTAAAACAGTTCTGTAATACTTAGAAATAAGTCAAGGATATGTACAATACAAAAACAAACTGATTGGATTAACTCTGAGCAATCTTCTGACAGGAAAGAACTTGTTAACTGGATTTTCAAATGCTAATCCACAGTTCATTAGCTTTAATTTAACTAATTATAGTCATATAGTCACACAGAAGGTACTCAGCCTACACAAAATTTTGTTCTATTACCTTCTTCACCACAAGTAAACAGCCCTTCTGATTAATTTAGTTCAAATGTCCTAAGGAAAGCTTTATGGACATAGTATTGCAGTAGTGCTTTAAGCCAACATTAGCAATTGAAAGATTGAAAGAGTTGAAAGATAGACATCAAAGGATGATGAAATATAAGGATTGTGAATCATACAGAATAATAGCTAGTTTGCTCTAAAAGTAATGCCTTCTATTTATTTCCATGGAAACTTCAACAAATATAAAAAGCACAATAGCACTATTTGATAGAGCAAATTCTCAGATACAATGTACTATTTCTGTACATAGTCATCACCATTAGCTATGCATCTTTGGCATCAATGAACAAGAGCTGGTATGCTGCACTTTTGAAAATCTGCATGGCCATCTGGAATGTGGCTTGTCTTTCACATTGCTGTTTCCACTGCTGAAATGCAACACCCACCCCTTACTATGCTGACATCCACTGTTTGGTCTTCATAGACGTTCAGCAAGTGTCAATGAATGTCACTGACATTAATTTTCGTCATACATTTTCATGTATCGTGTATTATTCATGTATCACGTATTTTCATGTATTGTGTATTTTTTCATGCCATCTTTTCCTTATGCAGGCATTCAGTGACACACATTTGCTTCAGATGCACTTCCGTGTCAGACATCATTCTGTCAGACTGCCCTTCTGCTGCCATCTGTCACACAGCAACAACATGTAATGGAATATTGGTGGGAAGATTCAGCCTCTGCTGCCATACCAACAGTATCCACATCTGACATCATGGGCTGACAGAATAACACTGCAGGCATTACTTTCAGAGCAGACTTCATATTATGACAGCTAGATTTTGAGAATACTGAATAATCTAGATTTCAAAAAAAAGAGATGTCGACACGTAATTTAGGGAATTGTAAGATAACTCCAAGTAGGACCAATTCATTGATCACCTAGATAACACAAAGTGATAGAAAACGCCTCCAACTTTTGCTGTGAAAAAAAATTAATAGCCTATGTCACTTAATCCTTTGAATTTAATAATCCAAAGCTGTAATAATTACTTCAATTAAATGCAATTTAATTGCAATTATTGATCCTGAAAATAATTTTATGATTTTTCATTTCTGCTTCCTAAAACTTTCATTTGAGAAATGATCTTTTTAATTAATAATTCTATAGCACTGCTAAAAAATAAAATGAATACAAGTTTAAAAGACTTTTAAAAAGCTATCCGCCTTCCAGCTGGATTCTCTAGCAGCAATTATAGTTTATATTCTCTAAGGAAACCATTTACATTAATCCAAAGGACATCAAGGGAGAAGCATCTTTTGTTCTTGTACATTTGTGCTTTCAAAATGTAAGTCCCACTCGCATTTACTGAAATCTGTTCTTAAGAATTTGATTCAAAGATGTGTCTGTACCATCCAGTCTCTTGTACAGCTGTTACAGATATTCTTAAAAACATGTCATTACTGATGTGTGGGTACTTCTTGCTTCCCTCATAGGAACACAAAAGGGAATGCACCACTTTTTCTGGTCTTGTAGGGATAGAGGAATTAGAAAGGCCACCTTTACAGTAAATGCATTTAGCTTGACTTTATCACTGTTCATCTTAAATCTCAGCAGGACTGCTTCATTGCAGTCTCATGCTTGAATTTCCCATCTTTCATCTGAATATCCTCTCCCTTCTGATTTTCAGTTATTTAAGCTAGATCTCAGATTTCTCTTGTGGGAGCAGTTCTTTTTCTTAAGCAATTATCTAATGACTGACACAAAGATCTGAACGTGGGTTACCACTCCTCAGGGAAATGCTTTGCAGCTGTACTGTAAGTGTGCCCTTCACTATTTAATACTTACAGGAAAAGGAACAGATCTACCACACAAGAAACTGCAGGTCACAGAAGCTGTCACCTTTCTCCTGCTTAGGCATACTTTGTTCAAGGCCTTGTTTCATGTCAGGTGAGCAGAAAAAAGCTTGTACCTGCCTCATGCCTCATGGATACTCTTCCCACTATAGGTTTTTTAAAAATAGAAAGGCAATTTTTCGTCTCAATGCCAGGCTGATGATTGTGAAGAGTGCAACTCACATGTGAGGATGCTGAGAAGAGGAAGCTATTAATGAGCTGACTTTGTTACAGAGGTTTCTTCTCTACCATTTTTGTTTGCATCTAGTTCCATTCAGCTGAGGCTGGGTTTCTGGGAGGCTGAGTTTCTTAACTCTAAACACATGGTATTTCTTGGGCTCAGAACTTCGTGGCATTGTAAGATAATAGCAAGTCATGATGGTGCTGAACAGAATGTGCTACTAGACTGAAATATCTATATCACTTTCTGCAATTATATCCTATATGACACAATTCTATTGAAAATGTAAGTTGAGAGGTTTTCTGGGCTCATTCAAGAACTCTACAGTAGGGAAAACAGTTTACTCCCCTGATTGCCCCTTCTCTTTATACAGGATGGACCCATAAGCAAGGAGTTTATGCAATGACTGAAGCATCAGGTAAGCTACTGGTCATAGGAGCAAATGTAAATTCATCCTAATTCAATATAAAGTTTCACATCTGATATTTTGCTATTGTGAGAGATGCAGCTGCCTCTATCCCTGCCAATTTCTCTTGTTTTCATCCCCTACCCCAACAACTATTCCCAAAACACACTGATACCTTCCTACCTGGAATTTCTAGATTGTTTGTCTACAGCCTCTCAATGACTTAAATCCAGTTTACCTTTAGTATTGAGAAGAAATTGAGATAAATTTTGTCATATTATCTGTTTCTGAGAATGTGAATTTTGTGTTAGAACATGTGACAATTTGCTGTAAAAGAAATTGCAAAAATCCAAACAAGCCTATAAACTATAACTGTACTCATGAGTGCAAATTCAGTTCTTGAATTGAAGAGCAATGTTAGTGTAAAGTGCATTATTCTTGTTTGCTCTCTCCCTGATAGATTTTTTTTTTTCATCTGGCCTGTTTCCAACATTTTTGTTTTGCGCATTTACAAGGCGCTCCAAGGGCTCAAGGACAGAACACTTTTATAAATAAAAGATGTAGTTGTATAATTACTGGCCAGAGAAAATAACTGTTTCTGGGTTTAGTTTATTTCTTTTTGGATATACTCTAAAGGTCTGCATTTTTCCTTCCCCTTTAAAACAATAGCTAAAGCCCTTTTTAGAATGTCAGTGTTGTCCAAAGCTCCATTCTACCCAGCCTTGAGCACCTCTAGGAATGGGGCACTTATAGCTTCTCTGGGCAATCTATTCCTGTGCCTCACCACTCTCATAGTAAAGCATTTCTTTCATATAACTAACGTAAATCTACCTTCTTCTAGTATTAACCACTCTCCATTGTCCTATCACTACCCACCTTGATAAAGAGTTCCTCCTCATTTTTCTTGTAGGTCCCCTTTAAATACTGGAAGGCAGCTATAAGCTCTCCTGGGAGCCTTCTCTTCTCCAGACTGAAAAACCCTAACTCTCTCAGACTCTCACCCCGCGCAGGTGCTCTAACCCTCTAATATCCCTGTGACTTCTCATTAGGACTTGCTCCTATTCGTTCATGTCTTTCTTATGCCCATGGTCCCAGAACTCAATGCAGTACTCCAGGTGGAATCTCATGAAAGTGGAATAGAGAGGTGTTCAGTCAGCATTTGTACTCTGCTTTCCTATAAACATATTGTTTCTAGTAGGCATTCAAATTTGACGTGCTGTGGTTGTGAATGAGTTAATGTGTAGCAAGTCACACAGTCCTGACTACCATAAAATTTGCAAGACATTACTTAAGGGGAATTTGTTTCAGCAATGACAAAGCCCATTGCAAATCCATGCAATTTTCTCACTTAAAATTCCTTCCACTGTGCAATAAACTTAGTCCTTGTATTTCCAGTCTGCAGTCTGCTCACTGCTTTTACAGTAAGGATGGCTATAGTTTGATGCCTCAATCAGAACCTTTTGACTCTTGTCTCTAGTCTTATTCCTTTCTCTTGAAGATGTTCCCCTTCATAGCTTCGCAGCTATCACCTTGTAAAGCAGTGAATTCAAGTTAATTTCTAAGATTTCTGGTAGTCATAAGGAAATGGGAGGAAGGGAATGAAGCTTTTTTTTTTTTTTTTTTTTTTTTTTTAAGGGATGTGAAGCATACGGTAGGATAAGAAAGAATAAAATGTAATTGAAGAGATACAGATTGGAAGTCTGGACTACTCAGTAGATAAAGAATTACTTGGATGGTTGCAGTCAGAGAGTTGTAGTCAATGGTTCTATATCCAGATGGAGGCTGCTCATGAGTAGCATCCCTCAGGTGTCTGTCTGGGGACCGGTGCTCTACAACATCCTTATCGACAATCTAGACAGTGGGATTGAGTGCACACTCATCAAGTTTGATGATGACACCAAGAGAAGTGTTGCAGTTGACACAATAGAAGGAAGGGAACTCATCCAGACAGACCCAGACTAACTTTAAAAGTGGGTCCATGAGAACCTAATGAGATTCAACATTGTCATGTACAAGGTGTTGCACTTTGCTCAGGGAAATCCCAGATATGTGTACAGACTGGCAGCAGCCCTGCGGAGAAGGACTTGGAGATGTTGATTGACAAAAGGCTGGACATGAGTCAGCAGAGCGTGCTTGTAGCCTGGAAGGCCAACTGTATCCTGGGCTGCATCAAAAGAAGGGTGGCCAGCTGGCAGAGGAAGGAATTTGTCCCCCTCTACTCTGCACTCATGGGGCTGCATCTGGAGTACTGTGTCCAGGCTGGAAACTCCAAAACAAGAAAGATGTGTAGCAACAGGTCCAGAGGAGGGCTGCAAAGATGATCAGAGAGCTGGAGCACCTCTTTTATGATTAAAGGTTGAGGGAGTTGGGCTTGTTCAGCCTGGAGAAGAGAAGGCTCCCTGGAAACCTCACTGTGTCCTAGTACTTGAGCAGAGCTTATGAATAGGAGGGAGACCAAATTTTTACATGGGCAAATAGTGATAGGACAAGGGGGGATGTTTATAATTAAAAAGAGGGAAGATTTAGTTCTTTTAGCAGATATTGTTCAGAGGGTAGTGAGGCATTAGAACAGGTTGTCCCAAGAAAGGAACTGGATGATCTTTAAGATTCTTTCCAACCCAAGCCATTGTATGATTCTATGATACTGTGACAGGGGAGTAGAAAGATGCAAAATGGAATACAAAAAGAGACATTAAGGTACATTGTGCTTTCTTGCAGACTGAGTCCTGCTTGCATATCTAGAGCCAAATTGAAGTATTTGCCTGTAATCCACTTGCTGGATATGGAAGGTATGTGATTGGAAATTTATTTTTTGAATTAGGTAAGAAGCAGGACATCATATTTGATGCCAAAAGCCTATCTGATGCTACACTTGATTAATTGGTAGGCTGGGCTGAATTCATTTTAAGATTAACCTTGTTTTCCTTCTTTCTTCTATTATCTCAAGGTGATTTCATTTATTTATTTATTTTTGTTGTTGTTCTGGCATGTTCTACGAATTCAAGTTAATTTGTAAATGGGTTGTTATAGTCAGGTTTGGCACATACCCTTGATACTGACTTCTGAAAGGTACTGGTTAGTACAAATTCTGTTTAAACTCTGTATGCAGCTAATATTTTAAAAACTCTGAAAGTAGATAGTGCAATCTGCTGCAGCAATTCATTTTCTTTCCTGCCACCTGATAAGAAGGATGATCCTTACCTCAGCATAGCTTTGACTTAGGAGGATTTACAATGATTTACACCAGTTCATAAGCCAGGCCTAACTTCTTGGATTTGTAACTGCAAATTCAGTCATTCTAGAAAAGATGACATAATTGTTTCTATTCTACCATCTATTTCCTGAAAACCTTTCGAACAATCTGTCATCTTCTGAGAACAAATAATCTGGACACAGAGTCTCATCTTTCACCTCTTGCTTTTGATGCAAACAATAACTTCTGTGCAGAATAAGTAACAAATTGCACATAATATAAAAAACCAGCAATCAACATGTTGCATGAGACATAACATGGTATCTAAGAAGGCAGGAAAGACAAGAGTCATATTATATTTCACTGAACTTTTATAAAATTTGATTCAAATATGTCAGTGGTGTAGTTAATAGAGAAAATAAGCTTTCCCACTGTGAGGGGGAGGAACAAAAAAGTGGTGCATGTATGTGTTGTAAAGAATGTAAAGAACTTCAGCAGTGAAAGGACTGAAAAGATAGAAAATGTCCATTAGACTGTGAAACTACTCTCTTTCAGGAAAAATTTCCAGCGGCAATTGCATTTGAATTGACACCATTATACTTCACATAAAATGCCTTCTGTATACACACAGCAAACTTCAAGTACATACAACATATAAAAATTATTCAGTGGCCAACTTTCCTTGATTTCAAGGAAAATATAAGAAAGAAAAATAACACTGGATCTTTTAGGAGTCAGGCTACTGATAATATGGAACATTTGCTAAGATAACTGCTTAAAATGTATGAAAATGTAACCATTTTTGGCTAAAATCCTATACTGATCATCTCCTTAGCTAATTTCTATATGGAAAGAAAGTACGTGCATTTGAATGAAGCCCTGCTTTTTAACAAATGGTGCTATCTCCAAAAAAGAATGGTCAAAGAAGAAAAAGATGAGGAATTAGTGGAAATAAAAAAAGAGATAGAGAACATGCTGAGTAGAAAAAATAGTGAAATAGAGCAGGGGCAGAAGACAAGATATGCATAAAAGGAATAAAGAACAATGGAGATGAGGGAAGTAGATTGCAGATACTGAAGGGTAGTACCAGCTGTGAAAGCTATGATTGTGTTGAAATTCATATCTCTAGCAAGAACTTTATAGTTCAGAGTGAAGATACCAAAATGTGTGATTTACTGCTTTCTGAAGCATGTGGGCCAAGCAGACTAAATGTGATATACACAGAAAGAGAGTCAGTTAAGCTGATAGTTTGGTTTAATAACATATGTGAAACTCTTAATGTCTGAGATCCTGGATCACACAGTTATTTGCTAAATCCTCTCTCCTAGTGGGATGGGGGAGAAAGCCAAAAAAAAGAAAAAAGAAGAACTCATGGGTTGAAATAAAAACTACTAAGACAGAAAAGTAGGGTGAAAACAATAGTAATGATTACCATTATTATATTCTTGTATTGTATATTGTATATGTATTGTATTTACTAGTTTCAACCACTTCACAAAACCAGTGATGCAGAACACAATTACTCACCACCTACCAACAAATGCCAAGCACATCCTTAGCAGCGGCTGCCCCACAAGCCAATCCCCCTCTCTCCCCCTCCTGTTCTATAGTTTCTGCATTATGTCATGCAGTATGGAATATCCCTTTGGCCAGTTTAGGTCAGCTGTCCTGGCTCTGTCCCCTTCCAGGTCCTTGTGCTCTCCCAGCCCACTTTCTGGCAGTGCAGTATGAAAAGCTGAAATATTCCTGGCTCTGCTCAGCCACTATCCTGGCTATCCCAGCTCAGAAATAATTAAACACTTGTTATCAACATTTTTTTTTTCTCCTAAGAATATGAAAATAAATCATATCAGCCACTATGAAAAAAAAAAAATCCACAGGGAAGAATGAGTAGTGGTTAAATGAGAAAGAAGTGAACCAAGTTGACAGGTAATGTTTGTAGAGCAATGTGAGCAATAAGCCAGTACTAAAAGGGGTCTTCTACAAGAGTCTGCACTTAAATATAAGAAGTGCCTACAGGATGGCACTGTGGGGAAAGCTCTCTTCCTTTTAATGGAAATCAGCACATCCAGGTGCCCATCCAAAGTACCTTTAAAATATTGCATGCAGCATGAAAAACCAACAGGAGAAATCCAAGGACTGCATGCAGATGCAGGACTACAGTATCTTACTGGGATCACTGTGACATGGTAGGATAGCTCAAGTAGGATAGCTCGAAGGATACACATAAGTATTCTACTCTATTTCATCACAGGTGATTTAGCAAAGACAGCATAGGATGGAAAGTATTACTCTCATGAATGAGCCAATTGTGAGCTGATCGGTCAGCATTAATGATTGGTAGACCCACACTGGCAGTGTTGTGGTAGATGCCTGCTAAAGATCACCTGGTCAGGAAGAATCAGAATCAGACCAAATGAAGCCAGTTACTAATGGTGTACTCCAGCACTTGACACTGCAATCAATATGTTTTATGATCTTTGCTAGTGACCTGGATGATGGGACAGATGGCACTCAAAATTCGAAGATGATACAAAACTGGGAAGAGTGGTTGATTAATTGAATGTTGTTCTGCCATTCAGAAGTGCCATTCAGAAGGACCTCAGCAAACTCAAGGAAAAAAAAAAATACACCTAGGAAGGAATAATTAGCACAAGTGGGAGATTGGATGGCTGGGAAAAAAAAATTCAGAAAAGGCCTTTTCACAAAAGAAAAGACCTTTTTCAGAAAAGGTCCTAGCAAACCACGAACCAACAATGCATCTTTATTGCCTCTTCTAGGCTGCATTAGGAACAGCACTATATCACATGCAGGCTGTGGGTGTGATCCTTCCCCTCTCATCAGCTGCACAACTGGAGTGCTGGGTTCAATCCTGTGCTTCTGGTTTAGAGCAGATGTGAACATGCTAGAGAACTGCAGAAAAGAGCCAGAAAAGTGATGAAAGGCTTTCAGCATATAATCTATATGGAGAGACTGCGACAGCTGAGATTGTTGAGCATGGACAACAGGAGGCCTTGGGGGATTTCTCCATTTGTATAAGTACATGATGGAAGGAGTTAAGAAGATGGAGTTAGACTTTTCAGAGTGATGCACAGTGACAGGCCAAAAGGCAACAGACACAAAGTAAAATTGAGGAAATTAATTTCAACATAAGAAAAACTTTTCCACTCTTACCGATCAAGCACAGAATAACTTATTTTCTCTAATACGTAAGTACTACGTATTAATAAATAAAATAAAAGTATGTAATGATTAAACCTAAATCAATACCCCATGTCTAGTATCTTTGCCACTTCAGCTGTACACTTTGCTGGTTTTGTTAGGACCATAAATTCCATTTAAACCTCCTTGGAACATGCACTTTTCTGCAAGCAAGCTTTGATTTGATTTCGCTGTTGTGAAGGTTAAAATACATTCCATTTGTGCACTAAGAGAAAGTTTTCTTTGTTTGTTTTTTTTTTTTGGTCAGTTGATTTCAGTAAGATTCAGAACAAATGATCATAAAGAATTTGCTAACAGTATAAAGGGTTTTAAAGAACTGTGGCATTTCTAACTGCCCTCCCAGAAGACAATGTCATTCAGGTTGAGATTCTTCTACACAAATACGAACATTAATGGTCAGACTACAAAGCAGGTTAAATTCAAAATGCTAATTCCTGTTTCTTATTTTCTTTGATGGCCTTCTTTTTCCTTCTCTCTCATCTCTCATTTTTATTGAGAAAACTGGACAAGAACATAGACCTTCCCTCACCACTGCTACTTTCATCACAGCTGTTGCTTTCTTCATTATCATTTAGTAGGATGAAGGAAAGAAGGATGAAGGAGAGAATAGAATACTGTGTGAAGAGAATAATACATTTTCATACAGATAAATAAAATTTAATCTGGAAGGAAAATAGCAGATGAAGTAGGAATAGCTGTGAGCATTTCTGTAAATCTCCCAAAGAATTCTGGTAAAAAAAACCCCAAAAACTACAAATCCTAAGAAACATTCCTATGAATCTCTAAAAGATAACATATGACATCCTAATCTAGTAAAGTGATTTCTAGAATCTAGTAAAGCATTTCTAGAAAGATTAAAAGCTGCGTTCTTTTGTTTGTTTTTAATATAATTATTTCTTTGTTTTCCTTTACTTTTGATTTTGAGATCAAAACTGTAATGAATGATTTCATGTCCACTAAATAAGTCAACTTTAAAAAGTGAATGAAAAACCAAACAACTTTCCCCTCTGTCTTTTAGTTTTGTTAAGCAGTGAGTTGGTTAGAAGACTTCTGGCAGCAGTTCCAAGTCTGAAGTACTGGAGTACAACACATACCTCTAATCTCCTACTGTCTGACAGTGCTAAATTTAGCACTTATATTGTTTCAGATGTTTTTGGTGGTTGCTTTTTTTTTTTTTTTTTCCTTCTTCTCTTTTTTAGAACGTTGATGAAAAAAAAATAGGAAGCCTGTCAAAGGATTAGGAAACAAACCTTCTGGTGCAGTGCCTTCTCTATGTAGTGCCATTCTACTTTGCAGCATTAAAAGGCAAGACAGAGTGTCTTTCTGAGTGAAACTCAATGAATGCTTTTTAATCTTTTAACAGTTATGCATTATGCCTCCACTTTCACATCTCAGATTGAATAAAGTTTAGAGCAGATTTTCAGTGAAACATGAAATTTTCAGTGAAACATTAAATACCACGATATTTTTATATGTAAATAATTAATAAACAAATAAAACATTTAAACACCAGGTTGTCAGCCCTTCAGTGTGTCTGGATATTGTCTGCATTGGGTGGAATTGTACCCTACCTGGTTTGTGGACTTAGGGTACAGATGCTCTTTCTATGTTCCTGCTGCTGATGTTTTCCAGTGAGTAAAAAGGGGAAAGGAGTGAACTGAGATTACATCCAACCTCAAGCAATAATTCACGAATTCAGCAGCTGGTACAGCTGGGGGTAGAGAACGCCTTTGCTTATTTGTCCTCTCATTTTATTTCTTTCTTTTAAGCTACATTTTAGGAAGAACTTGAACAAATTGAAACAGGACAGTGCATTGTGCTCCATCTGTCCCTCTCCCCAGGACAGGAATCAGACATCAGACTGCATGAGACAGATGTTATCCACATCAGGTACTGCTGGAAGATATTCAGATGTATGTCTTGGTGAATGAGCACAAGGCAACTTTATCTGGAACAGAAATAGCTGGCAATTCTAGCAAAAGGCTTCTGGAACAAGGGGGAAGCATAGACTAGAACTGAACTTTGCCAGGCTCATTTTAAGAGGTAACAACCCTATAGCTCTACAAAAATCATTCATTTTCTAGGAGGAGATTCTGCTCCATTGTCAACCTTTGTTATCTAGCCCTAATTAGTGCTATGTTTAAGCTAAAGATAGATGAGGATTAGTGTTCTTGCATTGTAATAATTTCATCAGGGTTCATTGATATTTATGGGTCATGGAAATACAACTAAGAAGATACCTACGTAAAACAAATGAATACTGAAATTAGTTACTTGTGTAATACCAACTGACTAAGTGATATTACAGATTTGACATAAACAGGGGGATCATGTCCGTGGGGAGGATCATCTCTCCAGTTTTGCATTTTCATCTGCCTGGTCATGTTCCTAGGCAAGCAAGTTTGGAGCTAAGGAAACAGTACTCTACCTTACCACTTCAGACCGCGATTTTGGTGGGTTTCTAATTTGACTCTTTCTATATTCACTTGAAATTTCGTGGAAGATCTGTATTTCTTTATTTTTGCTAATGGACTTCAATGAAAGTAGGATTGTGACTTGGCAAAGAAATGCAAGCTGGAATGTACAGGCATGGAAAACAGCCCGTTTTCCTTGAGAGATTGATCAGGGACAAATAAAGCACTGAGACAGGTGTTGGTGGCATAAAGCAGAGGATTGCAAAAGTGAATGAGGCTAGAGCAGAACTGTGCTTGGAGCAGAACTGTGAGGGTCTTTCAAGGCAAGGGCACAGAGTCTGAACTTGAGGTATGTGAGTAAAATTAAAAAGGGCTCAGCTTCCCTACATCTTCTCCAAATATCCATTTTAACTGTTTCTTGTTGCCTTTTTATTATTATTTAATATATACTTTTAAAAAACATAACTGAAATAAGCAGATGTTCAGTAATTTTGGACAGATTCTGACATACTTTCTAACAAGAATACACTTCTCTTGACTAGCTTACATTAAATAAAATAAAAAAAAAAAAAGTAGAAAAAAATGTAAATAGATGTATTTCAGCAGCTAAACCAAGCTGAGGAGAGAGTCCAACCACAAGGTCCTTGTACAATTTCCAATTACACATCCTCTCAAGGGGTGGAGATTCTGAGGCAATGTATCAGGCACAGTCATGTGCTCCTACACTCAGAACTTGTTCCCTCAAGACTTGTGTCTTTGAAAAATCCCAGAAAAGAGAATGTGGGTGGAGGTAAGGCAAGAAACAGTACGGATGCTGATATAAATCTCCGTCAATCCCAAAAGAAAACAATTGCTGTGAACCTGCAACTAAAACTAGCATTCATAGAAACAAATCTGTTCCCCCTGCCTGAGCTACATGCAGCAACAGTGTAAGAAGATAAATTGCTGAAATCCTCAGCGTGCATTCAAACACTGGATTATGATTTTACTGCTGCTTCTTCGGGTTACTTAGTAATGAATAGAAGAGCTTTCTTATGAGATTTTGTCAGAAACTAGTTGGCACATATTTCTAGCTTTGCCCTAGCAAAAGGCAAAGCTGTCCCTCGAACATACTTTAAAATATAAAAGAAGGTTAGCCTTCACTTAAAATATTGGTATTATTTCCTGAACAAGGTTCAAATCACTAAGAATGTTTAAGTTAAATATACAGGAAGTTATCAAAGGCTTATAAAAGCCTTAAAGAAAACTCAAAATTATGCCAGTAACTGGGGAACAAAAACAAGTTAAAAGTTTAGAGACATTATCATTTCAAAATAATTCTTCTAAGGAGCCTATTCATATTTATCATTCAAGAATGCTGAGATATCCTGTTTTTTCTTATCAGAATGGTACTTCATATGAAAATGCCAGTTGTCAAATGTGTGACTTTCTGTCTGAATTTACTGGGTTTGCTTTGACTTTCACTGGACTGTTTCCTTATATCTAGGACAGAGAAGCTTATCAGAGCCAGAAACCAGCCCAGAAAATGCAATTGTGTTACTCACCAGTGCGATCACTTGATATAAGTACAAACAGTTTTCAAATCCTTAACTTATAGATCATTTACTGAAATGCTCCTATGTCACACAATTACATCAGAAAAAAAGTCTGCAGCCTTGCATCCAGATTAGTGCTCCAGAGATGCAGGCTGAAGGCTCTGCTCTCTCTATGACCTGGGGGCAGGCTGGGACCTCCCATGTTGCCTTTGAGCACTTATGCTATGAGGCTATTGCATAAAGGATGTGGAAGCCCGTGTTACATAGAATTGTGATCGCCTCCTTCAAATCCCACTTTCTATATTGCATAACTAATTGCATAAGAATCTCTGTTTTTGCTAAGAAGGCTGGGACCTAGATACCCAAAATGTTTTTAAAATATCAAATCTAAACTGAAGAAACAAAGGTCTTGAACTGTTTCTTGTTGCTATCTCTCCTTTCACAGTGATCACCTATCAGAGCATCATGAAGAGATTTTTTTTGATGGTTAAAAAAAAAAAAAAAGTCAGTTTATCTTGAAAAATCACAGATTTTAATTGTCTGAGATATATTGGAGATGTGTATATAGTGAAAATCCATATCAATGTTTCTGTATTTCAATCAACAACAAAATTGTGCACGTTAAAAATTAGACCTTTTAACAATTCACTTTCAACTTTGGATAACACGATTTTTTCATGCGAAGTATTTGTTTCCAAATCACAGCCATTGTACAAGATAAGAATAACTGACTTATGTAAAGTCAACCGGCCTGTGAAAGAGTAATGTGTCAAACTCTAAGCTCTGATCACATTGGACATAATCTTTCCCACCAGAGCAGTCTTTCTTTCCTAATCACACTTTTCAAAATCACTGTTCTTCAGCAACAATCCTTTCACTGTGAAATGCTGCCAAGGATATAAAATAGTGAAATTCATCATAGCATGATAATAACAGAGCTTCTCTATTTCTCAGTTGGGCAAAGGTAAATGCACGAATCTGTATGTATGCATATGTAGATGTAGGCATGTGCATGTGCTTATATACACTGTCTTACATATACACACATGCAAAGACCCTACATTTCAGATCGTATTAATTGCACCAGCTTTGTTTCCTTTCAACTGGAAATGCTTGCCATATCTGCTTCTTTTTATCAGCAAACCAGCAGTACCTCTTCTCTTTTAGATATTATCAGCATGCTACTTTGGAAAAGCATCCGGAATTGGGTATTGCTTTAGGAAAGACACAGTCTGTAATTAGTGACGTAAATCATATTATTAAAATGTAATCACAGAAAGCATTTTAATAATAAAATGAGGATGAACGCTAGAGATCTTTGTCAGTATCATAATCACAGTGAAAAAAACATTTATGTTATGATTTTTTTATTATTATTGTTTTTTTCTCAGGGATATTGTTTCTTTAGCTATGAAAATTATCTCAGTTCACAAATAGTTTTATATCTCAGAGTATTCAGCTAGCTTGGAGGATTGTTAAATGATCATAAGAACTGATAACTATATTATTTGCTCTGAATTTCATCTATCTTTACTATGAAGCTGCCACATTAGGGAAAGTCATTCTGCAAACTATTTGCTTGCAAAAATGGATAAAGCTAAGGACCGAATCCTAAGCATGCCCAGCAAGATCTTCATGGCAATTGAGGATGGACACCAAAATAAATAAGTAAATGCAAGGAGATAAAATACTGAGACAGGATGAGTCATTTTGTATCAGTTTGTGCCAGCTCCACATTTGCATTGTGGAAGGTCAATTATCTCACACTGAAATATAGCTGAAACCATGAACTCAGTAGCTCTGGGCACTTAACACTGTTCAGATCTGTACTTTAATACTTAATTTAATATTTTTCCTGAAGGGAAGGAATTAATAATTGCATTCGGTGAAGCATACACTTTAGAAGTTTGACCCTCACAAGCTGTTGTTTTTTTAGGACTAGAAACAAGTACCTATGTTTCCCCAGACACTATCCACTTATGTGACATTTTTCACACTTCACAAAGCTGCCAAATGTAATGTGCTAAAGGCAAAATTTTAAATATAACTAATTAGAAGAGTACTTTGCAATTATGTTTTACACCATTCGACAACAAATAAAAGTGAAGTGCTATTTGATGTTGACTCTGATATCAATGAAAGTTCAGACTTCCATCCTATTGAATTCAGTCATGTCTCGTCCTAAGATTAAGTGGAACCAAGGAGCAAGCACTGGTTGTTAATTCCACACTAGGCATACTCCAGTGTACACTATTGTTTTGAAAGGATTCACTCCCACATAAAAAAGGATTTTGGCCTCTGCGATATCTTGCCATATCTTAGTATATTCCATGTAACAAGAAAATGTAAGGAATAGAAAACAGAAAACCAAATAATAGCATGAAGTAAGAATACTTGATTTGGAATCCAATCAAGTCAGAAAGAGCTGAGAATAAATTCTGAAGTGCTGTTTAAGAGCTAGAGCACAAATCAAGTACAGTCAAATCAGTTTAAATTCCAAACCTTAATGCTGGAAGAATAAAGAAGTAAATTTTCAGCTCCTCAGGACAATTTTGATACTAAAAACTCAATTACTATGACTAGCACTTCACATTTGCAGAGCACATTGCAAACAAATAATTTTGTTAACAGTGTGGGTAATAGCTATTATTCATATATGTATTATGTTTTTTATATCAGAAAGTGAAACTAAATACAATATAGAGATGTATTTTCATTTTTTTGTCATATGACGTTGGAAATAGGAATTCAGGAGATTTTAAAATTGTGAAGATATCTATCTGCTGAAGATGAACAAGTCAGTCCCTTATCTTTCTCTTCAAACCAGAGAAATATTCACAGTTAATGAACTTGTCAAGATAAAATGCTAAGTGGGCAAAGAATAGTGCACAAAATGGTGATATTGACTAAAAACTCATCTTTAAGAATCTAGCTACTTCTGCACAAAATATAATGCAGCAATTGCTACACATCTATAACATTCCAGAAAACATTTGTTATGTCTCTGTTGTGTCTTCAGGTTCCTATCTCATATCCTGCTAAGGTTGCTCACATTCGTATTCATTCTGATTGTAAATTTGTATCTATTTTCACTGCAAGAGGAACTGTACTGAAAGCTTAGCCACCAGCCTCAAATCTCCAAAGAGCCATATCTTTGCAATAATTGTTGGACAAAACATCTATTATAGCTAAACTTAGCATTGTGCTAGGTGCAGGAAGCTCTTTGCTCCATGCCAGTGTTTTGGAAAGACAAGCAAAACAATAAGCTGGTCAGTGTAGTGTAAGAGCAAGTATTGTCAAGGATGTACTCTCTCAAAAAATACTGCCCCTCTCATGTTTTTAGAAAAGCATAAAGTGTAATTATTAACTTGCATTCTGCTCTGTAAACTCAGTGTGTAGCTTGAATAAGCAGTATAACTGAAAAGACTTTCCATTAGTATAGTGGTAAACTGAAAACTGAGATTTGTAGGCAGGCTTTCGATTGTAATGTGCTTTTAAATAGAGGGGGAATGTTATGGTCAGTCAATATAATTTAAAAAAAAACAATAATTAAAAATATTTTAATTGTACTGAATGTAATCTGATGTATGCAGATAGATATAGCAGCACACTGCATGCCATTTCACACTCCTCTGCCTTAAATCAGACTCCATAATTTTGAAGTATTTACAGTGTAAGTCAAAAAATGTGAAATACAATTCGCATTTCCAGTGTGCCATTATCACCAGATTTAATGACAGTGTCCTTTCACACAGTATGCCATCAGTTACTTAAAATAAAGCCTCGTTTTCTGATGCTTTGTACCAGTTCAAGATCAGAACATTTTACATTTTTGCACTTAGTGGTTTGGATTAGCTACTCCACTTCTCTATTTCTGCCCAATCAGGTGGTACAGAGGAATAAACATCTCCCCAGAAAGTGATACACTTAGTGTCATAGATTAAGGCAGTTGATCTAACTAATTAATTGATTCCCAGGCAGTTGGAGAGCTGGCAAAGTGGTTTTCTACCTCTTCTTATTTCTTACCTCTTCTTGCTTTCTCTGGGGTTAAGACAACAGGCAAGCCAAAAGGAGCAAGCTCACTTGTTTTTATACACCCTACTTTTCTCAGGGAAAAAAAACAAAACCAAACCAAGATTATATGTTGAAACCCTCTTGCTGTCAATGTATATTTATTTTTCACAATCCAGAATTTTAAGAAACTACATGGGACATTAGAAATAGTACAGAGATATGGAGATTTTTCACTGCTTACCTCAGTTGATGATACAATGACCAATGAGATGGACTTTGTTGGTATTTCCAGTGCCAGTGATTCTCATGAATATTGTTACAGAGATCCTACAAAGACGTTCCTTGGCTTTGTCCATCATGGCTATTTCTGATTCATCATTCCCGCTAAACACTGTCAGAACTACTCAAAATGTACGCCAAGAGGGTTTTCACTGTTCTGTCTGTATTATAATTTTGAACTGTCCTATATCAGTGCCCTGATTTGGTTGTTTCCCAAGTTTCAATCATTTCTCATGTCAGGAGCACTTAGATTGTTTTGTTTTGCATTGACTTAACTGTTCTATGTTCTATGTTAACTGTTAACTTACTGTTCTATGTTAACTGTTCTATGACAGATCTTTTTATTGAAATCACTATAAATTCTGTGTACAAGCTCTTGGGCCCCAGCAATATAGTGCCACTTGTTAGTCACAATTAAGATCTTAATTTGTTTCAGTGCAGAAAGAAATGGAAATATAATCCAAAACACCTTACAGAACTCCGAAATACCATTTTCACCAAAGACCACTAACTCTTTTTAGTAAAACTGTTCAATAGAGCATTGACTTTCTCTTCTATGGTGCAATCAGTCATATGTACAAACTAATAAAATGATAAGTCCTGGATAACTAAATTGTAAGTATTAACTAAGTAATTAACTAAGTAACTAAATGTAATATGAGAATTTCCTTAAAAATTATGATCTATCAAAAGTTTATTTCTGAAAGAATTCTAGTGGAAGAACATTCAAAATCAATGCATAGAATAACTAAGTATTTTGGCCTTAAATATAGTTTTTACAGTCATTTTATTCTCTTTCTGATAAGCTTGTCAAACAGCATTTCATCCTTTCTTCTTTAAGAGATACCATATTGATCCTTCCCAGTGTGCCAATTAATCTTTCCAAAAATTTTAGTGAGGAAATGTAGCTATATTTATCTCTAAATCAATATTCAGTTTTCTAGTTACAGTAATCAGTTTTGGTTCAGCTCATGCACTTTTAGAAGGTTCACACTTACACAGAAGAGAATTTTCAGCTGCAAATAGGTACTCAAGCATCTATCTCTTGTGTACGGATGAATATGTGTGTCAAGTCGTTTCTACCTGGAGAACTGATTAGGACATTTAGAAAAAGAAACAGCTTATCTGTAACCAAAATAAAGACCATAGATTTCAAGTGGTCCTAGGCACAATAAAATTTTAGGGTATGCATAGAAATTTAGCAACCACCGTATATACAAGATATTTACAAAAGAATAGCAATTTTAGTCCTTTATTAGATATTACCAGAAGTCACACACTTGTACATTTTCTAAACTAATTTTTCTAAGTGTAGAGACGCAATATAACGTGGTAACATTATATACAGTGGAGTTACTGATCATGACCAGTATGAGTTGACATTTTGTAACAGAATCCTTAAGTTGCTTATCGAGTTTTTACATTCTCTTTTCTTATTTAAAAGAATATTGTCAACTTCCATAGCACTTAATGTTTTGATCATTGACATGGATTGATTGAAAGTTTGGCTAACAACTGAAGCTCATTCTTTCCCATGTTGTCAAATATTGCCTGCTGCCAGAAACCACTCATTAGATTCTTTGTGTTTTTCATTCTCATAAGTTTTCTCCTTTCTGAACAATGTTGGGTAGCAGTCATTTAGCTGGTCCACCTGCAAGACTCTTCAGGTGTCCAGTGACACACTTTATCATGGCAGATCTCTAGCTTTTTTCTCACTACAGTGTCCATGTATTCCCATCTTCTATTTGGATATCTCTAGATATAAAAGTTGATGAACATCAGTCTTGATGCCATTTGTTACATATTCAGTGTATTTAACGTAAGTGTATTCAATACCCAGTGTTTCCAAAAGGCATTTACTTTGAAAGAAATGTGACCAGTGTCTGTAACCTTGATGGATTTACATCTTTCACATTCACATATTAAAGTGAACATAACATTTGAGCTGTGTATTCCATAATTTAGTCTTTAAATAGCAGATATTCAACAGCCTGATTTTGTATAAGCTGTGAAAGTAATTACATCTTTCCAATAGATATTTTTTTCCTCCCAAAACAACCCTACTGGCTTGAATGCTGCTGCCAAAATATGCAAAATGCTTCACTACTTGAATTCCTTTGCTTTGTGGAGTAACACATGTTGCAAATTGACAGAGTTCTGATGAGATGCTCTGAGTTAATTGCTACTTCCATGGTCTTGAGTTGTCAGATTATTTTTTTTAATATAGCTCAGGAAATCCCCTAGCTTCCATCCACTCCCTGAAGACAAAACTGAGAACTTGAATAAACTCTGATGAGTCTCTCTCTCTCTATCTGCCTAGCCTCTGAGATGCAATCCCTAAAATCCCCGGTATGGATCTCAGCGTGGAAGTATCAAGAGAAAGAGAAAAAGGAGGCCTTTTTCTGTTCCATTCTGTGATCCAAAACAGGGTAGCCCACATGTATACTCTCTTCTTTCCAATACTTCAGAGGTACATCCACTGTGTTTATTTATCTAGAAGAATTCTACCATCATCTAAAACCAGACCTTCTCTGTACGAATCTTGTAATACCTCTCTTGTATCCACTTACCTTTTTTTTCCCATAGTGAATCAAGAGCAATACAAGGCAGAAGAAGAAGAAAACAAGCTTTTGTTGCTAATAGCAAAAGTAATGCCAGCAAACAACTCTCTTGCCTGCAAGAGTACTCCCTGTACACAACATCCTTCAGAAGAGATCACTTTGAACAAAAGAAGTCACTACATGCATCCCAGTCAGACTTATGGTGGTCATCCTTCAAGCACTAAAACAGCAGAGAAAACATATTTAAGCTAAAAACTGTTCCGCTTCAAAAAACTGCCAGAAGTGTTGGAAGAAAATGCTGTTCCTTAAGCTGGTTTTAGTTTGTTTTTTCTTAGTGGGCAGGTAAGTATGAAATTGTTTCTTTCTCTAAAGTCTGTTCAGTTGGCAAAGTGTGAACAAAAGTGATACATTTCATCTATTTTTTTTTAAACTTTAAATTTCCAAGGTGTACCTTTTGTAGTACTCAAAACTGTACAGTTATTGGTTTAAAGCCTCAGCATGATCTTTAATGAACCTGAAAGGATGCACATTCTGCTTAAGGGGTTAACTCACATGCTCCTATGGCTTTTATGAACCCAGGACAGAATACCAGGTCAGGATGGCTAGGACTCTTCTTGGGCTAGCTCTTGTAAAATGAACAATTTTCCCCTTTCCTTGCATATTAGCACCTTGAAAAGAGAGCATAGTAATCATAAATATTTATGTTTTATTCTTTTATTTCTTTATCCAAAGACACTGTTTATTTTAAACTATCCATAGCAATAACCTTTATTCTCTGTGTAGGACTGGGTAATGCATGACTCTACTGCAAAAGCGTATTCTGAATTTGAGATGACAAGCGGCAGTTGGAGCTTCTTCTTACGAGGTGTGCGGGGGATTATGGTTTATAGTTACATCTAGTAGACAATAATCTACGTTTTCCTCAGAACTTCAGTGTGATAAAAGCACCTCTGTGGGTGCTAATTTATTGAAAGTGCCAAACTGGCACTCGGAATCTTCCTCCTACGTGTCTTCCAGACTTGTGAGACTAACATTTTGGATTATATGATCGGACACATACATTTATGTCAGATTGCAAGAGAGTTATAAACTTAGACTGTGTGACAGGAAGGATGTGATGGTGGTAGAAGTAGCCTGGGCATGTTGCCTAGCACAGCTAACAGGAAGGAAGAGAAGTGGAGGAAATGAAATGTCTGGTGGAATTCGTAGGGAAAAAGCTCTCTATATGTTGTATTTATCCAGCACTTCTCATCCAAGAACATCAGAGCCTTTAGCCTTTGATGGAAAGAGAAAACACTTCAAGACTTTAATGCTAAAAATGTCTATCTGAAAGAGAATTAAGCCCATGAGTGTTAGCAGTAACAGAGCCTAAATTTGCAAATGATCAAAGGGAAATGATCAAAGCAAATGAGCAGTAACTCAAGCAGGTTGGGAGTGCCTTCCCACACATCTCTCTAAACTATTATTAAACAATGTTTTTGCAATCTGGAAGCTATATTTCCCATGGAAAATACATACACTGTCAAAATCACATTTTGACAAAACATGGCAAAAGTCTCTGACAGGTTTATGGAACAGCAACAAATATCTGGTATACTTTAAAATGCAGTCATAAAACATGTCATGTTAAAAAAAAAAAAATGTCTGCTTGGTAAAAGTATGTCAGAATACTTTCAATTCATTGGATGACCTTTGCTGTAGTCTCAGTGAGATGGTTAATGATCAGATTCTCCTTTTTTTAATATTTTTGAAAGTTACAGTCCATTGCCAGTTACACTACCCAAACTTGAGTAATACTTTTCTGTAGTCAGCAAATAAGTGGGGCCTGGATTAATTTTGCTAAAGTATATTTGACATGTTATTGGGCAGAGCAAATAAATGCTGAATTGACAACAAAACAAATATAGTTAAAAAAGACATCTTACAATATAGCAAGAGTCGACAAACCTGAGGGACAGGATGCCTTCCAGAGAGACCTAGGCAGGCTTGTGCAGCGGGCCCAGAAGAACCTTGTGAGATTCAAGCAAATCCAATTGCAAGGTCTTGCACCTGGGTTGTGGCAACCCCTACTATCAGTACAAGCTGGGGAATATAAGGGTAGAGCACACACCTACCACAGCCCTAACACAAAGGCCCTGGGAGTACTGGTGAATGGTAAGCTGGACATGAGCCAGCAGCCTGCATGAAAAGAAGTGTGGCCAGCAGGTGGAGGGAGGTAATTTACTCTGCACTGTGATACCTAACATGGAGTACTGTGTCCAGATGTAGAGACCTCAGTACAGGAGAGACGTGGACCTGTTAGAGTGCATCCAGAGGAGAGCCACAAAAATGATCCAAGGGATGGAACATCTCTCCTGTGAGGACAGGCTGAGAGAGCTGGGGCTGCTCAGCCTGGAGAAGAGAAAGCTGTGAGGTGAACTGACAGAGGCCTTTCAGTATCTAAAGGGGAGCTACAAAAAAGAAGGGGAAAGACTCTTCAGCAGAGTCTTCTGTGATAGGACAAAGAGAAATGGTTTCAAACAAAATGAGGGGATATTTAGATTGGATATAAGGAAAAAGTGTTTTATGATAACTGGTGAAACAGTGGAACAAATAGTTGATGCATCATCGTTGGAAACATTCAAGGTCTGGCTGAACAGGGCTCTGAGCAACCCGTTCTACTTGTTGATGTCCATGTTCATTGCAGGGGAATTAAACTAGATGATCTTCAGAGATCCCTTCTAACTCAAACAATTCTATCATTCTGTGAAGAGGGGGAAAACAGTCCTTTCAAATATTTAATGGCATACTATATCCAAACAGACAGTTCTTTCAAAATGTTGCACGCTTGCAGAAGAGTCTTCCTGGGGACTGAGGGAGACATTTTCTTGGTTTAGTATAGAAACCTTGATTTAAAAATGCAAAGTAGAAACCTAAGTCAAACACATGAGGAGTTGATTTATGCGCACTCTGAGTACACTAAGGACTCTGTGCATTGACAGCACCTTGTGTCTGCATCCAAGGTATATTTTGATTACCGCTATTGCAGTTTGTCACCTTATTTCTTAATTGGAGCCTTCCCTCTTGAGGCTTATGGCTCATTGCTCATCAATATTGTCATTAAAGCACATATTTTTTAATGCCAAGCAATTTGTAATGATTACAGTAAAAGGCTTCCTGTTTGGTTTCAGCTGGGAACTCCGTAACATATGCAAAAATATAGTTAAAATTTTGTCCCTTTCAATCTACACTATGAATGTAAAGCTTCTCTGAAATTTTCTTTTGGACACAAAATGATATGGCTACTTTAATAATTTGCCTTACAACATTTGTCACTCTTGTGAATCTGTTTTAACATCTGAGCTGGCAGGACAGAGATCTAAGCCTCCTAGTGATAAATAAAACAATAGTGCTAAATTCCCATTTCCCTTAAGTAGGAGAGTATCTTCATTTTTAAGAAGAATTTTGATTCGTGGTTGTAGAAAAGATTTCTTATCAGATTTGGGGAAAGCAGTAGGGAGGAGGAAGACATGTTTACACCAGATAACAAGTGAGATATGTTAGGAAAAGAATGAAATAACTGTCAGAAAAGGCAAAAACATGTTTGGAAATAAAACTTGAAGATATATGCTCATTGGTAAGTCAATATTAGAATACTGTTTTAAAGATATTCACTTATATACTCAGTATATTTTTTTCATAAACTCAGTATGTTTTTGCTGAAATAAGGATGAGTTTTTAACTTTAAAATGATTGTTTGTGCCAGTGAAGCTATAAGAAGTTTTATAAGGGAAGGAGGAATCCAGAATTTTACAGTTGGTATTAAACTGGGATGAATAGCTGATTCACCAGACATGCTGTCATCCAGAGCGACCTCAACAGCCTGGAGAGGTGGGCTGACAAGAATCTTCTCATGAAGAGTTCAACAAAGACAGCATCCTGCACCTGATCAGGAAAAATTTCTGGCACCTTGACATGCTGGGGATCATCCAACTGAAAAGTACCTTGGCAGAAAAGGACCTGGGGGCCCTGAAGGACACCTGGTTGAACATATGTTAGCAATGTGCCTTTGCTGCTAAGAAGGATAATGGTACTCTTGATAAGACATAAAAGAAACAAAACAGCCAACCAAACAAACATACAAAACCACACATCAGTCCCTTATTATTCTTAATAGTAATAAACCAGGGTGATGTGCGTATGGTTTGTACTATCTGCATGCAGAATGGAAATCCTAAGTGTGTTAGTATGTAAATGTCATTACTCATGTCTCCCTCAACTACAGCTCTGTGCTGTTAAGCTACAGAAAGAGGTAGCATAGGCATATCTAACCACTGTATTCAGAAATATAAATGGAGAGTTAATAGTGCCTCTAAAATTCAAGGCTTTTCACTGCTTTCAGTATATGCTTATGACATTTTGACTAACTATAAAGAAAACTCATCTGTATCAGAAGTGAAATATCAGATAATGACACTGAGGCAAATGGAAACACAATCTAAGTTGCCTTTTTGATGCACTTGGTAGTGTTAAGATATCAAAGAGCCAGTGGTCAACTAAAATGCTGTGATTCTCATAGTGTAGATCATATAAATTTTGTAGATTTTTCTTTTATGCATTATTCATGAATTTATAAGAGCAGTGAGTGTACTGTGATATGAGTTCCCACAATTTGTGTGGCTCAGCCAGTTTTTTCATACTATAAAACATTTTCATCTTTCATCATATTTACCTCTGAAGATCATTGCTTTCATATTTACCATTATTTTAGAAGGCTGTCTTATTGCTCTTTCAGCTAGGAGAACAAAAAAGAGAGAATAAATGCTGCTTTATCTCCAGGAACCTAATCCAATCCTGTACATGGATGCAACTCCTGTTAATGCCAGTGACAGCTGCAGCTATTTACACCTGATCTGATTTGGGCAGTTTAAGCAGGGCTAACAGCACCATCTGACAATAAATTTCCCTGACATTTCTGATTATAAAGATTTTGTATTCAGTTCTTATACTTGGCCAACTCAGGCAACGGTATTTTTCTACACTGAGTAGCTGCTCAGACTCCAATTTTCAGCTCTGTGCTTAGCTATATACCTCTGCAACCATAATCAACCTTGTCTTTCCAGTACCTTGATTTGACAATAGGATTTCAGTATTGGGCTTCCACTATCTGTGCAATGGCCTTCTGTCTAAATATATATATATATATATTTTAAAAACAAATGTAAATTAATAAATAGCTAGAAATATATTCATTTCCACATCCAGCCTGGCCTTGATTGGCCTCTAGGGATGAGGCATCCACAACCTCCTTGGGCAACCTGTTCCAGTGTGTCACCACCCTCCATGTGAAAAACTTGCTCCTAATATCTAACCTAAGCCTTCTTGTCTCAGTTCAAGACTATTTCCCCTTGTCCTATCATTATCAACCCATGTAAATAGTCTCCCTCTTGCTTATACATTCCCTTCAAGTATTGGAAGGCTACAATGAGGTTTCCCCAGAGCCTTCTCTTCTCCAAGCTAAAAGATCTCTTAGAATTCAGAAAAAAAAAAAAAAAAAAAACAAAAAAAAAAAAAAAAAAAAAAAAAAAAGCTTGGTTCTGTTTCAATACAAAGAAATTCATGAAGTAGGAACTCAAACTAGAAACACTTTTTCCCATATCAACTCAGTTGATGCAAGAAAAAAGATTTTTGTTCAAGATTTGAGAAGACTTTTTCCATCACTTTGCAGTAGCCAGAATATTCACAGCTCTTTGTTGGAATGTTTATTTATCGACCCTCAGTCTTTTTCTCTCAAGACTTTACAAAATGTGCAATCACCATTCTCAAATACATTGTATAGCATACATAATTGCTTAGATGAACAGCTTTTTTTCATCTAGAGGTAAGTGGGCATGGGAATTTAAAGATGACACAAAAACAAGATATGCATTTCAAAACAAACTGTGAAAATCAGACTTTGTCTCCTCCTACTCAAAGCTGTAACCATCATGTTGAAATGGGTAAAAGCACGTATCCTTGCTCAGAGAACACAGATGTTCAGGGCTCCCCAAAAAGGGTACCAACACACATTAAAGCTGGAAAGCAACAGAAAAATGAAAAAAACCCGACATATTACATATATGGTTCTTCCTCTGAGAGGTATGTCATTACAGTTTAGATACATTTTTCACAAAAGTTTTGGAGATACAGACTGCTTTAGTTGATACGCTCAAAAGTTTTGACAAAGTCATTCATATAGCTGTTCTTTATAAATAAAATGAAATGTTTCCCAAACATTCATCATTTTTCTCAGCCTCAGCAAGCCCTTCTATGCTTGCTCAAACTTTGGTCTCCTCAGCATACCACACTTGAAGGCGTAAACACTTTTTGTGCATCCAAAAATCATAAAAATAATAAAAAAAATGTTTTTCTCTTGTATATAAAGAGTGCAGTAAACAATAACCAAAATAATATTCTTCAGAAAAACACACTTTATTTTCTGTCTTTGATCATGTGGAGTAGCATTTAAGTGACTTCCTTCAGAAGCCATGACTTTACAGACAAAGTTATATGGAAAAATGAACCTTGCAGAAAATAGAGCTGTGTTTCTGCACTGCAGAAAAGTGACAGTGCTTACTTGAAAAACTAACAAGAAAATTCCCAGTTCAATATTCTATCCCATTACAACTTAAAAACATGAAAGAATTCAACATTGTCAGAAACTCCTTTATTGGGAATATTTTCCTTCACTTCTTTTGGCTGAAAACTGTTCCCAGAGACTATCCATCTCATGCTGCTTCCAGTGAAATATTCATGTAAGATGATATCTGTGGAGTCAGTAATAAAAACTGCTGAGAACCCCTGATGTCTGCTGGAGCAACAAGTGTTAAGGCTTTAAACAAAACTGTAAATGTAATGTAAAATTTGGCATTTATATGTCAGATTTTTTCCAACAACTGAAGAAAACTTTTCTGAATTGCAGGGAATGGAGGGGAAAGGGACAAACATCTTCAGATCCCATTAATAACCAGTGTGACAGATTCTGTATTTTGTAGCTAAAGTAAAAGCTTGAGAAAAGCACTCTTTTTTCAGTTTAAATAATATTTATCATTTGTAATTTTTGAGGGCTCTGTTCCAGTGTTCTCAAATTGAGAGTTTGTTTATTTGTTTTGTTCTAATTAATAGAGTTTTTCTAAATAACACAGTTTTAATCTGATATAAGAATATAAAGCGACTCAGAAGACTGGACCACTTATGCAGGACGAGAAGTTATTAGCCAAAAATTACTCACAAGTTCTGCAAAACCAGCAAGCAAATTCCTTTCTGGGCCACAGATGCTCTTTTATTAAATGGAAATATTGCATATTTCCTCCTTCTCTAGCTCAGTGTAACTATAACCTTTTCAAAGAAGAAGCAGTGAAACCTTATGGTTCTTAACAATTAGTGCAGTATGTAGCAGGAAAGCTTCATCCAAGGCAGCCAGCAATTTGCTACTATAGAA
Source organism: Lagopus leucura (assembly GCF_019238085.1). Lineage (NCBI taxonomy): Eukaryota > Metazoa > Chordata > Aves > Galliformes > Phasianidae > Lagopus > Lagopus leucura. Next base: position 22,424,403 of record NW_024962265.1, read on the forward strand.
CCCACGGATGAGCCACGTTTTTGCTAAACTAAGGCTGCTATTTTACTTTACATATTGATTATTGATACTAAATATACTATTGATTTGCATGCTAACGCCTGGGGAACTGTTGTTTGCTGTTTAGTCAGCTTTATAGAGAAGTGTGGGAGGAATACATTATTATGTTATGTGCTGATACTCCGTGAATTTACTTCTAGCCCCACTGAAGCAGAACTCCCACCCACTTCAGTGTTGCTGAAGTTTTTATCCAGTATGAAAATTTCTTCTCTAAATCTTTCTATTTTGAGTCATTTTTATAAAATAGCTTTGAAAACCAAATACAAATACTTTCCCATGCAAAAATTAACATCTGCATAGAAATTGATTTATACTGCTCTACATATAACAAAAATTTAGTATGTATTTATTTTCCAAGTTTGATCAGCTACAATAAAATGCAAATTTATTGTTCTTGCCAAGGGCAAATAGTATGCTATTATTACTGTCAGATCAGAAATCTCACTGCAAACAAAAAGTAAATAATGTCAGGAAATGTCAGTTTCAGAGGGGATATCACCATAGAAAATAAACTTATCAAGTGCTGAAGTACAAGTGGTATTGCTTCAAATTCTGAACTTTGATAGTAGAATCAAGCCAGTTTGGAAATATATTTCAATGGAGAGAAAGTATATACCAAAATATAGCAAATTCAAATAAGATCATTCCTTCAATGTAAAATATTGATGATGCAAAGCGTTAAGTGATGATTTAAGAATTAAAAAAATTTAAGGATTGAAGATTTAAAAACAAATATAGCACATACGTTCACTGATAACTCCCAACTGGTCTTCAGCTCTCCTGCAATTAGAGTCATACAATTTCTAACAGAGTGAGGCAGAACAATTCCTCTGAATTAAAACCTAACAAAGACTTTATTTTTATTCTAATACAAACCAAATTTTGGAAAATCAGACTTATTTAACTTACTCCTTCATGTATTGGTAACAAGGATGCTGTTGCTGAGGCTCGTATCAGGCCCAAAATAACATCTGGTCATATCAGTGGAACTATTTCTTGAGCTTCAGATTAGATCCTTGCAGGGCATTGCAACTTGCACTGTTCCCTGTCAGACTTTTCATTTAGGAAGTCCCAAAACATAATGCTTACACTTTAGAGAAACTGAGCCATACATGGAGATTTGTGGGGAGTCATGATGACAGATGAATTTAGTGAAGTCAGCATGTGCAAGATTCTTTTGTCAAGGAAAGCTTCCATAAAAGAAGAAAATACAGATTTTCTGCAGATGGATACCACGTCTTCTAAGAATCACATAACAAAAAATTATAACATAATATGAAAATTCTTCCTATTGAAGGGGATGTTAGTCAGAGAATCACAAGAGCAATCTACGTTCAGCATGTATAAATTTTCAGCCATCGTTTACCATTAATAATATTAATGGGAATAATTTTGTATTTTAAAATGTTTATTTTTAAGAATGCTTCATTACGGCAGATGCATCATTTTATTTCCATATTTATTTATTGCTTGGTATTTTGGCCAAAAAACAAAAGCAGACAAATTACTGCAATTACTTCACTTCTATGTGTGAGAAATAATGTTGAATATGCACTGGTTTAAGTTTTCAGAAATAAAAGATGCCTTTAAAAATATGAGAATTTAAGAGAATTGTGATGGTGGCCTCAAGTGAGTTAATAAGAAATAAATGTGTTTATAGCTAATTCAATTGACCCACTAGTAAACTCATCAGTATTCATTTGTTTTGGTATGGTTTGGTTTGTTTGTTTGTTTGTTTCTTTTGGACTGTTACAGTGTAAATATATATTTATATTTTTTTCTTTCAAAATTAATCAGAATATCCTGAGTGTAACACTACTGGTTAAATATCTCATCCATAGAAAAATTGATATTTTGAATGATGTGTTTCAGGACCTTCATCTTCCAACTATTCCAGAAGTTTCAAGATCAATGTTTTCAACAAGGGATTAAAAATTGCCAAAGGCTATGAAAGAATACACATGTCCCTTTTGTAATTACATTTAAAATCAGTCACAACTATACAGCAAATATCTGGTTTTTCTAATCGGCATTTTTCATAATATACAAAGAAACAAAATGTTCTATATCTTTATGGTAGCATACTGACAAAGTTGAAAGCATTTAATTTGGTTATCTTTAACCAGCTAGGTAATAAATACTTCATCCTATATATCGTGGAGTAAGCTATTACACATAAATAAGACTTTGAAACACAAGACTTAGAAATAAGTTCAAACTGCATGTTAAATTCAAAGAGCAGTCTTTGTATCAAGTATTAACTTGTTTACATGAAGGTTACACTTCCAATTTGAACTTCCATGCTTTCCAAACATTTCTTAACAGTAGCCTTGTTGCAAATATCAGTCATTCTGTGTTTTCTGCTCTGGTTATTCCCAAATTCTGCAGTTTTCTATATGGAATCCCTGAATTGAATTGTCTAAACATAGGTATGTATTTCTGTGTAAGATGCCTTAGGGTTCTGATCTGGGCATCTGCTGGTCCAGACAGCAGTGGGCCTCCCATAGGTCACAGACATCTGTCTAATAGCCTTGTGTGGAAGACTTGGAAACCTCGGGGTGCCCCACATGACTGTATGCACCTGTCTACAGAAAACTGAAGCAACTCTCTCTGTCCCCTATAATGTCTTAGCTTTGAAGTGATGTAACACATTAGAATGGCTTCTGGTTTAAAATTAATTCCTATTTCTGTATAAATACAGTTGTGAACTGGGGTTTAAAGTCCCTCTGTAGTCAATTAGTGATGTCAGTGGTGCCTACAGTATGATGCCACTCACCTAAAACATACTTAATTTGGATGTGTAGTGCCATTTGAAAGAGCTCTGAAGAGCTTTTGTATGTAAATGAAATGTACAGCATAATTCCAAAGGAGACTCATCCTTTCAGGGAAACAGGGCTACCAGGCAAGATGACATCGGCTTTATAAAATGGCACTAGATGTCTCTGTTCCAGAAACTGAATTCTAAGTCAGGTGAATGCCCAAACTTGTGGATATCTGTTAGCAGCTACCTGCTTTCTGTGGAACTGAATTTCATTTCCTCTCAAGGGAGGATACCTACACAAATGTCAGGTGTCACAGCGCCTAAAACTGGCTGTCTGACTGTGGCAGGATCCTTGGAAAGAGAAAGGCATCTTTTTCTATGAAAGATCATCCAGACCTCTTAAGTTATATACTTCATTCTGTTGACTCAGTGGAAAAGTCAGTCAAATGTGCAGAGCAATTCAGTGTATCCAGATGCTGAGTAAGGCAATGTCAGGAGACAACCAGTGAAAAGGTCTGTCTATATGTGTTCACCTAGGACCTAGGGTATTAAAAATGAAGCAGAACTAACATCATGGATCTTAATATTTTTAAAAAGTACCATTGTTGAGAGCCTGTTTGTATAATACTCAAAGTGTTGTGACCTCCAATTCAGGAAGTGGAATTGCCTTGAGAATAACAAGAGCTGAGGAGTAGATGCTATTCCAGCCTCACAACTCTGGAATAATCTGTTTCTTGTGATCTTCTCTAAGTTCATGCACACTGTATCCCTAAATTTTATGCAAATGGACACTGACATTGTTGCCCATACTGATGAATCAAGGCAATGTAATTTGATGTAATTAGTTGTATGAGTCTGCTGTTTCAGAATCTTTCTGGAGACTTAGATGAGGCTTGCATTTTAGTGGAGTTAAGTCAGAAAATAAATGCCCATTTCCTGGACTGAGATATTTCCAACCATGCAACATGTCTTGGTGTAAGCACAAAAGAAACTGAGACCAATGTGATGGTGTGTAATGAGTGCAGAAGCTCAGATAGAAGATGGCTTTTGCACTTAGAACTATCTCTTCATATTTCTTAAGAAGATGTCTTCATATTTCTTAAGAAGATGTTTTGGATCCACTGATCATAACAGAAAGATTTTCTCGATGCATATAAATGCACACAAATGGGGTGCTTGTTTGTATCTTCTTTGCTAGAAAACAGGACAGAGGATAAAGACACAAATCCCAGTTTCTATGTTGGCACAGAGCTGGGGTCTAGGAGATTCTGTAGCAGGATCTAATGACAAGCAAATGTTCCGGAATCCTTAATCCTTACTGTATAGCCTGGATTTGATTGACTATTTCAAAAAATATATTTGAAAAAGATCACAACAAACATCTGTGCTGAGTTTTAGTAAATGTGTCTGCCTGTCCATTTGTCTATGTCTTTTGCAACTTTGTCCAGATAAAACTGCAGTAAATCCCCTCTGTAGTGTTGTCCATGAAGCCCTCACATTGTCTTAACTTTTCATACCTCAATGAGCAGATGAAGAAAAGATTAAAACAAATATCGTTCATGAATCATGGGCTTGGCCAATGTTTCATTCAAGTACACTTTCTTGGTGGCTAAAATAAAATAAAATCTTAAAAATCAATCTATTTGATTTAAGCAAACCTGAAGAATTCTAAAATGTTTGATTCAATGTATAATTGCTACTTTTCAATACAATACAGACTTCCATTTTCATGAATGAGATTTGAAACAGCTACTGATTACTTTATAACTGATACTTTTTCCCTGGATATGCTGCTAAACCGAAGTATTTGACTTGATAGATCTCTCACATTCAGCTTCTCTCAAAAGAAGGGAAATGATTGGTATATTTACAGTGATAAGGAAAATGTGAGATTCGTTCTTTAAATATATTCAACAATCAATATCATCCCTGAGACGTGGACCATGTTCATATTCAGTCTTAAATGAGGCAAAACTACAGACTGGGTGAAGTGAAAGGCTACTAAGCAAATTTTCTTTTTTAATGAATATGATCAATGTCTTATATGATTTCGGCGAGTATTCCAGGGCAGAATTTGAATGACCATTTTCCTCTAAGTTCTTAGCAGGCCTAAAAGTGAATTTTCATAGTTTGTTTTGCCAATATCCATGCCTCTTGGCAAGGATTGTGGCTTTCTCTTGCCGTAACAGAATTTGTCAAGACTGGTAAAATTCATACTTTTTCTATGTTTGCAAAACTGGATAATGGGTAAATTTGAAAAAATGCCAAGGAAGGTGTGGTTTAGCAACAAAAGTACTTTTAATAATGCTTCAGTTCAGAATAACGCAAAATCACAGAATCACAGAACTGTGGGAATCAGGAATCAGGAGAGAAATACTGTGCTATATGACCAAAGAAGAAAAGCAGCAAGACTGTAAACTTTGAATGTGAGCAATCTGAAAAATGCATGAATGCCTCAGTTTATGTCTTAGACTGAGAGAAGATAATGGTTCCGTCCAGGCTGTGAAGGTGAAAATGCATGTAACATTCACTGTTCATGTAAATTAGTAAGTGCCAGGTGCAGGGTAAATAGAAAATCTGGTCTAACTATTTCACCAGCTGGAGATGTAAAAGATATGAACTGACAACCTGTCTTACACAGTTTTATATTATTAAAAAAACTGTATCAATATTATTTGCATTTTTCTCATTAACGGTATTCTGCATTAAGTTTCACAGCTAAATAGCAGTGTCCAGGTTTTTTAATCTTTTATGAACTGGTTTATGAAAGGATTTAACAGCTGGAATTTCACTCTCTTGCTGTTTTCTTAGTATTTCATTTTGTTATTTGTATTTATATTTATTGATTAGTGATCATCTTTGCTCATAAACTGAACATTTAATTAAATTAAGAATACTGAAATATTTAACTTCTTCTAAGAATTTGTGAAATAAATTCACCAACTTAGTAATGAAAACAAAACACAGCAAAAAAAAAAAAAAGAGAAAAAGAAAAAAAAGGAAATGTCACGCACAAAAATAGCTATTAAAACATTTTGAAAATATTTAAATACTCAAATTTAAAAACTATTCACAATTAGTTCTGGAAAGTGTAGTATTTCAGCTGTATAATTAGTTCATGGCCAATAACCTGGGGGATTATTCTCCACTATGTTTTGCAAGATGCAAAATCACTGTCTTGCACTGTTACATACATGTTTCAACTAGATGAAAATACACAGCTTCAGTGAAACATGGCATTTGAAAAATTTGCTCGCAACACGAAGCTGTTCAATAAAACTGTGATCACAAACTTCATACAACAGCATATTGTACAAAGCATAATTAAATCACTTACTTTACTCAATTTTTTGTTTAAATCAACTGATAAGTAAAAGCATTTACTGCCAAACTTATTTTCTGATTAGCTATTTTGTTTGTTTCTTTCTACTGATGCAAATATTTGTTTGCACACTTTCTTCTGCTGCCATCATGTACAATGAAACATTCAAATGCTAAAAGAATAATTTCTGTTTTATAAATAGTTTTTGATAATTTATATTGCTTTTATTCTAATCAGTATGAGTAAGACTGGCATGAGATGCTTGATTTCTTAACAGACGAGGGCTGCACTTATTTTATTCTGTCAGCCCTTTACATCAGAGGCGGATTTTGGTGGTATGGCATTAGACTCTGAACCTTACATCTAATATTCCATTACATTTTGTTGCAGTGTGACAAATGGCAGCGGAGCAGCAGTCTGACAGAATCATGTCTAACAAGGAAGTGCATCTGAAGCAAAGATGCGTCACGGAATTCCTCCATGAGAAAAAGATTGCATCCTTTGACATTTACCAGTGCTTGCTGAACATTTTTGAAGATCAAATAGTGGATGTGAGCACAGTGAGGGGGTGTGTTTTGGCAGTGGCAATGGCATTTGGAAGACAAGCCAAAGTCTAGATGACCATGCACAGCTGTCAATACCATGAAATGAAGAGTTTCTTGATCATCTAGCCCATATTGGATGTGTGGATTACAACTGGGGAAACTGAGCATGGAGCTGAATATCAGCTTCAATGAGTTGGAAACAATGGTGGCATAATGTTGGAATACCACAAAATTCCACCACTTGCGTCCCCACGAATGCTCACAGGAACAGAAAGAACACTATATGCAAGTTTGTCGGGATCTACTGAACAAATACAAGGCTGAAGGTGACTGTTTCCTGGATCGCATAATTACTGGTGATGAGATGTGGTGTCACCACTATAGCTAATGGCACAACAGCTGTCCATGGAGTGGTGATGTGAATTTCCCATTGAAGAAAAAGTACAAGTCACAGCCCTCAGTGGTTAAAAGGATGTAAACTTCCTTTTGGGATAGGAAAGGGGTGAGCCTTCTGGATTTCCTGGAACCTGGACAAAAAAAACCCATCAACTCTGACCACTACATCATGATGCTGGCTAAGCTGAAGTTCTGAATTTGCGGTCAGACCACAAAAGAAGAAAACCTTTCTCTTGCAACATGATAATGCCAGGCCCCATACCAGCTTGAATACCATGGAGCACATCGCTAATCTTGGCTGGACTTTTACCACACCCAACATACAGTCCAGATTTGGTGCCTTCTGACTTCCACCTGATTGGGACAGTAAAAAACAGACAGCATAGCCAGCGTTTTCCTAGCAATGATACTGTCATAGAAGCTGTGAAACAGTGGATTATCTCCACCGGTGCAGATTATTACAAGCACAGCATGCAGGCTCTTGTTCATCAGTGGTGAAAATACATAGCTAATGGTGGTGACTGTGTTGAAAAATAGTGTTTTGTAGCTGAGAATTTATTCTATCAACTAGTATTATTATGCACTTTGTATCTGCTGTAGTTTCTATGGAAATAAATAGGAGGCATTTCTTTCAGAGCAACTATAAATATATATATTGTTTTTAAGAATTCTGAACATGAAAACAAAAGAAAAGTATACATAATGCAGTATGCGTGTATGTTTACAAATGGATGAAATAGCATTAAGAGCAGTGGTTTAGTATTCAGAAAGATTGGGCCCTCGATCTTGACTGCCTTCTTGGAAGCACCTGCCACCACAGAAGAACCTTGCAGTATCTGAGTAATTAGCTAGAGTATAAACTACAGTATAAGGAAAAGTAGAAGCACTCCTGACAGGAGTAAACGACTTGAGGCAAAATGTATTCTCAGGTACATTATTATGTGGAATATTATACAGTGTTCAGAAGATTTCTATTCCATATGGGTATATATATATATATATACTATATATATATATATATATTTTTTTTTAAGGAAAAGAGTGTACAGGACAAAATTACGAATTTCTCCTTCTCACCTGGAAGGCACGGGTACTTCTGTGATTGAGGTGAGGTGCAGTAGCTGGTAGTGGTAACTGGATTTTCATGGAAATAAAGGATGACTCCACGCAGCTGAGTTAATGAAATGTAAGGCTGATCTACTCAGTGGGTAAACTAACAGTTCAATGAGGAAAGATCAGCTTAGTCCACCAAGATTTCAGCAACCATGTAAAACACAGGCAAATGGATTTAGTTGGCACTAAAAGCAATGAACACTATACCTACAATGTATTTCTAATGATAAAAAATAATCAGCACAAGCTATATTATTTTGAAACAGACTAGGATGGAATCGCTGCAGAAATACACGAAGGAGGCTATTGTGCAGAGCAGCTTTCCTTTCAGATCCTTGAATTGATAGTGTCAGAAGGTTCCACTTAGCTTTGTTTAAACAGATGTCAGTGAACAAAAAAACCCTTTTCCTGATCTGTTCTCTAGTGTAAAGCGATGAAATATTAATTAATGCTACATTTAAATGGCTATTCAATTTAGAATAGTTCATTTTTTAAAGGCAGAAAAAGAGAAAGAATAATTGACATCTCTGAGCAGGTGATGCCCATGCCAAGAAACATGGCTCACTTTCATTTATTTAAAAAGCTGGAAAATTCACATTTGTTTGGAGAAGCCATTTATCCAGAGAAATCTTTAATTACATGCACCATAAAACAGGAAAAAAAAAATTGTCATATTCTCAGATCTGTAACTTCAATCCATTGCAAAGCATGAACTGCCTAATTTTGCCAGAGAATAACCGTCACTACTTCACTCTGCTATTGCATGACAACTGTATATGAGCAGCTACATTCTGCATGAAGTCAAGTGGAGCGATGCCATATGACTGGAGGCAAAGCACTGCATTGTGTCAATGTCATTTCTGTTAAAGATCTTCTTGTAGTATGACATCCACAATAGAGTCACACATTAATGTACAATGGGTGATATTTCTGACAATATTCTCTGAATGGCCTTGAGCTGATTACCACTACTGTTCAGAAAATAGCTGTTACCAAATTGTTTCCTTTCAATAGAATCTGCCTGAGGAAAAGTAGCAAGCAAGACTGGATTGTTAGTGCTGGTTGTATCCTAAATTTGTAATTGTACTACTTTGGTTCTTGAAAACAATTATTTGTCAAGTACGGGAATCAGCTTTCCTGCAGTTGCAATAATTAAGAGTAGAGCTGATCTAGATGAGAGTCTGTAAGATTATCTCACACCTGGGTGCTAAAACTTTAGTGAGTTAACAAATTCAAGTGAAAGACAAACGTCATCATCAGGACTGGTTCTCAGCCTTTCAAGCAGGGAGATACATACCACCCTTTCAATTTATTCAGATAGTAGATATGTTTTCAGATATGTTTGACATTAAAGCATTGTCGTAAAATTGAAAACAACTGGCAGTACTGCCATTCCATTATGATCCCACTACTTTGCTTTTGCATTGCAAGCAGCTTATAAGTAGCCTTTCAAACGACAGTTTAGTATGAGAACTGACAGTGGACTTGTGTAGCTATAAAGGTTTGGAATCACTGGAAATGTAGATTCTATGAGGATACAACACAATAGGGTGATGAGGTGACATGTCACATTTCAGTGGAATTCAGTGATGCGCCTAACCTAGAGCTATAGGTGATGAGGGCACATAAGGATCAGCTTTGATCTCTTGACAATGAAGCAAACCTACAAAATGCTCTGACTTCAGCTTTCTCATCTAGAACACAAATACCTGCTAGGACCTTGTATGTGCTTAGGAGCTCCAACACTAGAGTATTCTGGAGGATCTCTGTGGGAGACAAGATTCTGAATACTAGCTCATCATAACAATCACCTAAGCAAATAAACAAGAACTTCCCAGGCATGAATTCCACCTCAAAAAGTAAAATTCTTTAAGCAGACAAACTAGGAAAAAAGCAATTCCCTCAGAATATCAGTTTAACTTAAGAAAAGCATAAGAAGCTTAGAAAAGACTGGTCATTGAAAACTGAAACCAAAACTTGAACAACAGCTGTATAGAATTGCCTGTATAGAAGCCAGCAAGTAAATAACTTGAGAGAATGGGGAAAAATACTCATGTGGTACCAAGCTCCTATCAGGAGTGCCCATGTCACCTAAAAGAAGGAAAGGATGACTGGGGAAGCTGGAAGCTAGTGAAATTTCATATTTTTCCAGTGGTCTCAAAGAGCCAAAGAGTGTACTAACCGTTTTACACATTAACAGTCTAAATGTCCCCTTGTGATTTCTAGTATGCATGTGTTCTTCAAATCATCCATTATTTATATAATTCTTTACTTTACATGCATTTTTTTTTTCTGATGAGCGGGAATTGAGATTAATATTTAATATATGTGTATATGTTCAACAAACATATGCTCATGTTTTTCTTGATACACACTTTGACTATGCCAGGTTGCAATTCGAGTAGACCTAAACTTCCTTTCCATTAACATATTTCTAATAGGTTGTAATCCTCATCCCAATAAACTCTGAGGACATTTGGCACTACTTTCAGTGGAAACACTAACAAACAATGCTTTCTATGTATCTATATAAATCCAGGTAGATTTTTGGTATATTTATTATAACAATCTTTTTGTTATCTGTTTTAGTCCTGTATACAGATGACTAAGTACCCCTGACACATACCACTATCCATGCAACCTCTAATCAGATTCATTTATCAAATCTTTGTATGCACCAAATAGCATTCTTCTTTCTCATTATTCTTTAACAGTGTGTATAAATCTTACTGTAATTACTGTACTTAGATATGAGAGATAGAATGCCATCTCATCTCATTAAAAAATCTTGATGCAGTGGAAAGTGAATATTTACCCTACTAAAAGCAATAGAAGCAACTGTAAATTTTCCTTTGAAGTTACTATAAAATCCATTCTGCATTTCCTGTTCAACAAAATTCCCTCTCTGACAAACCTGACATCCTTCTCCAAGGAGTATCAGAATCCAATAAGCACTTGATCAGTCTTGCATGCAATATAAAGGTGCCTCCCTGTTTGTTGCATTAATAAGGACGATGCTTCTCCTAAGTGCAAATGATTTTGATTTATATCAACATCTGAAATGTGACAAATTTGTGCAAAAGTTTTTCTATTTTCTTACTTGAAACTTCTGTAAAGTTCAAATAAATGTACTGCAGACATTTTTAAAGCACAGTTCTGACATTCAATGCCACTGACAGCATGCTTCTACAGTTCCTTGTGTCTACTGAAATCTCAATACCTCGATGAAGTCAGCTCAGCTGCATGAATATTCTTATTCTTGTTTGATTTAATACTTGTCTTAATTACTTGAAGTTAAACAAAATGTATAGTAGAAGATATAATCAGTTAATTAACTCCCAATTGATTGTTGTGGACAATGCTGGTGCGATTCTCCAATACATATATAGGAATTACAATTACACGCGTATTATTCACAATTTAATTTTTGCACAGAGTACTCTGAGAATACTGTATACAGTTCTGGGGCACATAATTTAAGATCAATGCTGAAGAATGAAGATTAATTCTCGGAATAACCACAAGAATGACTGAGGTTTGGAAAACATCATTCATAGTGAAAGATATCAGGAGCACATTGCCCATTTAACATATCAAAGAGACCATTAACTGGTGACTGATTTGATCATAGTGAATACTGGAATGCCCATTCAGAGAATACATGTTGATAAATTCTTCCATCTCAGTGGGAATAAGTAAAGTTAAGCATTAATTCCCCTATAAAGTTTGCATAAATTGAATTTAAAAAAAAAAAAAAAGACAGCTGTATAAATTACACTATGTCACTAAAATTTAATTCTACTTTTTTGATATTCTTACAAAACTGTTGTAATTACATTTCACAGATGCATTAATATTTTATTCTTTCATGATAGCAGTGTTCATATGTCTTGGACAATATTATTTATTCATCCATCCAAAACACAAGTTTTCAATTCTGTCTTAGATATTACATTGTAAGAGAATATATAGGTTCCAAACGTAATCAAGACTGAGAAGTTCATTGCCTAATTTTCATATTATCTTTAATGAAAAAAAAATCTTATTATCTTTATTCTCAATATCTTATTTGGTTTAGCAATCTTTACTGTATGTGTATATAACTAGCTACTCAGTGAAATAATTCATTATATGTAAGACTTCAGTACAAGCTGTGTTCATGCCAAAGCAGTTATAAAATGGAACATGGAAATGCTCTTTCCTGTCTAAAAATTAAAATATGAATAAGTTTTCAGCCTTGTAACCGCACTAAATTATAAATGGCAACAGAAAGCACCACGTATTTAATACTGAAGTTCTTCATTCATTCATTACTTGTAAATATTTTTGGCTCTGGTTTCACTCTTCTGCATTGTCAGATCTCTTTTTTTCTGAGGTTTTTAATTGAGCTTGACGTTTTGAAGATGTATCACAGACTTTTAGATATACTGTAGGTGCATCCTTTTATGTCTCATATCTACCATTTTAAATTTTACATGATACGTTGAAGGTTCAACTTCTTTTTTTTGCAGATACGTGGGAGCTTCTGACTTAAACTCATAAGCACAAGGCAAGTCCAGAGGTGTTTTAGATACTCACACAATCAACTTCAAAGTAGCAATATAAGCTTCTACTTCTACTTACAACCACGTGGGACATGTTTAGCTCTGGGCGTATTTCACTGTGTAACCTATTTATGGCCAATAAGGAAGACCTACTTCTTTCCATAACCTATTTTTTCCTTATAAAATTCCTTTGTGTAAAGAAAAATGCACAGAATAATTTCAAGCCAATTTTTAAATGTTATAGATTTGATTGAAAGAAATTATTAAAATTACTTTGCATCCCTCTACTTATGTGTTTCAGTACCTGGAATCTGTCATTTTAATTAGGTTGTAAATGTTAATCAGTTTTTGCCCTTTTCTTAAGTTTTGCAGGCAGATAGGAAGCTTTGAGTTTTTTAACAATCTTCAGTATTTGTTGGTACCTTTCACATGTCTGTGATTAGTTTTGATTCTGACCACGCAGAGAAATAAAAAAACTCAGCAGGGTCTATAGAGGTAGGCAAACCACAGCTTCATGGTATCATGAAATTGACATGGTTAGTCTGGAATCCAACTGTGTCCAGCCTCAGCACAGGAATCAATGAGCTATCCAGCAAGGTAATGCTCAGTAAATAAGAGATAGTTGTCTCTGCAGATTAAATTTTATAAACTTCCATATATTTCTAGAAGAAATATTCACCCAAAATAGGAACTGATTTTTCTTTTAAAGAAACAAGGAAAAATAGGAAAAAGAATTAGTTTTGCTACCAACATTGTTCTAATTGTATGCTAATACTATTTTATAATGAGTCATGTGAGATTCCTGAGTAAAAATGCCACGTATTGTCTAACACTTGTTCAAACTGATTTCAGGATACTACAGCAGTTAATTTGCTTTGTGTTTTTTTTTGTTTTGTTTTGTTTTTTGTTTTTTGTTTTTTTTTCTTTAACATATAGTTAATGTTTTAAAATACTTAAGTTAGTAACACTTAAAAATATATAGAATGAAGATTATTGTTTATCTATTTTTAAAATTTATTTTATCTAATTTTATCTATTTTCTATTGTTTATCTATCTTTAAAATTTATTTCCAATTTTCTCCACACCAAACAGAAGTATTAGTGTGACCATGCAATCATTACATTGCTTAGAGAAATGTGTTTCTTTTAACATTAATTTCTAATTGGCGGTTTGAGATACTGAAAAAATATTTGAGGTCTTGAGAAAATGAAAAGAAAAATCTAAAATCAGTTTATATTTTAAGCTTTCCGTTCTGTTTTTATCTTATCTTTGAACTTTAAGTCATTAGAATGTAAATTGTACTAACAGCTGTCACTAACATTTCCTATATTCCAAAAGAAGTTCAAGAAATAGAAATGCCAAATTTGCACCTGAGAAGGAAAAACTATGTGCACTACTATAAACTGAGTGCTCACTAACTCAGAAACAGCTTTGCAGAGAAGGACTGAGTGGTCCTTGGTAGCATAAACCAACAATGAATCCTAGCAGAAGAGGTCAACAGCATCCTCTGGGCTGCACCCAGAACAGCCCCATATCACCTGCAGGTCAAGGGTGTCATCTCCTTTCCTCTACACTCAGAAGGCCACAAATGAAGTGAAGAGTCCAGTACTGGGCGTAAAAGGGAATGCATGCACTGGAGAAATCCAGTGAAGAGTCATGATAATGAAGATTTTGGAGCTTGAAAAGGCTTAGAAGGGATGAGATTGTTCAGACAGGAAAAGAGGAGGCTCAAGGGGATTTTATTCACATGTACAAATACCTGATTGGAGGTACAGATGTTAAGAATATGTAGCCAGACTTGTGATAGTGGCATCTAGAGACAGGTATAGATGCAATTAAAATGGAGGAAATTCCATGTAAGCATAATAAAAACTCATTGTGGGAGTGGTTAAACACAAGAACAGGTTGTCCAGAAAGGTTGTGCAGCTTCCATTCTTAGCTGGACACAACCTTGAGCATCCTGATCTTGGTGACTTACAGAGCAGAGGGTTTGGGGGCAAGATCTCCAGAAGCCCCTTTCATGCTCACCTGAAATGTTGTGATTTTGTTCTTCAAAAATAAAACATAGTGCAGTAAGGCTCTAATCCTCTACACTGAGACTAATGATAGAAAAGCTATCTCCCTACTTGTGACCAGGAGACTGCTAAAAATGTTATGAAAATCTATGGCCCAGGCATGGAATAATGGATGCCAGAGAGCCTAGTATAGCGATGTCACAGAAGCCAGTTCAGATTTCTCTTTAACTGGAGTTTAGAATTGCAAAACATTTAAACATCATTAACAACTTTTTTTTATTTTTTTTTTTTTTTTTCTCTTTGGAGAAATACAGAACATACTGAGCAATCAGGATTTATGAAGAATCAAGAGTCTTACTTATAGTGTGATAATTAGTTGATAGTCTTTAAAACATAAACATTTCCTTTGTATCTACGTGATGTGTTGCTTCAACTAAAAAATTGAGGAATTACTTATTTATTAATTATCTGGTCTATCATGAGTTCTAAGATGCCAGTTTTCTAATAACTTAACAGCTTTAAATTCTTAAAAGTCTTCTGAAAGTTGCTGGCTTTAAGATCAAAATCAATAACTTTTAGTTTTTACAGCCCTGTAGATGATAATAATAATAAAAAAAAGTTGTATACACATTCCCATTATCCTGTGGAAGCTATTTAATTTAAAGACCTTTCTTGCACCTTTCTTCAGTAGTAAACTTTCAAATAGAGGTAATTTCACTAGAGGTAATCATAGAATCATAGTATCACCAAGGTTGCAAAAGACCTCTACGTTCATCCAGTCCAGCCATCCACCTACCACCACCATTTCCCCAGTAAACTATGTCCCTAAGTCCAACATCTAAACGTTTCTTGAATACCTCCAGGGTAAGTGACTCTATCACCACCTCCCTGGGAGCCCATTCCAGTGCCTGACCACTCTTCTGGAGAAGTTTTTTTTAACATCCAACTTGAATATCCCCTGGCATAACTTGAGGCCATTCCTTCTAGACCTATCACTAGTTACCTGGGAGAAGAGGCCAACCCTGACTTCATCACAACCTCATTTCAGGCATTTGTAGAGAAAAATAAAGTCACACATGAGCCTCCTCTTCTCCAGACTGAATAATCCTAGTTCCCCCAGCCATTCCTCATAAGGCCTATGCTACAGACCCCTGACAGCTTTATTGCCCTGCTCTGAACACACTTTAGGGCCTTGATGTTTTTGTTGCAGAGAGGAGCCCAAAACTGGACACAGTACTCAAGGTGCAGCCTCACCATTGCTGAGTACAGACTGTAACATTGGAGAACATAAAATGATTTCTCACTGTGATTTTGACCCATTTTTCTGCCCAATGTTATTTTTAACTTTTTGCATTAAAGAAGAAATACCACACATTTTCATTCAGAAAAAATATTCCTCAGAATAAGTATGCAGTAAATAAGACATACAGTGCTAATTGGAAATTTTCTGGCAAAAGTTTTATGTTAATATGGTATTTATGGTGAGATGATGTGATGATGACATGTTGAATTTCTAATATTTTGTTAGTTCAATGAACTCCTGATGACTCAAAAGCAGTGTCATTGGGGACATTCTGGAATTTCAGAATCTCCATTTCCATAGCACATAGGGCTTGATTCATCTACCCCAAACACAGCAATCTCATGCTCTGCTGGTTTTAAAATGATATAAGAATTTTGGAACATAACAATTCACAAGATAAGTCAGAGCAAAGATATATCTAGGCCAGGATCTGCAGCTATTACCGAATGCAGAGAAAAACAAAGGAAATGCATCTGATGTTTTCCCTTGCTACTGTCTCAGATTTCATTTATTTTCATTTCAGGGACTTTATGAAGTAGATAGCTTTCCTATGTACTTGCAAGCATAAATGAGTACTCCTTAAGCACATTTTTGAACTTCCATGACATGAGAAACTGCACAATGTAGCGAATTTCTGGAATAAAAGATGAGTTCCTAAGAAATATAAAATCTCTTAACACAGAACAAAAAGCAAGGATTAATAAAGCATTAAAGCATTCATGATCACAGATTCTAAAAATGACAGAGGAAATTATGAAACGTTTTTTCCACAGATTTCATGGCAGTATAGCTTAAAATTCAGAACCATGCAAAATGTCCCTATATTTAAATAGAATCATAAAAATAATCCTTAAGTTTTTAACTTAAACACTGTCTTGGCCTGCCATTTATTTGACACATAGTTCAACATACAATCTCATTATACACATTCCTTCTCTTCTGTATTAACGCAAGTTTAGTAATCAATACTTCCACCTTGTTTCTTCCAGTACTTATTTAAGATCTTCCATAACTAGGCAATCAACTCTACATGTCTTCCGAAGACTGATTTTAATGCCTGCATGCAAAGGGCCAGAAACATTGACCATGATGGACAAGAGCACCACCTGGTGACGCCTTCTTCCTTGTGACCTTGCTGTCCCGCTATGCACTGAGTCTGCTGGCCTCAGCTTATGCTAGCATGGGAAGGGAAACAGCAATTTCTGAGATCTCCTTGGATCTTTCATGACCTAATGAAAAAAAAAGCTTCTTTGGGGGACCTTAACATTTAACCATGCTCTCAGGTCTTGAACTCTTCTGATAGTATTCTGTTCTTTTTCCTCACCATTTGGGAACATTACGCTACCAGACAAGGCTTCTCTTTTGAATTTTCCAGAACTGAATTTCCACAATCAGCTTCATAGAGTCATGAATTTTGATTTTGCATAGAATGCCATAGATGCAACAATCTGGATACAAAAGGAGGAAGATGTACCACCCTTGAAAAAAGCATTTCTGGAAATTTGTATTTTAGAATGTAATATTGACAAGGAAAAGACTATTTTAAAAGGAAATGTGAAAGAATAAACCCTCCTTTATCAAGCATTTTCTCTATTTTTTCTACATCTTTTCCCCATATCTGATCATTACTGTGGCTGAAGACTGAACTATGCTACAACTTATACTTCTAAAGCTACGTCATTTTTCCTCTCTTCTGAGGGCTTTTTCTAGTAAGGATTCTTTACTGAGACCTAATCTATAACTCTCTGAAGTCAACAAAATACTTAATGAGCTTTCAATAAGCTACTAATTTAGTCACCACTTGCTCACAGGACACAACTTTAACTGTAATTATTTTTCTGTCATTAATAGTCAATTTATATTCAATATGGTCTAAAATATTTCTTTCATGTTATTTTTAGTTTTAAACAATTGGAAAGATTTTGATTAATTTTGTGATTACAAGATCAAATTAGCATGAAAGTAGACTAAAAATTGTGAATATGCCTTCGATGAAGAAAACTCCTGGGCTCCCTGCCAATTTAAAAGAAAAGAGAGAGATCCAAGGTAGAGATGTTACTATTTAGTTAATGTCTGAGTCAGAATCTAGAAACAGCAATCCTTACATTTTGAGTACTTACATATGCAAGAAATCTTATTGAAATTAAGTGAGGCAAAAATAAAATACTCAGAAAAAGGAGACATTTCTGTAGGAGACAAATATAGCATGCAGTTAGAAAAAGAATGAGCTGTAGCTCATTTCAAAATCTGAATGCTTTTGAATATAGTGAATCTTATGTATGCTGTGCTGCTACAATATATAGTGTAATTGCATTAATATATATCATACATCATATATATAATACAAATACAAATATTTATGTAATAATATAAATGATAATATATTTATACCATTTGAGTGTACACATATAAACAAACATATTTGTTATAAATGAAATTTATACAGAGTACATTTTTATAGGCCCTACAAAGTGTGTAAGAAAGAAAAATTCAAACAGACTCTAAATTAGCTTTCAGATATCTCATACCTTATTTCTGAAAGAGATATGTAACACTGTTGTCTTTTGAAGACGGATGCCTGGGGAACTACAAGCTTCTCAAGTGAAAGTTAGCAAAGGTCTCAGCTACTTTGCAAAGTATAGACATCTTTGCAAAGATGTGACACAATATGGGAAAATGAATTGGATATAAAAGAACAAACATATAGTATGCAGACCATCTTTGAATAAAAGCTTACTTGAAATTCATATTCTAAAAAGGTAACATTCACAAGAAGATGGTATAAGAATATCCTTTAGGTTTAGATTATGTGAAATGTTGAGGCTGTGTCCTCTGCCTATCAGAGTACAGGGCATCAGGCTCTTCTAATGGAACAGTTCTGTCCTGTAAACACTTGCTTATTGTAATACAAAGGCAAAGAGTAAGAAGCCTTCATAATTACAGCCCTTTTCCAATAAGTATTTATATATTTTTAAAAAGCTGAAATAGGAAAAAAAGAGGAATTCACAGATACATTGCCTGAAAATCAGATGTTTTCTTAGGGATGGAAACAGAATGGTCTCGCTAGTCAGCTGGGAAGTCTAATTACAATGTTCAACTCTTTTTGCTCAAGTTGTGTTCTAAAAAAAAAACCAAAACCCGACCAAACAAACAAACAAAAAAAACCCTGAGAAAATGGTAGAGTAACATTTATTTTTATTGACTTTTAAATCAACCCTTATAATTTTACAGTTTTCCTGATAAAGTGGTTCACAGTTGAAAAGTGCTTATTGTACTTTAGTACAACATATACCAGAAAAAGTTCAGCACTGGCTTTGAAGAAGCAAATACTTGAGAGAGATGCTTTGACTTCATGCCTTTTTTAGCCACAGTAAAACTTTTAATGTATATTACATTTGTGTTTGTCTTGTATGTTACATTCTTCTTTTTTTCAGTCAATTTATACAAGACCTGTGGCTGCATCAAAGAGATGAGGTTAAACTACACAGCAATGTGAATATCTGGTATCTGGGTCTGTAACTGCTATTTCAAAAGAAAGAGGTAACATAATAAAAATACATCTAATACTTAATAGGATTAATGTGCATCTAGTGCTTTTGATAATTAAAATTTCAATCTGGTATTTTAATGTATATTCTTTATTGTTTTCAAGAAAAAATGTTCCAGCATTTACCAAAGCACGTTAGGCTCATTCATCTTGAAATATGGTATTTGGAAACACTAGTGAAACAGCTTTCAAAAACATTAAAGGTAGAAAGTAATGAACACAGAATTATTCTACCACAAACCATTTCAGACAAAATATGACAGTGATCCTTCTATTACCTCCTTTACTTGCAACTCCAGCAAAGATCTTCATTTATTATACTCTATTATTCTTATTGTGGCTGGTTAATTGAACAAGTTACTAATAGAAATAATCCATTAAAAACTCTGTCTCATCTACCTTTCAGTCACTTCAAAAAAAAAAAAAAAAAAAAAAAAAAAAAGGTACATTGACATATATGTAGTATCAAAATTAGGCTTCCAGGTTATATCCTGTATCTTTTAATTTATTACAAAACAATAGTAGCTTCCAGAAATAACTTCTTGGTAACTCTTCAAATAGTAAACATTTCTTGTGAGAAGTCCACAGCTTCTTCACATTGGAGAACTGATATTTAAACAGAAGCACTCTGTTTGGTTTTGAGGTTTGTTTTGTTTGTTTGACTTTTTTCTTCCTGAAAGATGATCTGAAATGTAAATCCTTAGTCATTCTATGCTTGATGAGAGACACCAAGTACCTTTGGGAATACAGCTGCAAGCTGTATATGCCAGCTATTTTACCTCTCTCCTTTCTAGGTGCCCACAGAGGGAAGGAGAAAAAGCACAGCTACTGTAACAGTAGGAAAGTTGACTCAGTGCAAAAAATTTAGTAATAATAGTTCCTATGAAACAGTTAGCAGAAATTGACAAGTAATTCAGGAACAATAAAGTGATCTCATTTTTGCTATAAATGATCACAAAATGTGCATCTCATCTGCTGCACTTCCTTATCAAGAATTCTGTAGTATTCTAAAATTTATGAGAATAAGTGTCCATAGTACTTTTTTTTCAAGAACTATATGACATTTTATCCAGTAACTTTTCAATTATTCGAAAAATCGGGGATGAAACTCTGCATTTCACAAATGTAGTACAGACATGATGTGCTCTAAGTGGCCTTGCTTGAACAAGGAGTTGGACCAGATGATCTTCAGAGGCCCCTTTCAACCTCAAACATTCAATGATTCTGTTTCTTTTCTGTGTCAACAATTTACCTATATTTTTTTGTTGTACTTTAGAAAGTGTAACTGAAAAGTCTTTTGAATATCCTGGGAACTCCAAGTCAACACTCTCTTGCACAGTAAAAAACTCACAGTGCCCTTTCCATTATGACACTGGTGGTCCTGAAGAGAAATTTAAAGTGTCAATAAAAGCATCATATAATAGTTGGAGTGGTTGATTGTAAATTGTTCCTTCCCTTAGATGTGATTACATGTTTATATATATATATGAATTGCTTCAACTGCTTCCTGCATCTCATTACTTCAAAAACAAAACAAACAAAACACTTAAATTAAAAATGTACTTTGTTGGGACAGCTAAGCACAACAGATCAGGCATCATTCTGTTTACACATTACTGTAAAGTGCTCCTGAAACAATTCATTTATGCTGCTGTGGAATTAATGTACATGAGATAAGCAATCAGCAATGTTTGGCAGCCCAAATAAGGGCTTGCATCTCCTCCAATGAAAAAATTATTTTTCAGAAGATGAGCTTAGTCTTTAGATGCTGTGGTAATGGATTCTATAGAAATATATAATAGTTTGCGTAGACAAAATTCACACTGGGATAATGTCATAGGTTCACACGTTGGTGGCCTCAACACTTGCCTAAAATATCAAATCTGGAGGAATTCCTACTTCTGAAAGAAAAATACTTTGTTCAGTTTGTAGAAGGATGTTTAGAAGATAGTTGCTTGAGTGACATGAAGTTAGACAGTATATACAGACCTAAGCAGAATTGGTTGCATTACTATGGAGCTCTGTCTTCAATGCCAGCTTCATGATAAAATCTGAATCAAACCCAGGCTAAAGAATCATGGGATCATGATGTTCAGAAACACTCTTGAGACTAACCCATGTATCGAAGGAGATTGCTTCTTTTCAGTCATCAGGGTACCTGAGGAAATTCAGAGTGTACTGCACAATCATGCTGATTGAAAAGAACAGGAATGAAGATAAGAAGGGACATTGCTTCCTTAATGTGGAATGAAACTCTATTTTTTTTTTTTCTCTTCAGTTCAGCCACACACCTGTGTGCCAGCACACACAAAGGAAAAAGACTGGACTTAGCCTTATTCAAGTGTGCAAAGTACTGAGAAGGCAGGGTGAATGATATATGAAAATTTGTGAGTAGTTTGAAGTCAGAACTCCCACTCAGAATAAAAAATGCACAGAATGATTGTCAGAAATATTCATGTATTTTCTAAACAGTACTTCATATCAAGAAAATGGAGAAAGACTGTTGCTACATAAGCAAAAAAAAAGGACAAAGACCTAAAGGAGCAAAAGAAGACTTATTCTTTAATAGCTCATGAGTGTTACTGCAAAACAGAAAAACTGAGATACTGTTTATGATTTAAGATGCCTACATTTCAGTAGCTAGCTTATTTAATTGATAATTGTTCACAAAAAGAGCTAAAACATATCTGTTGGTTTTACATGTACTGATAAAAGAGAACTGGTACTATAAAATAGTAAACCCTACAAGATTTTAGCTTCTCTGTCACATTTCAGTGCACTTAATATCCTTCTGTCATATTATTTATGGCTTCACAAAGAAACCAGTTATTTCCCATTATCTTTTCAATAAATAAGTAAAGCAGAGCATGCTGCAGTGCTACAATCTGTTAATGAGATGCCTACAAAATCGTCACAGTGCCTAGTCTCAGAAGCTTGCATGGCATCAAACTATCAGAGTTTGCCTCAGCCCTGAAGAGAAATTGCATTTTTTACACATTTATATGTCCTAAACTGACATCTGAGACATGCGTTTTAAAGTGGATTACATAAAGTAAGTAAATCTTTCCATGAAACGTTTAACATTTAATAAAAAAAAAAAAAAAAGTTTTCAGCTCTTTCATTAACATTTCTACCAGTCGATCAAAAAAGATCCTTGAAGAAAATAAAAACCTTTCCATTGCCTCTGGTGGGCTTTTCCTCCAAACCCAAACACGTGCAGAAATTATGAACTTAGCCATAATTTTATCTACAGTGCTGCTTAAGAAAAGTGTCCCAATGGAAAATGTTTATCTTTGTTTTACTTTTTTTTTCTTTATGTATGATATCAATAAGTACAGTCCGTAGTCTCTAGTGACCTTTTTGTCATATGATACAGTGTTCACTTCATGTCTTTAGTTTTGTTTGCCATAAATTCTCTCACTTCATTTCACTACTTTGAAGTACAAGTCCATAATATTCCTCTATTTTATTTCCTAGCAGTATTCAATGATAAATGCACTAACAAGGACAGAGAATTTAAATGCTCTGAAGTTTGTATGGTTTCCCTCTTTCTATTCAATTAGCATAGAAGTGTTCATCCAGGTTCTTGCAGATGTTATACCTTAAAAAAAAAAAAAGGACAAAGACCTAAAGGGGCAAAAGAAGACTTATTCTTTAGTAGCTCATGAGTGTTACTGCAAAACAGAAAAACTGAGATACTGTTTATGATTTAAGACACCTACATTGAGTATAAAATCTTTAAAGATATGTACAGAAGTGACTGTAATATAACCATAATGAGAATATGGGTACATGAATTTGAGTTCTAAGGTGACCTGTTCAGTACATTCTATGTCCTTTCTCCTCAGAAAGATACTGTCACTATTTCTGAGTGGACACTTCTAGGAAGAAGTACTTTGGGGAAAGAAGCTTGAAAATTGAATAAGGAGCAGTTAACTGCATAAACCACTATAGAGGACAATACTCCAAATATGAAGAAGAAACCAAACTACATACGTCTGATACAATGGTCAGTCCATTTTGTTGTCCTGGAATGGGATTGAAGTCTAAAATGAGAACATTTTTCATTTGTACATGGAGATTTTTTGCATTTGAGATGGTGTTGAAGAAGTGAAAAAGCCCTGAAAGTGATTTAACTCACCAGAAAGTGGACATATGTATTTGATCATCTTACATAGGGTCATACCTAGACATCTCTTAATTATGCCCCTTTTTTCTTCAAGTGTGTGATTCAAGAGAAACATAAGCAAAAAAGCAGAAAAAATACAAATGAAATAAGGAAAAATAAGTCTCTCAGAGAGAAAAGAAATCAGACATAAAATGTCTAGCAAGTTCCTGTAAGAGTAAATGCCAACAGAATTATTATTATTATTGTTATTATTATTCTTATTGATATTATTATTATTATTATTAAATCAACATCCTATCTAAGGCAATGTGGATTTGTTTATCCACAAAACTACTTTATGCATGTTACACAATTACCATTTTCCAAGCTGTTTCCTTACAAGAAACATTTGTGAATATGCATGAAGTCACTCACGCAGTACATCCGTGTCAACAAAGCTGTAACATGCTGTGAAAAGGATTAAAACCTGAGAATAAAATCTAATCTCTCTCAGTCCTTCTTCCAGGATTTTCAGAATACGGTCATTCCTGAGAAGAAATTTACATTTCTTTGTTTTTCAATGAAAATATAATTAAGCTAATGGTTATCAGTATAGGAGGAGCCTAATGAGGTATGGACCTTCTCACTGGGAGAGGTTGGATTTTAATGTGGAAAAGCAAGCAAGCTGAGGAGTGCATAGGACAACCATCGTGTCCTTGCTATATATAGGTCTTAGTTATTCATTTTGTCAGATTGTTTGATAGATTATTGTTAGAGAACTGTATATTTCTTCTTTATATCCATTTATAACACAGATGACCTTATCCTAACATAGTTAAGTAAAACAATCTCAAACTATAGGTAGAATTATCAGTTTAAAAGTCCTTTTAGCAGGATAATGAAGAGATATAATATATGGCACATTTTTCACTGACTGTTTTAGTAAACAGATCAACCAGCAGACAAATAATTTATTGCTCTAAATAGCACTGTTATACCAGCCCAAAATTAGTTACATCAGGTCTGGCTGTCATCTTCTCTGATGTGTGACATCCTTTCAAGGTTGCCTGAAAGTTTCTCCGAGTTAAGACTTTTATACTAAGGAAAAAAGTAAGACAACTTTTCTGCTTTTTAGCCATAAAAAAATTCTAAGCACATTCTCTAACTCAGTGTTGATTATGATCTTTTTTTTTTTTTTTTTCTGAATAATTTGGAAAACATCTCACATGTAACTCAATGTCTGTGCAACAGGAAGTGCTATGTTATTTGTTTTCCATACAGAGTTTTCTCTTGATAATCCATAAACAGGATAAACCAGTTACATTACAACTTGGAGTCACTTATCTTACTATTTCACTGATGAAACTGTGTTTCAATAAATAAAAATTTATTATTATTATTATTATTATTATTTTATTTATTTATTTTAGCTTTTTCCACCATATCTCACCATATCAGTAGCTGTTGCTTACAGCAATATGCATATTGCAGCAGTTTCTGCTAAGTTTGTTTCAAACTCTACTGCCCTGGTTAATATATTGCTAGAGATGTTCATACACGAGATTGATGAAAAGTTCTCTCATGTCAAACCCCAGTCTCTGATTAACACTGGCTTTGGACCAAGTAAATAGCACTAAATCCTATGGGGTATTCAGCATTCAAAGGTGCTGTAGCATTTATGCACCTTCCACTGAAATGCTTTTTAAGTGTTTTGAAGCTGACAAGTTCTTAGCACCTTGTAGATTATGATGTTTGATTATATAAATAGATAAATAAAACAACATAAGAAATAACTGAGTTTAAAGCAGCTGTTTTCTTGTTTGTAGTTTTCAAGCTCTGTTATATTCTTTGACACTCTGACCCTTGTTACTGTAAGAAAACCTTTTATCCAATGCCCATGGTGCTGTAAAAAGAATTTGGGAAGAAAAAGTATAAAACAGTTTAATTCTTCAATCTAAGACTGAATGAAGCCACAGCTATGTCATTTCCATTAACTCAGTACATGAGTGCTCATTCAAGGTCAGCTGAAGGATCCATTTTAGTTCAATGCCCTCTCTCTGTCAGTGGCCAGAAGCAAATGGCAAGGGTGAAACACATAAAAAAGACAAGAATATGGTGATATACCACCTATTAGACCTCCTCAGCTTTCAACACTCTATAGCTTAAGGACTTCTCAAGGCAGATGTTTTATCTTTTGTGCTTGGTACACATTAATGGTTATTTTGCCATTAATTTTTCTAATTGTTTTTCTCAATCAAAAAAGAACAAAACAGCTATGGCTGGAAAGAGGTCTTTCATCACGAGATGAAATGGTTCCCTCACAACATTGTTTTTTAACTATATCCTCCATTACACATAAGGATGAAAAGTCAAAAAAGCTTTGAAATGAAATCTCAAAAACAATTCAGATCAAGCAATCAAGATGTTTCACTTCATTTCAAATGTTTGAACTGCATGTTTTAACAAAAAAAAAATAATAAAGAGTAAGTGGTTTTCATTCATAGACTTTAGAAACAGAAATTCGTAGAAACAGGAAATTAATAGACTAGGAAGTTATCAAATTTTTACATTACAGAAAAGAAAGCTTGATAGCAGTTACACTGTCCTTCTTTCTGGCATTACAGCCCTGCTGTAGTGAACGTGCCTGGGGAAACACTATACAGAGAGGAGCTAGTGTCCACCTACCAGTGGCCCTCAGGACAGCCCTGCTGTCCAGCTCTGCTTCAAGGGTGTGCTGTGCTGCACAAATCCCTCTTCTGCGGATGAACCTGAGCAACTCTTTGTGTCGGAGGAGCCTGCCTGCAGCTCCCACTCAGTAGCAGTGATTATATCACCTGCACAGTTTTGTCTAGAAGCACAGAAATATGATGAGAGAATCCCTTACGAGTAAGGTTGGTTTCTTGTAAAACAAACAAACAAAAAAAAGTACAGTAGCTCAAAGAACCAAAAAGGACAATCTTCTCTTACAGACACTCAGTGCAGTGTGTCATGGGAAAATCCATTTAGGGTCCATCTAGTATTGCAGTACCCAACATCTGAAGGGATGTAAGGTTTCAGAGCTATTCTACCTTATTAAAAATGCAATTTCATTATGCCATTTGTCATTGCCCTTCCTCTTCAAGAGCCAGAAAGAAGCCTGCACTATCACTCTCACCTCACACCACACCACAGTGCAGAACAACAGTCATTACCAGGCTCCTCCTGTGAAGAACAAGTAGTTCACATTTCAATTTCTTCTATTTGATTATTAAAATGGAAAATTTCTATTTCTTAATTTCCAACAAGCTAGTTAGCTAATTAATTTCTCTGCAGACATGTTCCATGAGTCCATGTTCTCAATTTGTTTCTTAAGACAAATGGAAAAATGGTTGGCAGATTAAAAATATCATTTTTAGTCTCAGAAGACTGTACATAAATAAACATATCTTCATAGAAGGACTTATTCAAATGACAGCTTAGAGTAGGGCAAGAAGATTAAAAAAGCCTGCATTCTCTCCTATCAACATTATCAGCCTTCAAACTTATAAAAAGCATTTACTGGAACAGCAAATGGGAGAAGTGACATATATCTGTATACACACATTTATATATAGTTAAATCCAAATTATTATCCCCAAACCAAGAAATAACCATTGTTTTACCTCAAAGGAGAAGCAAACTTTCTGTAGAGGTGCAAGATAGCACTCCTTTAGAACTTGTTTGGCAGTTTATGATAAAGCTGCTCAGTTGAGGGGGAAATGAGGGAATATTATTTACTCTCCAGTTTATTCATCTGTTTTCATTTTTAAAAAGTTTAATGTGCCATTTAATGCATAAAGCAACATAATTTCATGAAATCTTACACAAAAGGCAACTATACTGAAGGGAATGCAGTTAATTCACAGTAGTATAGAACTGTACTAGCTGGCAGATTTGAGATTTGCTGCACTGAAAGAGCAGACCATATAGAACTAAAATAAGTTAAACCAAATCATTGTGAATAACAGTATTTCCTATTAAATTACAGAATTTTCTCACCAGAGAGATTTGTATGGTTTACACAGAAAGGAACAAAGATCAGAAGGCAAATGAGAAAGATATAAATTCTGAAGAAGTCTTAACCATAATCCTCTCTCATTGCCCTCAAGCGTCTGCAGTGCTTCAATCTGGAGGCAGCTCTAAGTAAAAGAAAATTGTAACTTTTAAAATTGAATTAAATATGGAAATGAGTACTGCAATGAGAAGAGTGTCCCTGGTGAAATTTAGCTTAGTGCATCTCTAAGATTTTTAGTCTGCTTCAGATCTCAAACTGTAGTGTTGAGATCTGACTCCTTATGGAAGACACTACAATAATGGCACGTAGGAATGCGCCTGGCAGCAACTCACTGTGAGACAAGTACTTTTGTTTGGAGTTTTGTTTTGTTTTGCTATCAGTGTTTTTCAAACACGCTCCTTTGGATCCAGTTCCATAGCTTAGGCCAATGTCCTGTCTAGATTCTTAATGCCATCATCTATCCCTTTTCTCTGTATCTATTTGATTCACTTACAAAGATGTAACAAACACCACACACTAAAGCTGGTGGCTACTTAGCAAAACATAGCTCTCATACCTTCTCCCCATGGTGGATATCTTTTCCTACTGCAGTCAAACCCATTGTAAATCTCCTCACTGGATTACTGACTGCCTGACAGTGTGCTCAGGGTGTGAACAGGGCTTAGAAAAGACAGCGGCTGGGAGAAGACAGACACCTCCAAAGCAATTTGTGCAGTAAACAGGCACTCTCCTTCAGTCTTTTTGAGACCTGGAACCAGTTCCTACCTTTGTCTCCCACAACAAGGTTTTCATCTTACATGTATAAGATAAGGTGTCTCCTAAAATCATTGGTTGCGTGTGTCAGACACAGCTAGCAGCATCATCTCTGATCTGCAGCTGTGCCTGTCCCCAGAGGAAACAGGATGTTGCAGCCGTGCCAGTACTTCCAGAGACTGAAGCATAGTGAAGGCTCACCAGGATGACTAGCAACACCGCCTCACCCATGAATGATTTAACATGTGACATTTCGAAAGTTTGCGCCTTCAAGGACAGAAACTGTAGGTTAAATGAATGATAACGACAATGCTCTGGGGAGCAGTCTTTCAGCAGCTACCATTTACTCAATGATCTGACTTGTTTGGGGTGAAGATGCTGGAAGTAGCACATGGTCCACAAGTGTACAGTACATACCATAGATATTTTTATGCATATTTTTCTTCTCCAAACCTCAGCACCTTTTGACACATATTAACACCCTACAGGCTTATTAGTGCATCTACAAGCAAGTCAGATAAAAACTTTAGCTCCCCTCTCACTTGAAAAGTAAATACCAAGCTCGTCAAATCATTAAGCCAGTCTGAGGATAGATTTACTACAAATTTTACTACAAATTATCTGTCTGCAGGGAAGCTTCAATTTGTACTCTGAAAT
>NW_024962265.1:22453657-22554619 GCF_019238085.1 Lagopus leucura
AAAAAAAAAAAAAAAAAAAAAAAAAAAAAAAAAAAAAAGTAATGCTATTAATACTAACTAAATTTTCTGCTGCTGTGTACTATGGAAATATTCAATCTAATGTTTTAGATCAATACCTATAACAAGTACACTCAAGAAATAGTTGCACCTTTAACTTTTCTAGCTGTCAGTAAGTGTATGAGAATCTCTACACCATCTGTCTAGTTTTGCCTGTCCGTAGTTCTCACCATGAATTTGATCAAACTATATGAACAAGTACATCAATAACCAAAGTCAAACAAAAAAAACAAAAAAGCTTCAAAAACCTAAAAGTTCTCAATTATTTAAAGCATACAAGATACCTTGGTATTTAAACTATGAAGTTCTTGTTAAAGGAGTTGTTACTAAAGAAGATTTTTCAATACTACACCACTTTCAGTAGAAAAATAACAACTCTGGACCTGCTGTTTACCAGAATTGAAGAGATTAGATAATAGAAACCAAAAATGTATATATTCTCTTCCAAGTCAGATTTGGAAAGCATCTTCAATCTTTTTATTCCTCTGAGGGAAGCAGAGGAGTTTAGGGACCTGAGAATTGCAGCTGTAATCCACCATGCCAAAGAGCATCAATTTTGTTCCTAAGCAACCCTGCACAGTGCAGTAGTCGCTGTCCATAGCTGATAAGGATGCTCAGGGAATTGTTAACTGGCTGAAAGTGGGAGAGATTGAAGTTGCAAAAACTGGAAGTAAGGCCACAGTCACAGTAACATAACTCCTTTTTGGGGTTATAAAAGGAGGAAGATCGACAAAACAACAAAGACTTAAGGATCTCTCTCACACTTGTCCTCATACAGAAAACTTTTGATTCATCTGACTTAAATGAAGAGAATGAACAAGGATGCAGCAAACACTGTCAGACTGTGAGCAAGTATTAGACAAAGTTACATTATGTCCTTTACAACCTCACAGTCTGACTCTCAGCAAGAACGCCTGGATGGCCAAGCTTGTAAGTGATAATTTGAAAGACTGTTCCTTGTGTATCAGCCAAAATATTTTGACAATCTGCCAGTACAATAAAAAAGAACATACTTCTGGATACACATTTTGAAGAAAGTTGGGGTTTTGCCTCAAAATAATTTGTTTCAAGATAGTAACTACTAGAAGTAATGTAATGTAATCTCATAATATTAGATCAATACAAGTACCTCTATGAAGTTTCAGAGCTTTTTTTTTCTTTCAAGGCAAATTAAAACTGTAGTAGAATATACCTACTTTATTTTAATTTACCAAAGTACTCAGACTGTGTAAGTTGCTAGAAGTTTATACTTATTACAACACAGGAAGTTTTATCTGTCTAAGGAAATTGAGTCTTCAACACTCAAGCATTCAACTTTAGATACTTAGTAAAGATTTTAGGTCATTTTTAATGTTTATATTATGTTATTCTAGATTACATTTAATACATATATAGTAGTGTTCTTAGTACTGGCAGTTCTACCTTGCATATTAGTATTTGATATGAAGATTTACTGCAAAGCTGATAAAAGATGCTTAACTTAAGAAAATAATATTTTGCACAAAGAATCAGGGAAAATAAGGGAAATGTGATACAACGTTTCATTTGGAAACAGGGACTAAGGTAATAATCTACAACTACATCC
Organism: Lagopus leucura; assembly: GCF_019238085.1. Lineage (NCBI taxonomy): Eukaryota > Metazoa > Chordata > Aves > Galliformes > Phasianidae > Lagopus > Lagopus leucura. Next base: position 22,455,300 of record NW_024962265.1, read on the forward strand.
TACATGCCTATAAAGCTCATATTACTCAAAAAAAAAAAAAAAGAAAAAAAAAAAGATAAAAGTATGTGCATGCAAACTACTCCTCAAACCTCCCAATTATATCTAAATAATACATGCATAAAAAAATCCAAATAAAGACAAAACATTTGTCAGCACATCAGAGTTGAGGATAATTTGCAGTAGTCTAAATTGAGACTTACAATTTACTTTTTCTTACCCACACGAGAATCTTAACATAAATGGATTATGAATGAGACCTACTGGAACCAATACGTTCTCAACTGGATGTTTTATTAAGAAAATGGACCCTCTTGCCTGACACAATTTTATAATTCTGTTCTTGATTGCTAAAAAACATGTTCATTATTTTAACAATATCTGCATGCCATAGCTCACATTTCTTACACCTCTTTTCACACTCAACTGTTGGTTTGAAAAAAGACAGAAAATAAGAATCAAAACATGCAGTACCCTCAGATACCTTATTCTTTCAGTTACATTATCTTTTTTTTTCTTTTTTCTTGAACTACTTATTTCTCTTTCTGAAGAATGATATATACACAGCAGTTTATTTTCTTCCATAGTGCTATGTGAATATGGGACATATTGTATTTTTCACCAGACACTTGTAAGACCTATTTGATTTGATAGGGGCAAGACATTCCCAAAGTCTCTTTAAATTACTTTTTTTTGTATAGCAGTTATTCTTTTGTACACAGTACCATGTTTCCTAAGGCAACTATCTATGTAGTTTCCTGGTTTAGTTGTTTTCAGGTGTTCTCTTGTGTTTCTAAGCACCTAAGCCTCTTCTGAAATTTTCTACGGAATACTTGTAGAGTACTTGTTGCACCCCAAGTACTCTATTTTATATTTTATCACAATTCCTGTTCTAGGATATTTATGCTCTGGTAATAATGCCAATTTCTTTCTGAACTTTGAAGAAAATGACTTTTTTCATCAAAACAAAGTCTACAGTTTTTAATTAACAGAAGGATTAAAAGGTATTAACTTAAGCATGGTAAGATCAAAGTCATATGCTTTAGACACAAAAAAAAAAACCCAACCCAACCATAAGGAATAATTATAGAATTCAGGACACCAATTGTGATAAAGATTGAAGTCCAAGCACAGTAAGCATTATTGTTCCAGGAAATGCAGCATAGAGTTATCATTTCAAAGTGCCTTTTTGCAAAGTTAAAAACATTTCTTCTACTGTCTGAGCAGGGCAGAAAAAAAAGACGCATTAAAAACTATGTTTTATACATAAAAATTATGCTCAAATCTATTGCCTGATAAATGATAGGAACAGAAATATACAGATTTTTTTCTATCATTCTTTCAGCTCTGTTGTCAGGCAGCTGACAAAACTTGATAAAGTTCTATGTAGACTTTATTTCTGATTTTCTTATTTACAGTCCTCTTTCGAAAAACTTATCTGATGAAATTCTACTCTCATCAGTTTACCAAGATGTAAACTATGCATATTAACATTGCTGCTAGCGGACCATAGAGGTGTTAAATTCAGGGAATAAAAGTAATCAATTAGACTTTATTTCAAATATTTGAGAAGTTAACTATCATCATGCAGCTGCAAGATGCTTCCAACTTATTTTGGGTGATCATCTTATTTCTGCAGTATTTATAAGCTTCTGCGTTCACAAAACACAGCTTCAGCTTCCAGACTGCTATCTATCTATCTATCTATCTATCTATCTATCTATCTATCTATTTATTTACGTGCAGGAGAACTATTTGTAATACTGTATTACTACATTTATATAGCGTTTATATAGCAAATATTTCTTCTTAGACAGGAACGTGATTATGCTAGTCAAGTACAGATTGCCACTCTGTTTGAACTTCTTGGGTTTGATTACTTAGGGCTTTTACTAAAACTCAATATTCAATGAGGATTAGGTGAATGATACGTCATAATTAATAGGTCAGGCGCTAGTCATAATTACTCTCTGAGTCGATTTGTTCTGCTGTCCTAAATCAGTGTATTTCCTTGCTACATCCTGGTTCCTACAGATCTCGTTGTTCTTGTCTCACAGTAACTGCAAGGAAAGAAAATTCTATCTATTTCCACCAAAGGACAAAATAAATAGATTCTGTGCAGAAACATCTTTTCATTAAGTATTAACTTCATGCTTTTTTTAAATGAAGCAAGGAAATTCATGATCAAGAGAAATGAGTGAAGTAAACTAACTGCTGTTTCTCTAAGAGATCTACAGTATATATATTTTTTAAACAGGAAAGCTCATCCATAGTGCAACTAAACAGGAAAATAATGATCCAGGTTCTCTATCAAGTCAGCAATAGCCAAATACAGTTTGAGCCATCTTCTGATTAAAGAACAAATAATTTTTTTCATTGTCATCTAAATGACCCTTCTTTTTTAGTATTTCTCTCTGGAGCCATTTCTGAATATCTAGTAATATGCTTTGAGAGTAATTACACTACACTTTGTTCCTCCTCAGTTACATAGTATTCTAATGATTCAGGCAATTTCACTGCTGTGAAGAGAAAATAGATTGAGATGTCAAACACATCTGCAAAATCCAAACTTCACTAGGTTGCATACAAGAATGTAAAAATATAAAAATGCTGTTTGAAATCAGGTTGAAAATATGAAACACACACACAAAAAAGAATTACTCAATATGTAAGAGATACAGAAATAATATTCCATTCTTGCCAGTCTTTACCTTTATTTTTTTACCTCTTTACCCTATCTCTAAACTCTTAATTAAACTATTCACAAAATAAGGATTTCTAATATTGTGCTCTCTTTTTAGATTTTATTTAACTCATACATATTTTTAATACGAGTTCTGATGAGACAGGTGTTTTCAAACCAACACACAGAGACCATTGGAAACTAAAGGCACTTGCAGAAAAGGAAAACCAGATAATGTTTGTGCCATTTGGGAAAAAAAAGAGGTGCTGTGGAAATTCTATGATGCTCATAAGAAAAAAAATCTATCAGGCGAAGGTCAGGGAAAAAAAACCCTCTTATGAGGAAAGTTCAGGTTGAATGAATGACAGTGATGATGAATGGAAGATTCTATCTAAAGGTGTAGGATGAATGAGGACTCTGGAACAAAGAAGCAGAATCAAACAAAACAGAGGAGTCTTAACATAAATGTTAAACTTGTCTGAAACTAGGGAGAAAAGGAGCCAAGCCAGCTGGCAAATTCTGAAGCAGGAAGACTGTAGAAAGTAGTATTTTGAAAGAACTGCAAAGAAAACTAACGGATGGAATATACCTCAGGGATGTGGTAAGAATGGAATAGGAGTGATGACAAGAGAATGAAACTTACAGAAAAACAAAATCCATCATCCTATTACCCTGTTCACTATTTGAAGCTTTCTATTGTCACATCCAGTCACCTGATTATAAAGTATTAGATACAAGTAATTTGATACATCTTAGATGGGATCTCTCATACACTACGGGCTATATTAACAAATAATGAAAATGAATGGGTGCTTTATTGTTTCTGGAAGACATACCTCTAGTTTACATAATGAAAGCAAATAAATGAATAGTCTTGTGTTTAAGCCTCTCTTAATAAAATATTATGCTCAACCACAAATGTATTATATGACCTGACAAAGCTACCCGATGTAAATTCTATAAATATAAAAGTTTAATATAGCAGTGAGATTGCTTTGGAACTAGTCGCAAAGGAGCACCGTGTTCCCTATTTAAAGTATAATATCTTTATAAAGTATTAAAATACACTACAGCTCTGTCTGATTTGGGAATAAACATCACCCGGACACCATCTAAACCTTACCAGCTATTTCAATCCTTTGTTGGCTACTGGCAGGGCAAAAGGAAAGTTATTATCATGTTATGAGGTGACAGCAAAAAATGACATAACTGTGTCACTATGGGTATAGATGTTCACAAGCCCCCATGTAAGTCTGTCAGACCCAATTCTATAAATCTAAGCTTGTTTTTCCTCTGCCATGTTGCACATTATCCCGTTTCTTGATCTTTTTGGCCTTAAATTCTGATGTCATTGTTATCTTAAATCTCCATGAAACTGCCTTATGATGTCTTTCAATTTTATTCTCTTGTCCTTGTTCTGTATTTTACTTTGATAGAATTAATACTGATAAAATACTAAACTTAAATTTGAAATCAGTTCAGTTTATAAAAGAATACATATAACCCTAATATGCAAAAAGTTTCTCCTTTCCTTCCTTCCTTCCTTCCTTCCTTCCTTCCTTCCTTCCTTCCTTCCTTCCTTCCTTCCTTCCTTCCTTCCTTCCTTCCTTCCTTCCTTCTTTCTTCCTTCCTTCCTTCCTTCCTTCCTTCCTTCCTTCCTTCCTTCCTTCCTTCCTTCCTTCCTTCCTTCCTTCCTTCCTTCCTTTCCCTTTTCTTTCTCTCTTCCTTTCTTTATAACTTCTCTCTATAACTTCTTTTGCTCTTTGCCCCTTCTATCTCTTAATCCTTTTTTTTACATCTTCCTTCTTTCTATCCTCCTTTTTTTCTCTCTTTTTTCTCTTCTTTCCATCTTCCCTTACTCTCCTCATCAACTTACTCTACATCTTTCTTTTTCTCTCTTACTTTCCTCTTTACCTATTTTAATTTCTTTCATGTAACAACTCTATGTACAAGTATGCACTACTTGACTGGAGCAGTCAAGAACAGTTAGTAGTGGGGATGTCCTTGGAGGTTAAATTGTAGTGATATTTGAAGACACTGGCACTTTGCAGAGAAAAATGTAATCTATGTTTTTAAAAGATAGTTTAATTACTTGGCAATCATGCAGAACTGAGAAATATAGCTCTGCTTCCATGATAATAACTCCCCAAATTGCAAAGGTCGCTTATTCAGTACCCTTGCTCTATGGCAAAATAGGAGGATGACACCAAGACTCAAAAACTAAACTTCGTATTAGCCTATTATTTGGTATTAACAGTCATGTATATTGTTGTAGTTTTTCACAAAACCTATTGTGTATTATTGTCATTAAAAAAAATAAAAGACTTAATCTCGTTTTGTTCCTAAAAGAAAAAAAAGTTCATATAGAGCCATTTACATAGCCCTATATGGCAGCTAAAACTAAAATTAAAAATGAATGGGAGTTCTATATTAGTAAGAGGGTGAGAGGACCTTGCACAGAAGCAAAGGTAGCAGCACTAATTACAATCAGCTTTCACTGACCCTTACTGCTTTTTCTTGTATTTTCCCTCTCCTTTTGTGTAATTATTCCATCAACTGAAAAGAGTTCAAAGCTTTTATTATGTTAATTCTATTTAAATTATTCATACACATTTAACATTTAAAGATAATCTTTATATGGTTATCATGATATTAGCAAAAGAACATCATCCAGCTTACGCACTGATTAACGATTTCCCAGAAATCTGTGACGTCTGTCATACCTGAACTTCAGAGAGTGAAACCTTGGATCCCTTTGCAACCCGCTCAGAACTTTCTCTGTGAAAACGACCTCCAAAAGTGAGTCAAGCATGTCTGTACTCTTTTTAACCCTTTTAATTCCCATTAGGATGCAAATATTGCGTGGCTGCATACTTGAAAACAGCTTCTTAGGTATTATTCAGAGTTTTGGCAAACAGATCTCATCAGTAGCCAGTATAACATCTCAAAACCTGGAGTTTTCCATTATTTCATGAAAGAAATGCAGAAATCGTATCAAAACCTAATAAATATCATACACATGTAATAATCAGTTATGAACTGGTCACATTATTTAGGACAAAATTCTGTTCAGTACCACGGACAAGTACAGTCAAAACAGTGTCCAAAATAGTGAGTACAACTTACTTAAAAAACATGCTTCATTAAAATGTATGTATGTACTGATAAGCTTTTGCTCTTCTATAATAGAATTCTATGTCCTGAATATTGCTAAATTCTCACAACCTAACTTGTTAAAATCATCAAATGTTAAAATGATGTGGCAAAAAGAATGAGCATCAGAAAGCACAGGACTTTGGAACTGGTTCCTTGTGTTAGCTTGTCCTGTCAGTTTGTCACTAACAGAAGAAAGCAAAAACCAAAAAAATCCAGCAACCTAAAAAGCAGACTAAAATCCCCAAAGCTCTTGTCATTCCTTTTTAGCATAACTTGCACTTACAAGTGGTATGAAATATTTACAATGCACTATATTTATCTTCATTTGTTATATCATGCTGAAGATAAAAGCCCAGTGTAAAAAGTGGTGGCATTACACAGTCCCTTTATCTTTTCCAATATTTTATATGTCCATTTCCCAAGTAAATTAAATTGCACATAATAAATCAACTTTTTCATAATAGTTTGAGTGTACTTTCATTTTGTTAAATTAAAAAATTATACATATTTCATAAATCTCAACAGTCCCAAAAGATATGGTGAAGTGTTTGATTAATAAAATGAAGGGCTTTCCCTATATGAGAGTAAAAAGTTTGACTTTTAACAACTGTAGTTATTAAATAACTAAAAAAAATTATACAGAATCAACAATTTTCAGTTTCATAGTTCATATTTTACATCTCAAAATAAGCTTCTTAAATTAGTCAGCCTTCTAAATCCCTGTTAGAAATACAGACAAACACATTTTACAACCTGGTACACCGAATTAGCTGCTACAACATGACCTGGTATCAGAAAGAAAGTTTAAAAAATAATACTGCAACACATCGTTTCAGTAATCTCAGTTGGGGTCTGTCTAATTCCAACAGCAGCACCTTTACATTCCTAATGTTCTTCAAGAATGCAAACTGTCATTAGAATTATGTTTCAAGACATGAGGTTGGTCTGTCGAATAGATGTCTCACATTTCCTCAGATCACTTTCCAGAATCTGTCACAGGTCAGTGTAGCAAGATGCACCATTTACTTGAGTCCAAGTTATAGTTACACAGAAATCAAAGGAAATCTATCCAGACTCTCAAGTAACACAAGAACCATATTTGTGAAAACCAAGCTATCTATACTTGCTTTATTTTCATAAAAGTGAATGACTTTGTAAAATCCAACTTCATACCCAGTCTACATCAACACATCACTTCAAACAAAATGGCAGACCTCCTTTTATGCATGATCTCCTTAAAATATTGCACCTGGGTTGTCCTTATCGATACTTTGGCAACACTGTAACAAGTACTGCCAACAAACATATTGCACTATTAAAAAGCCACTGATAACTCACAGATCTTCATAAAATATTCACATTTCAAAAGCCAAACCGAAATAAAATGTTAGAGCAAATGGCAAAGACACCAATCAGTTTTCTTAATTTATCTATAGCTTTGGGGTTTGGGTTACTTTAACGTTCAGCAACGTTTTTAACTCAACTCCATATGTGAAACTCTTAGAAAGCAGTGCTGAACTGTATTCATGGAGTTGTGTAGCAAAAAAACTACCCTCTCATTTTTACTATATGTATAGTATATATATATATATATATATATATATATATATATATATATATATATATATAAATAAAAAAAAAAAAAAAAATCTTGCATTTTTCCTTCTTGCCAACCCACTTGTTGGAATGTTGGCTGTAACCAAACGCCAGCTGCACTTACCCCAGTGTTGTCATGGTGACAATGGTGTACCAGAAGGCTGCGGGGATGCTGGTGAACTTGCTGGCTGATGAACCTTTCTCTGCATAGTACATGACTGTGGCAAAGATGATGATGGCCATGGTAAGTGAGAAGAGAAGGAAGCCTAATTCCGAGGCGCAGCTTTTGAGGGTGTAGCCCAGGATGCGCAGCCCCTGCGAGTGGCGGGAGAACTTAAAGATCCTGAAGACACGAAAGACTCTTAGTGTCACAAAAGCCCCACTGACATCCTCATTATCTGTCATCACCAGGCCAATGTAATATGGCATGATGGCTACCACATCAATGATACTCATGACACTGCGCACAAATTTGTAGCGACTTGGAGCTGCCAGCAGGCGTAGGAGATATTCAACTGTGAAGATCATGACACAAGCAGTATCCAGACAGAAGAAAGCCACAGCATAGCGCTCTCCACAGGGCAGCTCCTTGATGCGACCCGGGCTCACCCCACAGGGCACTGTCTCCACCACATTGGCAATAACAGAGACAGCAATAAAGAAACCAGTGACATAGTAGAAGACTAGAGCCAGTGTACTGGTGTGTGGGTTTTCAAAGGCCCGCCACATCCTCTGCCTAGCTGTCATCGAGGGCAGGGAGCTCTCAGCTGCGTGATCCTGGTCAGCATCATCCTGCAGGCGCTCAGCATTCTCACGACGGCGATCCTTGTACTCCTCATAACAGCAGTCACCAATGATCTCCGGGATGATGCCAAAAAAGGCCAGCTCCTCATCGTAAGCAGAGATGCACTCCTGGCGAGGGTAATGGAGCTTCCCAGTACGGTAGAAGTTGAGAATGTGGCGGAAAATGTCAGGGTCCCGATCGAAAAAGTACTGCTGTGTCTCAGGGTGGTAAAAGAAGTCCCGCTCCGAACTGCCGAGCAGGGTGTCAGGGTAGCGCTCCAAAGTGTCCAGCCATGTCTGGAACTGGATGCCACTCACATTCAGCACAATCAGAGAGTCTTGGCTTCGCTTCCTCTCCTGCCGTGGAGCAGCTGGCATGGGACCTGTGGCCACTGGCATCCATCCTATGGCTGCTGCCCTGGCAAAGGGTAACCAAGCTGCTACGCCCGCTGCCATGATCCCAAACAGTGACTACAGCTGAGAGAGTGAATCTACAGACAGTTCTTGACAAGCCACTAAAAAGGAAAAGAAAAATACAAAAGTTCACACATTTTCAAGGCTCCCAAATTTTCAAACATTGCTGTGATTTTCAGAATAATTAACCAGGCTGTTTAATTCCTCCCTCTTCCTCTTTTTTTTTTTTTTTTTTTTTTTTGGCCCCACAATATCCTTTCCAGGAGCTGGTTAAACAGTTAGGACAATAAATCGGGGCACTTGGAAGATCAACGTTTTCATGGCTTCTACAACTGCCTAGCAGCCAAGTCGTTTGGATACAAGGTCCTCGCGATGCTCCTAGATGGAAGCTGTGATCCACAAAGCGCTACCCACGGGAGCCGGTTGGCAGCCCTGGTGCAGCGGTGCAGCCACCTGGAAGTAGATGTTCTCCACGCGCGATGCAGCCTGTCCCCCCGCCCCTTCTCCGCGCCGCTCCCCGCCCGCTGTCGGCGCGGGGCCGCGGCCACCAGCGGAGCCGTCGCCGGGAGAGCTGCGGCGGGTCCGCTCGCCGTGCCGGGGCGGAGGGGTTGGGCCGGGCGGGCCGCTGCGGAGCAGCAGGGGACGAATCCTCTCGCTGTCCTTGATCGCCGCCCCGGGGACTCCTCTTCACCCGGGCTCGGGGCCGGGGCAGCCGGCGGGGCAGAGGGAGGAGCTCCAGGCGGCAACATTAAACTTTAAGGCAAGTTTTTTTTCTATAGGAAATGCATCAAAGGACAGAGGGGCGCCAGAAGGGGCGAGGTAGCGCGCCCCAGGGCAGGGAGCGGTCTGGGGATTCCGCATGTAGTGGGGCGAGGGGCAGGGAAGGTGCTGATGCGAAGCGGGGCGGCGGTGGCGATGGCGAGGAAAGGGCGGGGTGCGAGGGGCACCTCGGCAGCGGCCAAAAGGGCGGCGGAGGGCGAAACCGGGGCGGGAGCGGGGCAGGAGAGCGGCGGCGTGGGGCCCCGGTGCGGCAGGTCGCGGCTCGGCGGCCGGATCGTACCCCCCGCGCCCCCCCCTCCTGCTTCTCGCCCCTTCCCCTCGGTTCTGCTCTCGCATCCCTCTTGCCGTGCTCAGTCTGCGGCACCTACCTGGGAAAGTCTGACGAGAGCGCTCAGTTGCATAGAGACTTTTGGAAATGCGGGCTCTGCCGCTAGATCTCCGCGCCCCGCCGGGAACGGCGGGGAAGTAGTTGCTCCTAAGAAAGCTTGATCGCATCCAAAGGGACATCGATAATAAGGCTTTCCCTTTCCCCCACCCCCACCCCCCTCCGCCACCGCCGCCGAGCGCCAAGCAACAAGTTCAAGGGGTGGGTGGGGGGAAAACCAACGTAATCGCGCCTGGCAGCTCGGAGGAGCACGTCGTTCCCGGGGCGCGGATCCTGCGGCGCGGGGCTGCCGAGAGGCGCGGCCGCTGCCCCTGCCCCTACCGCGGGGCTGCGGGTGGTGGCGGAGAGGCCCTGGCGCGGCCGGGGCGGAGGGGTTCCCGCAGCCACGCCGCGTTGCCGCCGCCCGCGGGCGAGGGGCGCGGGGACGGGCGGTGTCGGAGCGGGGCGCGGGGGGCGCGGCGCGGGCATCCCTCCGCGGGCGGAACAAAGGGGCCGGGGCCGCTGCGCCGGCGGCGAGGAGCGCCCGTGTGCTCTATGTGTGTGTGTGTGTGTGTGTGTGTGTGCGTTCGCGTGTGTGCGCGCGTGTCTCTGCGGGGGCCGCGATCGCGCGGTCCGAGCCCTCCGCCGGCAGTGCCGCGCAGAGCCGCCAGAGTTGGCGGTGCTTCAGGCAGGGATCGGTGCTTCGAGGAGGGCGGCTTAAGAGATAGCTTAGGTGAGGTATCCGGGGGATTCCTGGGCAGCGCTAGCTCCTTTCAAGGGGAGGGGAACGATTCACTGAAAAGTAGAGAGAAAGGGGGGGTGAAATGCCAGGGAGCGGAGTGCGGCGGTGTTCCTCACGAGCCGCCCCGAGCCGCTCTGGAGTTCTGGCCGCAATATCCAAATAGCTCTTACCCGCTTTGGGAAAGGCGAGAGCTGGGACGGGGATGGGAGCCCTTTCCTCCTCCTCTCCTTTCCACTCCCGTGCAAAGCCGCCCCCTTTTTCCCGTCGCTAGATGGCGTGTGGATGACGGGAAGTGAGCGCTCCGTCGGGGCCGCGCTGCGGGGCCGGGATGGCAGCAGCCGCCGGCAGCGTCACGTCTGCGGGTAGAACGGGCTGTGCGTGCCGCTCTGACGGCCACGGAGAATAAAAGGAACTCTCGTGATGTCTTTCATAAAATCCTGAAAACAGTGTCGTCTTTATTGAGCTCGAATCAAGATAGCATTCCTAGCATTCCTCCTTGCGCTGGTTTAATAGCGTAGAAGTAATAGGGCATGCAAAGGAAGCATGGAGTAAACGGGTGTCTTTAAGCTTGAAGCTCTTCTGCTCATCCTTCCCACTCAGATAACCCAGCTTAGTCATATGTGAAAGAAATTTGAAACAAGACACATAAACAGGAGAGAAAAAAAAAATCTTGAGAAAAAAAACAAAAAACAAAAAAACACAACAAACAAATGACAAAGATAGATAAACTGAAAGCTGTTATCTCTTTTCAATGTTTTAATAAAATATGCTTAACACCGATACATGTTAGCTTCTCTGTAAGTTCCTGTGACAAAGGTGAACACAGTCACTGCCAAATCTGATGGTAATCTGTAACAGTAAGCTGTTCCCCTTCAGAAATCCTCGAAGATATGGGGATAAAGGGTTTCAAAGTATTGGGTGTGATTCCTAATATAGGAAAGCTTGTAATGATCAATCACATTTATCAAATCACATGATATGGAATGACACATAAAGGATACTTTCTGCATTTTTACTGATTATTTTCTTCCTAAGTCAAATGTTTAGTACATTGTATCCTAGAAGCTAATCTATTAATTTGAAATTAGTCAATCAACATGTTGGTATGGAGCTTTCACTGATGTGAATATTCTTATTCCAGATGTACGATCAGTGCTTTTGAATCATAGAATCATAGAATGGCCTTGGTTGAGAAGGACCACAATGATCATCCAGTTTCAACCCCCCTGCTGCGTGCAGGATCACCAACCACCAGACCAGGCTGCCCAGAGCCACCTCCAGCTTGGCCTTGAATGCCTCCAGGGGTGGGGCATCCACAACCTCCTTGGGCAACCTGTTCCAGTGTGTTGATTTGTTGATGCAAAAAGAAAATGGTAATTAATAAAGTACAAGTTACAATCTTGTCAGCTCAGCACTGAGACTTTCTTTTCTGCAAATAATCAAAAGAGGGTTTTGATCAGCTGTAGATTCATTTGTAGTCAATGGTTGCTCTTATTTTTAACCTTTCCAGCTTTGCAAGAAACAGTTACTCCTTTCAGCTGCTCTTTCTATGTGTTTTTTACAGAATATGACTTTTCACTTGCAACAGAAGTGTTTTCACCCCTGCAGAGATGAGAATGGATTTTGTTAAAGAATCACTTTGATTATTTTAATCTTAATGATGCTTCAAATACTTAACACATGTTATCAGGAAAAATGAAAAAATACGAACAATAACAAAAAAATAAAAATCACTTGGACAAACGAGTATCAAGTGGTGTTCTAACACTGTGCTGGTTTTAAGCCAGAGCTTTGAAACCAGTCCAAGTTGAAAGTATTTTCCGACATCACTGACTATTTGGAATGTGATTACCTCACCTCAAATTTTTGTATACAGTGTGTGTGTGTCAGAGAAGCCTCTCACAGAAACAGAATCGTGAAAAGAAAAGCCAAAGACTGTGTAGCTAAGCATACTCTATTGCCTCCTTATTCTAACAAAAAGCCCCTTAAATTCCTGCTGAGAAGTACTAACCAGGAAGCTCAAACTTTTGTTGAGTTTTGTGCTTTGAATCTGTTTGGCTGCAGTATTCCTATTTTTGTGTACTAGAGAAGGACAATTTCTGGTACATGAAGCGTACCTAAATAATCAGTTCTTCTGAAGTAAAAATCCTTCCTGTGACATCAAAATTAGCTTCAAGGAGATTGGTGTGGTGTGGCAGGGAGGATTATGACTTCAAGTAGGAATTAAATAGCAGGGACCCAAATGAGACAAAAATCCTATTTCAAGCAAAGAAAATAAATCTCAGTAATTGTAGGAAAAGAAGAAAATGGTGCTGAAGGGAACGTAACAATGGCCTCTAATATGAGCTGCTTCTTAATTCTTTCCAGAGTCATGAAGCATAAAGAACTCTCTAAGGATTAAAGAAGATAATAGCTAGAATGCATAAGTTTATATTAACACATTTAATTTTTTTCTTTAATGTTTTTAGGAGCATTTAGAAAATTTAAAACTAAGAATTTTCTTTATAGCCAGAATCATATACATCTCGGCATAGTTCTTTTAGCATTAAGCTAGTGGTCCTTCCTTTTGAGGAAAGAACAGTACAGCTATTTAATGCCTCTCTGTAAGTCTTAACCTCAAGGTTCAGCTATACCTTTGGCTTTTTTTTTTCCTTCCTCTTTAGTCTAGAAGATAATTTCACAATTCCTACATTCATATACTAAGATTTTTGCATACTCAATACTGAATCCATGACATCATGCACAGCTAACTGGGTTCTTAGTACATGGTGTTCTTCTGGATGGGTAAAGATAGCTTCCATGAAAGATTACATCTGCTGTTTGGTCGAAGAGCGCAAAATATTTTTTTTTACTTACAGCAATCAAAATTACTTACTAATCTTCAAAATACAGAGATTTCTTCCAAGATCCACTCTAGTTATGATTAAAAGAAAATTCTACTGATCTGCTTTATCTACTTCATGTATTACTGCTTTGTGGGTCTGAGTGCTTCTCATTCTGAACAATTTATTTGTTGGAGTTTTTTTTGGTCAGTTGGCTGGATGTTTTTTGAATAATACAAGCAAAAAAAAGCGCTTTAGTCAGACATGCAATTAATGCAAGTATATGTATTCATAGGTCACAATTTCCTCCTCTTCATAGATTTGTCATGTCTTAATCTGTTTTTTGTATTGTCGGTCTGACAGAATCATAGAGTCACAGAATCATAGAATATCCCGAGCTGGTAGGGATCCACAGGGATCACTGAATCCAACTCCTGGCTCCACACAGCACCACCAAAATTCTAACCTTATGCCTGTGAGCACTGTCAAAAGCTTCTTGAACTCTGACAGCTTGGGACCGTGACCCCGTGATCACTGCCCCAGGCAGCCCGTTCCAGTGCCTGACCACCGTCTGATAAAGAACTTTTCCTAACCCCCAGCTGCCCTCCCCTGGCACAGCTCCATGCTGTTCCCTTGGGCCTTGTTGTCACACAGAGCAGAGCTCAGTGCCCTTCCGCTCCCTGTGAGGAGCTGCAGCCTCCATCAGGCCTTCTCTCAGCTCCTCTGCTCTGTGCTGAGCAAACCAAGGGACCTCAGCCACTCCTCGAATGTCTTGCCTTCTAGACCACTCACATCTTCATAGCCCTATTTTAGACAGTTTCATGTCCTTTTTATATTGCGGTGCCTAAAATGGCACATGGTGTTCGAGATGAGGCTGCACAGAGCAGAGAAGTGCAGTGGCAATTGCCCAGTGGCAGTGCTGGGCTTGTTGCACCCCATGGCATGGTTGGCCCTTTGGGCTGCCAGGGCACACCAGCGGTTCATGTCAAAATTATCATCAACTAGAGCCTGCAGACTTCTTTCTATGGGGCTGCTCTGCATCCCCTCATCCCCTGGTCTGTACATATATCCAGGGCTGCCCTGTCCCAAGTGCAGAATCCAGCACTTGCTCTTGTTTTGTTTCATACAGTTGGTGATTGCCCAGCCTGTGATTGCCAACCCAAGAATAAACAGGAGGTTTTTGATATGAGCACAATTTTTCAAAGACAAAGAGCTATTTTTCTGGAAGTGCTAAAATAGGCTCAGGTCACTCTGCAGTGCATGTGCTTGTTGTCCTTCTTTCTGTGTGGACGAATTGGTGGCTCTGAACCTTAAATTTAACTCCTACTGGTAAAGATTAAGACATATTGTGGGGGAAACCCAGGAAATGCACCAGTTCATTTAAATCCCAAAGTCAACCTGAGATTATAGCAGCATAAAGAAAAAAAAAAAAAAAAAAAAAAAAAAAGAAAAATCCCCTATTTCCCCAGAAAATATTTTTAGTGAATTTATTACAGACGTAGTGGATGGAAGAGAAAAGCAGAGCTATCAGCTCTGTGGTTTATCTTTTGCTTAAAATGTGTTCACACCTTTATAAGGTGTGAATACTTGGAATAATCTCAAGAGCTCACAAATTTCCAAAGAGGCTGATTTGATTACAAAGATCTTTACTTTATTGTCTGTAAACCAAAAATGTTTTTCTTGTTGTAGACAGTATAATGGAAAAGATTAATTCCATTAAAGAATGTATTAGTCATATGAAGCACTGGGAGTTGCTCTTGAAATTAGTGATGTTCTATCCACTGACAGTGTCATTATTAGTGACATGGTAAATAAAAACTTTTAAACTTTACTTTAGATAAATATATATCTTTTATTTTAAATTTACATTTTGGTTCACATAGTGTCTTGAGATAAATACTTGTTTCATCTCTTTAATGAGGCATAATTTCAACCAATTTAGCCTTAGGCACATGTGATACCTAATTAAGTGCCCACTCATCCTAACTTCCTGCATCTGATGGTAAGAAAAACAACTCCAGAGAGCAATCCATTCTACTTACAGTCTGAGTGTATATAGGAAGGTATCCATCAACTATAAAAAGTAGACTGGGATGACTATGGTCCTTCACCTTACTAACACCTGTAAGTAAGGGAGTTTAAGCTAGGATGAAACTGACAGACTGATCACAAGTCTGCTGACTCAATGAAAATATGACTGCAGGCTTCAAGTGCCAAATGAATTAATGCAAAAAACTAATTAACTAGTTAAGTTCATACTTGTGGTGGCTCTGAAACACATTGGGAAGTCTTTTGAAAAGAATGTTTCTTGTCTGTTTTTTTTGGTTTTTTTTTTTTTTTTTTTTTTTTTCAGTGTCCCTGGAGTCCTGTATCTAATCACATGCAGAATCTCTAGCATCATCAAATGTCATTTAGTCCCCAAGTACCAAGTAATCCAAAGCAAACCCAACAAACAAACAAACAAAAAAACCCAAACATAACAGAATGTATAGAATGATTTAGAAACATTGTGTTCTCATATGAAACAAGAGGTTCTAATGAAATATTTAGTTCTTGCCAGTCTATGCATTAGTGCATGTCTTTGTTCTCCTTTGAGTAGCTGACCCTTTAAAGATGCAGAATTTGGCCCTTCCCTTGGCCTTGTTTCTGTGCTCAGATTCTGTGAAATAGAAGTCTCATCATTTGCTTGAGCCATTTGGTAACATATACGTCAGACGTGATTTAAGTTCAAAGCTGTCTCTCAAAGACTGATGTGTACGAAGAGCAGATTGCAGCAGAGAGGAAATATCTGCAGCAGTCATAGAGTATGATTCAGTCATGACCATTCCTTCATTTGTTCCCTCTTTATTCAGAGGACAGTTTGACTAAGGATCAAATTGATTTGAAGAATAAATACAACTTAGGAGTTTTGTTTAGGCCTTGAACCCTACTATAGACATTAAATTGAAATTATTAAGATCTTTATCCTTACAGCACTGAAAAAGGTAAGTGAAATGGGAATTTCTGTTTCAGCATGAAATGAATTTGTTTGAAAGCATGTTTATCAAAGACAGCTGCAAAATTGCTAAACGAGAACTGATCCACAGGGAGTAGTACAGAAAGGGACATGGGCAGTCTGTGGCCAGTGTTACCATAGAGAATGACACAGACTCCACTTGTGTGGTTACAGAGTCTCAGAGGACACCATAAATTATCTTGGAAAGCCTGAGCCTTTCCAGTTTCAGATTAGGTCATTTTTCTCCTTTAAAATTGTACGTAAACTAAATAAAACAAAATAAAGTTAATTTATATTTCAGTAGGTCACAAATTCAAAGAACTTGAAGAAGTCCACAGAAAAAAAAAAAATCTGTTCTTCTCTTTAAGCTTCCTTTCTCCAGGCTGTCTATACCCCTACTAACATTAACTATCTGCTTATACCTGCAAAAAGTCACCTGCTCCATGGAAGTACTAAATCATTACTACATTGGAATGATACCTGATAGAACAGATACATAATGTTAGCTGAAGAAAATATGAAAAGGTTGGTGTCCTTTATGCTTATTGCTGCTTTAATTAATATTCTCAATATTGCTAAAGATTTTGAAATTGTGGTATATCTATGCAAAATGTAGATAAGCAAATTCAATTTGGTACAACTAATGCGTTTCTCACCTAAGTCTTTTTTCTTACTTGACTCTTTACAATGGATTTTGGCAATTCTTGAAGAGCTATATATAAATAAAATTATGATGTTCTTTAAATATATACATATGCATATATTTTTGTATATATTTTGCTAGTAGACCTTTCTCTGTCTTCTGAGATATCTGTTCTAGTAGATAACAGATTGCACGATGATACAAAGTATCAGCCAAAACAATAAAAAATAGTGACCATTTTTTGACTTCACAGCTTTTGACTTCATTTTTTTGAGTTCATTTTCACTCTGTAACATACTCATTGCATGGCAATCTTTCAATCTCTATCCAAACTTTACCATTTTAGATATATTCCTTTTTCCTTGTATTCCAGGAAATGTAGGGTTTGGATGCCAGCCACCTTCCTCTGTTCTTGCAAAAGCCTCACAACGATCAGTGGCTCCTTGCCTAATTGGTCCCATCTCTCTTATACTGCAAATCCTTTCCAACCAGCTTTGTTACTAGATTGGCTCTGCTTTTAGTGTCTTGCGTGGAGGGTACCCAAAGAAAGGTAGTACAATCTGATTGAGAGCAACTGGAATTTTATCCTACCCAATTTCAATAACTGGTTTCTGTTCCAGCAAAGCTTCTACTATTTCAAATCTCAGTGGCTTTATAGGAATCATATATGAAAGAGATGAATATGGGCAAAAATGTAGTTAATAGATACAATGTGTCACTCACTGGCACAAATGAATATGGAATATTTTTCAGAAGTTAGTAGATTGAATAAAGTTATTATCTTGCATTATAAATGACTTCCTTAGTCCAGCCAGCTCTTAGCAGAGGGAGAAGCCTGAAGTTAGGCAGACTTGCATGGAGCTGGTAACTCTTCAACCTTAAGAATATCTGGAGAGTTGCCTGAAGGAGCACCTTTTATTCCAGTAATTGCTAAAAGCCCCTGTAGCATGGTTCAGACAGGAAATAGAAACCTTCTTTCATGTTAATGATTGTGTATCAATTGCATAAACTTCAATGAGAAAGCAGTCTTCTACAGCGAGACACTTCTCCTACTTAGGGAGGGAATGTTTGTGGCTGTCCTGGTTGGAATGCTGCAGTGAATGTTGAATCAAATCAAAGAGGAAGAAAGGATAAAAGAGAATGTCAAAGAGTTTGTCTGCTATAGTGAAGCAATACCCAGTAATGGAAAGTTAACAAGTCCTGACAAATATATTAATTAGATTAGATGTTGGGGTCTCTGGACTTAGCAGTTGTCTGGATTTAGCATTTGCAAAATCAAAAGATCACAATTGAAAATTACCCTAAATTCACCAATCATTACACTCTACATTCTTTAAAAAAAAAGTCACAAAGATACACTAAATTTTTTTATTCCTAGATGAACAGTATTTCACCTGGAGGACAATTTTCAGCAGAGATTATTCAGTCATAAATTATGCCAAAGGCTTGCACAAAATTATTGCCTTCCAAGCTAATAGAAATAAGTTTCAGTGAAATCATACTTGCTTTATCAGGAGATGTAACCTTGTTTAGCTTCTAAAAATATTACTTTGTTGTGGTATCACTGTTCATAGATCAAATAGCAAGAAAACATCTAACTTGAATTACAACTTACTTAAAACATGATAAGAAAGAACAAAATCATCACCATGTCAGATCTTTAGTTTCCTTATAGTGGTGCATCACTGGAAATAAAAAATGACTGCTATACAATATAACATAAAACAGACTCAGGACTTTTTAAAGTCTAGATATTTGGCATATACCAGCTGAATTTAAAAAATAATTTAAAAATCTCTGAAATCCAATTCACATTAAAGCAGTAGAAAGCAGGAGGGTAATACAGCAGGCAATAGGGATTCCCTTTGGGGAGATCTTACAGCGGCCTTCCAGTACTTAAATGGTGCCTATGAAAATGAGGAGTGACTCTTTATCAAAATGTATAGCAATAAGACAAGGGGATATGACTTTAAACTAAAAGAGGGGAGATTTTGGGTAGATGTTAGGAGGAAATTCTTTACTGAGAGGGAGGTGAGGTGTTGGCACAGCTGCTCAGAGAAGCTGTGGATGACCCATCCTTGGAGGTGCTCAAAGCCTGGTTGGATTGGGCCCTGGACAGCCTAAGCTGATAGATGACAACCTTCCCACTGTGAGGGGAGTTGGAATTAGATGATCTTTGAGATCCCTTTCAATTCAAATCAGTCAGTGATTCTGCAATTCTGTAAATACAGCTCTGATAAAGTGATCAACTTCAAGCAAACTTTACAGTTCTAGGTCCCAGAATCAAGGAGAGATCTGCTATGGGTCAAAGTCAGTTTGTGTCTTCTCTGCTCTCCTCAGCCTCTGCAAACCAGTTGTTTGGTGGTCTAAATTAATCTCTTATACTGAATGGAAATCTTGTCTAGATGGGTCATCAACCCCTCCAAATACGTATCATCCTCCTCTAATTCATCCTTCAGTTCTAGCAATTAGAACAGAAAATAATATGACATGGAAGGCTTTGAAAAAAATTGAATATTTCTGTGTGCAGCATAACTAATGATGTCTGGTTTCTCTCCTGTCTCTGATGTCTAAGAAAGAGTGATCTCATTAGCCTCTTTCACAGGGATTAATAATAGGGTGTCTTTTCTCCATCCACTTCCACAGTTCTCATAAAATTATAAAAACTGCTTATCTTCAGGCTCTTTAGTCCTCTAAAATGATGTTCCAGAATTACTGTAAGATTGACAGACAGACTGACATGGGAAATGATTGCATTCACTCAATTACTTGGAAATTTACTCAATTACCTAGAAAACCAGGCTACAAATTGCTCTCTCTCCTTATTTTGATATTTTAATTCTGAGAGATTCTAGCCAACTTACTGTAGAAAAGGAAGATCTGGACACACATGGAATAGCAGAAGGGTTACTCTTGCCTGGTTGCCATGTCCTTGATCTGCAGCAGAGAATTACAATTAAGAAGTGGGAATGTGTAGCAAATCCTTCTGCAGCTTTTCCATAGCTACTAAAATAAATAACTGTTCAAGGTGTTACTAGCCAGAGGTATCTTTAGGTCAGCCATTGTTCTTAAGCAATAGCTTTTTGATGGCACATCCCATTTAGACCATAGTCAGTGTCCAACACAATTTAACTTGTGAAGTTCTCAGGAAAAAATTGCAGAATAGACCTGTCTGTGTGTATGGGCAAGTATGATGCAATGGAGTTTTTAAAGAACATGCGAACATACGAAATGAGCACAATATAGGTTATTCATTATCACAATAATACTTAAAAGAGGAGAGTAGTTATTAGCTACAGGGAACAAAAAAAAAAAAAAACCTTTAACTTGTAGAGGACCTGCTAATTTTTGTGGCATTGACAGAAAGCCATCTCTTAGAGCTGGGAGTAGCCTGCAAGACACGCACTAATTGCTGCCATGTAAATGAGCCTTTGAATTACAACTCTGTAACATACTTAATGTTCTTACCTTGTTAATATTATCTTGACAACAGTCTATACGTTTCTTTCTTTGTATGATATTGTTGATTTTTGTTATCACTGCATGGTACTTTTAAAACAAAAAAGACTTTAGCAAGGTTCATAAAGTTTATTTAGGGTTATAGCTCAATATTCTCAAGATAAAAGCTATCCCTGATATCCTATATAAGTCTTGTAACTTATGCAGCTGGGAGAGCTGCAGTTTAGGAAAAAAAAACTGAACAATTTTTCCAGTCCCTGAAAATTTATATTCTGTGCATTTCTATTCTATCAAATATTTGATTTGTTTCCATTCTATGAAAATATTCAAGGAAACTCTCCAGTTGTGTACTTCCTATCTCTTTCTGCCATATCATTTTGTGGTTGAGGCCCTAGGGCAACTTTTCATACTTTCTCAAATGTCATACTTTCAATGACATATCATAAATGTTTAAGTGTGTTCAGAACTTGAAGACCAGACAGTGAATGAGCCAGCTTTAAATATGTTAGCAATTTGAACTCACTGCAAGGAATTAAGAGCCTAATTTTGAGCTACTGATGCTCACATCCTAAATGGCATTTACTTCCTATTTACCGCTTACTTCCTGCTTCTAATGAAATCAACGGCGTCTAAGAATGTAAAGCATCTCACAAGAACAAGTTCTTATTTACTTACCACCTACTAAGCTGCTGGAGTGGGTCATAATTATTAAATTAAATCCCCTGTTTGTAATTTCTATTAATTTTAGGACCATCAAGCAAAGATCCAATTTGAATTATCTACTCATGTTTCCTTATGCTGCCACGTGGTTTAAATTACAGCTCAGCGTGCAACTGCCTAAGTGTAAAGGGATTTTCTTAGTCAGCATCATGATGTATTGATTTGTGATATGCTGTATAAATAATAATTGTTAAATTTTTGGTAATTGACTTAATGTAATACTAGACAAAATAATTCTCTTTTTAATATATACATAGATGAAAAGGGGCTGAAATATCTAATGTTTCAACATTATTGAAAATTGTAACTAGAAAAATAATTTTAAAACTTCATTACAGAAAATTTCATCTAGAATTAACTTGCCGTGTGTGAAACAATGCACAATGAACAGAATTCATATTCTGCATGCAATATTAGGCAGGAATTGTCATCAAGCATCGATTTTCCTCTTGCAAGCCACGTTCACTCCTCTTTATACTGGTGCAAGTCTGAATCAATCCTCTGATGCAAACAGATTACATGGATTTAAACTTGTGTTGCTGGAAGAAGAATTTTGATATGTTTGCTTTTGTTGGTCTGCAATGAAAAATTGTATTTTCAAATGTGTTCAACATATGAACATTAGTTCATAATACTTAATATGATTTATTCCATTGAAGAAGTCTTCCTATTATGAAATAAATATTTTTTCTGCTATCAATAATCTATTTTTCTCCAATTTTTAGTAAAAGTAACAAAGATCAGTATAGATTTTTTTTTCAGAAGTTCAAAATCTGCTTTTCACCGAATCACAGAATCATAGGGATTGGAAGGGATCTCTGGCTATCAAATCTTTCTGTTTTGTTTCTTCACATATAGAAAGCCTAAATGTAGTGTTTTGTTAAATGTACTCAAACATTTAGGACATAAAAAAAAATCCAATGTTATGTTTCAAAATGATATATTCGGCCATTGGCTTTGGTGCAATATAAATATCAAGACCAATAAAATTATAAATGATGTAAGGAAAAAGATGTACATGCACACACCATACATACACCTGTTCAAAAGTAAGAAAATGACATGCTTTTGCCGTTTTAATCTTTATGTAAGAAACTTCTGTAGCTGAGTGCATATTTCATGGTAAAACAGTAAAGATAGATATGCTACTTTTATTTCTTTTTTATTTTCTTTGTGTTGCATTCTTGAACATGTGTTCTGCACTTTGAAGAGCCATCGAGCATATCTGCATTAGTTTTGGAATAGGTACGTGAAAGATTACATCTGTCTTTGACACTGATTGCCTCTATTTTTATATTGTTTACTTTTCTTTCCATACTTTACAGTATTACGAATAGATATAATAACCCAATAAGTGTTACTGTTATACTCCTGTAACTCTTACTCCCTGACCTAAAATCTTTCTCGTACTGTGTAAGGAAAGATTAATTTGTAATTTTATATGCTTACTTATATCCCACAGAGATCAAAGTAGACTAAATATGTTAAAATTTGAGCCTAAATTGTAAAAATTAAACATACTTTTCCATATGCTGCTTCCTCCAGTGAATATTCTAGTATTTAATAGAAAAAGTTGGTTTACTTTAGTGCTTAGTCGAGCATGTATGAAAGAAAAAGCGAGTTTAGCGCCATTAATTGTAAGGAGTGGCTTTTATTACCAGCGATAATATGAAATCCTAAAATAATATTTAGCACTGTGTATTGTGCATGCACTACAGAATTATTCTTCAGTGAAAGCTTTGGCATATCAAATGTACAAATATTAAAAATTCCATGATGTAATTAAGCAAAAAAAAGGAATTCTTGAGATGGCATACACCTGGATGACATTGTAAGGTTATAATGAATGCTGTTAGCAATATGAAGTATTACTCACTGATGTATCACCCCCAGATAGAAACTGAAGAGAGCTGCAGAAGCTCTCTAAAGGGACATTGCAGGGTGAGATGCATTTCTCTAAGTTTAACCACCTAAAAATTAAGGGTTTATCCTAAGATAGTATTATAAGCTCCTTATATTGCCAATAGAGAAACACAAGCTATTGCATCTACTTTTCCTTACAGTAGCTTTCAGTGTATTCCTCTTTTCTTTTAATACTTGTGATAGTTTTACATAAAATAATAATTTAGGGAAACATGTCAGGAGATTTTGGTTATATTCTAAAGCTGTTTTGTATTTAAGGAGTTCTGTGAAAGCAAGAGGAATTTCGGGCAGCCTGGTCTAGTGTTTGGCGACCCTGCACATAGCAGGAGTTTGGAACTAGGTGATCATCGTGGTTCCTTTCAATCCAGGCCTTTCTACGATTCTATCATACAAATATCATGGACTTAAAAGTGAAACATGGCCTCAGAATTGAAGTCGTCTACTGATGCAAAGATATTTATATTGTATGCCCTAAGTCATCACCCTTTTCATGTCGTGTAGTAGATATTAGTTGTGTACTGTTGTATGAAACTTCTGTACATTTAACACAGTGTAGAAAAAAAGAGACTAAAATTGATTTGGATAGTATTAAATCATGTGTATAATCATTTTTGTTCCAGAATTCAATACATAAAAGTCATATCAGAGACTCAAAATACAGAATCTCATACATAATTTTAATCCCTCACACTGTGCTGTAGGTTACAGGTCTGGAAATATGTAGTTTTCTAAGAGTGTGTTCATTTTTCATTGCTTTTAAATCCAGGACTGTTAATAGTAATCATTTTGCTGAGTTATTGTGGAATATCCTGCATGAGAACTAACTGAATTACAAATTGTGTTTACAAAACGATGGAGGGAGCTCAGGGATTAATGACAGGTGAAAAGCATGTAATGCATACTGGCTTTCCATCTGTGACTGCATACGTAAACAGTGCCAAACTGAAAACTGGACAGCATGCCATAGGTGAGAAAACAAAGTGTGACATGAGTTTATTTTTACCCAGAGAACTGTTACATGCCACAAAACACTTGAATTCCTACTATAAAATAGCTGTTTTATACAAACATGTGTATGTCGTATACGTATATACAAACATATATATTGTTTGTTTGGAAATATTGTATCTTAATTACAGAGACAATCTTGTGTAACTGTAACATCTGTACAACTTAGGTATATAGTACTGTGCATGTTTTTCAGATGCCAAATGACAAAAATGTTTGCAAAGCCTGCTGACTTTCTAATGCACTGAAATCCCTCAATACATTGCATGGAGATTACAAGAAGGACACATATTGAGATCTGTGTGTCTATTTATTTTTAAAGCTATCCATCTCTCAACAACAAAAAATAAGACTGTGCTATTGAAGAGCCTGAAATGCTTTATGCTTTGCTGCTGCAAATTTAGTCAGCAAAGGCAGCTCAACTCATCTAAAACTCATTTCTGAGTTGTGCTGACATTAATGAAACCAACAATGATACTTGTGTAAAAATAATAACAGAAAGAAGGTTTTTATTTTAAGCTTCATTTAAAATAAATATTTTTAAAATATAAACAGTTTGTGGTTAGAGCAATTAAAAATGTCATCAAAATTTAAAATAAAAATACTTCATGTATCTGTGGATCACAGGCAGACTAAATTTGTTACAATAAGTGATAAAAAAATATATATATAATTTATTTCAGCAAGACATAAAATGTGTTCTAAAGATGATATACTGCATGTGCCCTCACTTTTGGCCTGGTTTATTGCAATGTGGTTGTGACATTTTATTTTTTTAATTCAAATTTCAGATCCTGTGTCTGTCCAGAGGTTTGTTACATCTACAACAACTGTAGAACAACTAAGGGACTTTCTAGAGATCCCTGATGTATACATCTGGCAAATGCTTGCAATTGATGCTGACAAGGTAGTTTGCCTTCTTGGGATCACTTTTAAGGAAGGAAGAACTCAGAGGTTAGTAGTTTGATTGTCCTATGAAGGCTGAAATAAAGAGGAAAAAAAGGGCATAAGAGTCATTGTTGTCTATACATTGTTGTCTATACATTGTTGTCTTAAGTGTTGTACCCAACACTTAAGATGGAGGATGCTGGAAATCTTGTCTGTGAAGTTCTTGATCATACCACTTTTTCAGGGATAACTGGGAGCAAATGAAAAGGGAATTCTGAGGATGAAAAGGAAAGAGAAATGAAATTCAAGACAGATAAACCCATAGAGGAGAATGGAAAGGAGAGAGGTTGGAAAAGTTCATTGGTGAAGTAAGTGCCTAAATATGAGTACAATGGAAATATATATATGAGTATAAAGAGAATGTAATTGGATACAAGAATAAATTCAGAATTCCAGTTTAATGAGGTCACCTAGAACCTTTCTTATTGTAAAATATATCTATCAGCTTTCAGAGGAAGAAAAGAAGTAATTGTGCATAGATCATTTTGCCATTTTCACACAATTTATGAAGCCTACCCTTTTCCTAACTTTAATGATGTAGAATGTATGTTGGAGCTTCTCCTGAACACAATCTGCCTAACGTGAATCAAAAACAAGCCCTTCTGGTTTTGCAGTAGTGGCTATGTGATTACTTGAGGAAGTGTATCTCCCCATTTTCCTTTTAGTTTCTGCAGCCGTTGAGGAAATACAGTTGCATTCTCATTTTGTTTTTCTTCATATATCAGGAGCAAAGAATACCATGCATTCACTATGTGAAGAACTGTCACCTATCACTATGTCAAAGACACTTACCCTCTGATAATTCAAATTAAGCCATCAGATAAAGGAATGTCATCCTAAAAGAAAAATTCCCACTTAGCTTATCTAATTGGGTGTGCAAACTCCATTTTATCAGTAATGAGAATTGTCACCTAATGGTGTTCAGACTTCTTGCCCTAAGGATTAAACAGCAATCAGAGTTGTTGTTCATGCTGTTTGGACGTGTGAGTTGTCATGCAAATCGTCATGCAGATACAGTCTGAGGATGAAACAACCTCAGTGATGACATGAAACTTGAAAATCTCATTTAAAACTTTTGGTGTTGCTTTACTCAGCTTCATTGCCTAAACAACAGTATGCATATTTAAAGGGTTGATTAAAAAGTAATGCTTCCTATTGAAGAGTAGCATATTGGCAACTGGTGGTAACTATGTTAAAAATATTCTTCTGCAGCTAAGAATTTGCTTTATCAAGTGGTGTTATTGTGCTCTTTCTTCTAGTTTTCATGGAAATAAATAGGAAGCAATATTTTTGAAGTGATCTACATACTACTACAAATATTGGACCTTGTCTTGGTTTTGTACTGTTGTGATAGGGAGTTTTTTTGTCTATAATTAAAGACTTAAACCTGTTTTGTCTTCACTGTAGCTGTTAGTAAATATGTATCTTAAAAAAAAATAATTCTAAATTTATTGTTTAGAATTGATCTGTTATTGCTGATCTTTAATGGAATTTTTACTATCGCTTTTGTTGGTGTATTTTTATATATGTAATGTACCTATACATGCAAATATATAATATCACAGAATCACAGAATTGTAGGGCCTGTTTATCAGTGACGTAAAGATACTTTTACATTTGTATATATGTAAGAGTCAGAAAACCTGCAGTTCAGAAAGCCCCAAATTTTATGTTTCTTCCCATTCTTTTATGGATTTTCAGCCCTTAAAAATCTGAACTAAAGTTTCAGCTGTTGATGCTCAAAAAAGGTAGTATTTACAAGCTCTCTATTTTCAGATGAGTACAGCTAAGCAGATAATGAAGGGTGAAATCTGCAAACATTTATTAAAGTGAAACATTGCATTTTACATGGCAATACTCTAACTCATTTTGTGCTCACTTTGCAAGAATATTATAGGAAATTAACTTACTGAGTGGCTGCTTAAAATGTGTTTTTACTAAATAGTGGATTATACCAGTGAAAGCCATAGTTGAAGTTTTAATATGCAATTATTGAAAATGAACAATAAGTTATTAGTTTTAATTTCTTTTCTGCCCTGCAGAGAATGAAAAGTTTGGCTGCTTGTTGTATGCTAGCTGCAATACTTTACCTCTAATCTCCTGTTCTTTTCCCTTTATAGTCATGTATCATCAGCATCATCAGATACACAGTGTGTATCAAATACACAATCTGCAAACATGTTATGTATTCATAGCTTAATGAATAGTCAAAATGGTCTTGCAATATGGCCAAACATTGGCAGAAATATCTGTAGAATGGCAAATTTACAAAGTAACACTGTTTGTGTAAGACTTGTATTCAAGAGAAGACCTGTTTCAGCTTGTTACTGTAAATAAATCATATAATATCTAAACTGAAATAATCTTCACTGTCTCTAGTTATTCTATACTTGTAATAAACAGCTCATTAACTCCATTACTACCAAGTTTAATTACAAAGTTTGGGAAATGTTAATGAGTAAATAGATAGTATTAATGCACTATAAATTTTTTAACTAATCCCAGATTTCTTTTCAGAGCTGTATCCTGCGCTACATTTGAGACTCAAGCAGATGACGGTTACCTTATGAACACCCAAATCAAGGCCTGTAGATCTTATGCTCATATGACTAAGAGCTATTGTTCTTCAGGTGCTTTGTAGCCTGCGTGTCAGCTTCACTGGGTCACAAGTGGCTGCACACCATGCAGCAAATATGTGTGTGCAAAGGACTTGAGCAAGAAGGCAGGCTCCATTGGTGCAAAGTATCTAATGGACTCTTCCTCACCTTGAGCTACTCAGTGCGCCACTGCCTTTCTCAGCTGAAAGGAAAATGCTCTTTCACAACTGTTCAAAAAGGAAGAAAGAAAGCTATAATAAATTATTAACTGTGAATTATTCCCTCAACTCTATGGCTCAGTCATTGCTGCCCCAGTTTTCTTGCACATGAAGCATAAAATATCAACCCTGTCCTCCAAGCATTTCTTGGTAGAAATTGGCAAGATGGCTAATGTAAGAACTAGGCCTTGCAAGGTAGCATATTTTGGCATATAATATGTAATTTCTCAGTTTTATTTTTACAGCATCTTGTTTTATTTCTCTTGAACAGAATTGGGAGATTTACACATGACTTTAAGGGGAGTAGAAAAAGGCCTAGAGTTTCTCTGATGTGGGATGATCTGGTTAGATGTATGTACCACCAGTGAAACATTCACACTACCATCATACTTGGTACAGTGGTCTTATAATAAAATTAGCAGTGCAGCAGTCTTTTGAGATGCTCATTCAGTGAAGCTTACAGGAGCAGCATGACTTTGCACAGAGCCCAAAAGTCTGAACAGAATCTAAAATCTGTAAGCTTGGTACAGCTATATCAACCAATGCAGAGATTTTGCTGGCTACTGCACTGCATTTTTAGCCTATACTTGAATAAGTTTTTTTATTGAACTAAGATTAGCTTCACAAAGTAACTCAGATGTTTTCAGGATAAATTAAACTCATACTGTCTTGCCTCATATCACTTGTCCTTACCCATTCACAGTGGAAATTTGTCAGGGCAAAAAGTGCTTTGCTCTTTTATTATGTGTCTGTCCAACAATAGAGTCCGTTATCTCTGTCTTGCAAATACAGAGAATGAAATAAGAAAGGCACATTATCTTTGGAAAATAGGACAGTAAAGAAGTGTCAGAAGTTATATTTGACTCTGTATCTTATGAGTCCCAAAGCAGTTTCACTTTGCTAGACTGTGTGTGTTCCCAATGTCTACTTGTGTATCTATATTTGTACAGATTTATTCCTCTGTCTTTCTTCAGAGTAAAATAAATGTTTATTCTAATTGATCATTACCAGATATAAAGTGATAAATAGATTTGGTAACATTCTATTACTGAGAAGAATATTTGCAGTTCGTTTGTAAGCACGGAGAATGAACTAGGTGAGTGAAACACTCTGGAGGAAAAGTTGTTCACTTATACAGATATTTAAATGCATATATCTGTTTAGTTCAATGCATTTTGTGTCAAACTTCTTCAGTGTGACACTAATAACAAAAAAGTATTGGCTGGCAATATAACAAAAATGTCAGAGTCAATTAGGGTTGTTAGAAATCCATCCACTGTAGACATTTACTGAAATGTATTAATTTGGAGGAACATTAAGAAACTGCCAAGAAATAAGACGTATTTTAAGTCAGCTATGGAGTAAGTTGTTTTGACTGGATGTTTTCCTGTGTAAGATGTAGTATTTGATAGTTGTTAAAAGAAAAAAAAAAAATTGTACTTTGGGAATTTCTTTCATATTTGTATGAAAATAAAATCTTAGGCTAAAATAACAGCTTCCTAAGATTATTTTTTTTTTCTTCTCTATAATTTTAAATAATAGCATTTTATGACATCTAGAATTACAGTTTAATTTTGGTTTACATTTACAAGGTAGATTTTGAAAGTCTGTGTTATATTTAATGTTAATAACAATCGTGGTCCTGGAAAACACACTAGGAAATTATGTATGGGATGATCTACCTGCTAGAGCATCTTACATCCATTGGTTGGTGGAGCCTCAATGCAGAAACAAATATTACACCATACTGATCACTGATATTAGTCCTGAGTGAAACAGACATCTGTCAGATGGCCTTGGCTCCAAATGCTTCCTGAGCATTTCAGAAGGCGAGAGAAATTGTTCCAAATCTTTGTGCTGCACACTGACGTCCTTCACTCTTATGGCAAAACAGATGGAGGTACCAGTTCCACCATGTACTGAAGAGTGAGCCTGTTCCCTTAGTGTAGTATGTATGAGTCTGATCAGATGCCCTTCTTCCAGAGTCCAAGTGACAGAAAACGAGACAGAAGCAGAAATTTCCCATTGACCGAAGCTCCCTTGATGAACTGGTACAGAGAACAATATTTTTAAGCAAGAAGGCATATAAGCTACTAAAAGTAGTTCATATTCAAGTTTTGCCTACTTACTAACCCTTTATGTCCTTCCTACTGTCTTTCAGAAATGGTTGTCCTACTGTCAGTTTGGAAAGTTTTTTTAACTAAGTGCTCTCTGACACAAGCGGTGCAGGTTTAAGCTTGGCCCTTGGCAAACACTTTACCCAGTTGCTGGGAATAATGCCAAATACATCTATTTTTAAGATCCTTTTAGCTTTTTGCATATTCATTCTTCTGCTATTATCCTATTTCTTTTCATCTGGATCGAAAATTTTATTCGATTTTATTATTTTATTAGTTTATTTTTTTTTAGTCATTTCAAGCAAGTCAAAGGCAGAAAAAGAAGAATATTCACTCAAAATTCATTTTAACTCATTTCACAGTTAGGGATTTATTTCAAGGATTTTGGATTTATCCAGCTTGATGCTAAACATTTAAATGTCTCTACCTCTTTCTTCTTTGTAGCATGGAAAATAGAAATCCTCCCCCAAAATAAAAACTCTTAAGTATTCAATCTTCCTGCTATGTTTTCCCAGAGCTATGCTCTGTGACTTGTTGGCCAGCAAAATTCTCTTTGTTCTCTTATTTGTGAGATTAATACCCTTAATAAGTAAAGGACCTACATTAGCTTAGTTGCCTCAATTAGTTCCCAGGTAGTTAGCACTTTCCTAAGATGCTTCTGTATCTTCTCTTCTTATTTGTTAAGAAAAAAAAAAAAAGAAAAAAAAAAAAAGAAAAGAAAAGAAAAAGAAACACAAAGCATAAAGGAAAGCAAAGATACTACTCATTTTTGAAACTTTTCTTTTTCCCAGTTATACCTTGATAAATTTATCTTAGAGGAATCAAAATGAGATCAGTAATTGAAACATGAATCTACACTTATTCTCTAGGTTGAATATATTTCCATTGAGTTGGGTGAGTAGGTGGCTTCACAGGATATTTTGGTAATGCTATACTATAGTTAGGTTAAGTCCTTCTACACTGAGGGATATTCTCAGTGGATAGTATTAGAGTGTGTTTTCCTAATAGGGTCAGCAAAAGGAAGTTCAAACATGGTCTGAATAACTGGCCAAGAAAGCATGCTGAAGAATGCTTGACAAACTGGGGAAAATATTATCCCTGCAGGTTGTGAAGCAGATCTGAAGAGGCTTACTGCAACTGGAGCAGTCCCTAGGAGATGTAGCTCTGTTATCTGTAGCTCTGTGTCTGGGGAATGTCAGTAATTGTCAGTAGTCTTTCTCCCAAAGAGATCTGAGTGAGAATCAATTTTCCTATTCCCAAAGTACAACTGTGGGCTTTTTTAAAGAAATGAAACAAAATTATGTTTTCACAGCAACTTGCAGGGCAATTTTTTAGAAATTCAGAGGCTTTCCGTTCCTTCCTTGTTCTACTTGCGCTACATATGCATGATCAAGTTATTTGTTTGCATGAGGAAGAGTCTGGCCCTTGGTTCTACTCTGAACCTGAATGGTCTTGAAAACTTGGGGCTGCTGCATCTCTTAAGTGCAAATTCTAAGTATTCTATTAGGCAAGCTCCTTTTCTGCAACCAGAAGCTTCTAAAGTCAGTCTATAGCCATTCTCTCCATGTGACAGTAACCCAAAGAGAGATGCTACAATGAAAACATTTGTAAGGTGTTGATAGCTCAGTTATTGGAGATTCATTCTGTCTTGTGCAGATCCCACATAAACATTAGACTAATCCAGAATGGACGAGTATCTCACTTAAGACACTTTTCAGTGCAAAACTACTAAGCTTCACATATATTCCGATGAACATTAATGTATTCTGTTTCATGAGAATTCTGTTTTATGAGTACAGAGATGCACAAGGAATCTGCATTTTCAGTGCAAGAAAAACATTCTCACTGCTTTGCCCAGATTGCAAAACTGTTCAATTTCCTACAGATGTGCTTTAGAATTCCCTTTTTTTCCAAAACTTCTTTCACAAAGTCATTAGTTTGCATTTGGAAAAATTTAGGATTGGATATAAAGTGACAGAATGCTGCTGAAAGTTTGCCAGTGAAGTTGTTCTCATTTGGAAAAAGGTAGAATGAGACAAAAAAGGAGGAATGTAGGGCAGCTATAGGCTATATAATAAAAAACCAATGGTCATAGCTCATATCGCTGTTTCTTAAATGTGCTTATGATGTCAGGAGGTTTTAAGATACTAAAATGATGTAATATTTTTGTTCATTTTTTGGGGGGCAAAGAAGTGTGTTCTGATTGTTGTTGGGTTTTGTTGTTTTCCTTTATCTGAGTACATCTTAATTGCTGTTGTCAGGTGGCTAATACTGACACTGATGCTTTCAAAGCAAGTGCACATAATGCACATAAAGCAAGTGAAGTGTTTGACTTCCCAAATTCTTTGAACTTCCACTAACAACTCTTTAAGCTCTTCATACTTTGTCTGGTATTCTGACTGGGATGTGCTCAGTTTCTGCAAGAAAATGCAGATGTTGCATTAATGTCATTTAAATCTGTAGCAGAAGGTCACCTACCAGTTATGAGACGGATGGTGACACCTGAGGGATTGTGGTCTTTTATATATTTTTGTAGTAAAAGCCAGTTCAGTATGCCAAGAGACACAGTGACAAGTAGCTGGGAATCTTCTAATATATCTGCCAGTCTACTCTTAGATTTACATCCCAAGCATGTAATCATCCTATATGTTAATGTTACCAGAATGTTTTTAGAGGTGCCGAAAGTCTTCTATTTCAGCAGTGTAATTTCCAGAACCAATCAATTCTTGATAGTGGTGAGTAGATCACTGTTTCTCTTATACCAGCAGTAATAATCTCAACATCTAGCTTTTCTGCAGAGTCTGTCCTGGCAATTATTTAAACTGTATACTGAGCAAATACATTCTGCATAAGGCATTGCCAAAAAAGACCGGTTAGAGCACTCACTATGGATCCTGATGATACATATTTAGTTCTTTTTCACCTTCTTCTCACCTTGAGAACATTTGAATGCATCATTTTCCAAGAAAGTGATTTAACCATGAGAGTCTCTTTGGGTCTGCTTCTCAAATGTCTTAAATGTTTCACTTGTATAACAAATCTTTATCTGAGATGGTAACACTCCTCTCACCTTTCTAAGATCTAAAACCTGAAGTCAGTCTCTTGTCTCACTGTGTTTCAAGAGTTCAGTCAAAGAGAAACATTTTCCACAGGGCTAGGAAGGTATATATCCATACATTTTCCTTTGAGTAGGTACAGATACCAGCTCAGATCTATCTGACCAAGAAGGAATTTGAATGCCTTGCAGGTGAAAAAGAGCTATTAGATTATTCAGTGGTTGGATTAAGGGAGGAGAATGTAATGACACAGACAACTTCTCAGGATGGCTGCTTTATGCGTGCTTTTAGCATTTTGCCACTACCAATCTTTGAAACCCAGGTAAAGTGCTCTCATCAGTCCTTATTAATGCATAGGAGTACAGTGATCATCCATGATACACCATGAATGAATGTTCTTAGCTTTCTGATGGTTGTTATGTATAAGCACTGTTCCAAAAGCGTTAAGAGATGCATTTGTTGCAAATGCACATGGAGAGTACACAACACTATCAAATAGCCAGTGATACTATTTATCCCATTCCTTTCCTTGTGAGTTCCTCAGTACCCCTATGTTGCAATCATTGAGCAACTACATGAAGTAATTTTTGGCTTTAAGTTAAATAAAGCTTTCCCAAATAAATCACTATTTTCATGGATTTTTTTAAATATTAAAATGTATTAATACTAAAACAAGATAGATATTATTGTACTTTTGCTTAGATTTGCTAAGGTTTTGATTGTGTCCATACTTCCTAGGATACCTGTTCCTTGCCTAATCAAAAGATCTT
Organism: Lagopus leucura; assembly: GCF_019238085.1. Classification (NCBI taxonomy): domain Eukaryota; kingdom Metazoa; phylum Chordata; class Aves; order Galliformes; family Phasianidae; genus Lagopus; species Lagopus leucura. The sequence continues at coordinate 22,489,091 of NW_024962265.1, forward strand.
TTGAAAACATTATAAAATTGAATCCAGGAACCTCATGATGCATGAGAAAGAGAAAAATCAATAATGCAATGATGAGGCCTATTAAGTATTGATAATATTTCCTTAATGAAAGAAGGGAAGTAAGCACAGCATTTTCTTGGAAACGTGGTTAGGACTGTTGCAAGTGGGAATTCCCCAAGGCCTGCTGGGGTTTCCCTTCCTGAGAATACTTTCATGTCTGATACCAGAATTACTGTTTAATAGTTTGTGCCTCTACTCATGCATAGTTATTTTTCTGTAGATATAAAATAGGAGGCATTTACCACTGCCAGGAAGCATTTGTTGTGTTTTGATGGCACAATGCGTAATGCATTCATGTGGCTTCAGGAAATGTGCAGCTGCATGTCAGCCTTTATCCCATCCCTTTATGACATGCGGCTTGGGTAGGAGAAGATAAAACAGTGTTGCTTCCTTAGCACTCTTGATACATTTGTTCCTGATAAGTAGTATCTGCTTCTGTATTGTCAGCCTCATCCACTTATTTGAATTTCATAAACACAAATAACAGCGCATACCTGCCATTGTTAATGAAGTCTTTTTTGTACTCAACCTATGCAGCACCCCGTATCCTATGTATGGTTTAAACAACCTCTGCCAAGTCATCTTTTATCAAGGAGGTGAGCCAGATTTCTTTAATATGTCCAGAACTTAACAATATACCAATAATCCTTGTTTCTTAGTAAATTTCTTTGAAAAAAATCTACTTAGACGTGTAACTAAAATAAACACAAAAGTCTCACATTGTTTCTATGACCCCATACGGTGTTTAAATGGATTTTCATAGCTGCCCTACTTTGAATAAAGTTCTGACTCAGTTTTGTGTTTTTGTTTTTTTCTTTGGTACTACTTCAGCAAATGCCCCATATACATTTTAAATGAATAATATGGCCAGTTCAGTTCAACTTTTCAACTCTGGTTTTGTTTGTTTGTTTGTTTGTTTGTTTGTTTTGCATGAAATGCATTTCTTTGAAATGTGAAAACATCATGTAATATAAACCAGCAAAAGCAGTGTTAAGTCCAGCTTCTTTGGCCAGCCTCTGTGTTGATAGGAAAATATTAATATTAAGATACTTCTATTAGTCCCCCTTTCTGCTTCAGTTCATAGTTTCCAGCTGTTGCTTGGTATCTTGATCTCTCCTCTACAGCTTTACCATTCCTTGTGAAGAGATATTTTTCTCCTTGTCTCTATCTGTCCTCTATTTTTATATTATGAGAATGCTCCTGTTGCTATTTCAGTTCTGTTTTGCTCATCTTCCATGTATTGAGGCCACCTGATACGGGACTTCTGGCTTGGGAACAGTAAGTAGCATTGCTTGTGCTTGGATTTGAGTGACAATGTCTCTTCTGAGAAATTGGTTCTTTTTAAATGTACAACTGTTCTTTCTCTTATTAGTTCTCTTTTGAAGTACACATATCTGCAGCTCTCAGCAAAGTTATCAACTGCTGTTTTGAAAGTTTTGGTCTTTATTATTAGCTTTTTAATATATGAAGGGATCCTGTGTGAAGCTCTTTCTTGAAAAAAGCCACAAGGAATAACAGACTACTCCTACTTTTGAGACATTCTTTCCTGTCACTGTAAACTTAGACACAATAATTAAGGAAAAGACCACATCTGTAACTTACAAAATTTTTTAATAATTGCTTGTTTCCTAACTAAATTACAAGTTCATTTACATCCAACCGCCCTGTCATAGGCAGGGTTACTACTTACCAGATCAGACTGCCCAGGGCCTCATCCAACCTTGCCTTGGACACATCCAGGGATGGGGTATCCATAGATTCCCTGGGAAGCCTGTTCACGTTCCTCACCACTTTCTGAGTACTTCCATCTAACATCTAAGCTAAATCTACCCTCTTTTAGTTTGAAACTATGCCTCTTTGTTCTATCACTATTGGACTGTGTAAAAAGTTGTTTTTTCTCTTGCTTATAAGCTTTCCTCATATACTGGAAAGCCACAGTGAGGTCTCCTGAGAGCCTTCTCGTCTCCAGGCTGAACAAACTCAGCTCCATCCCTCTGATTATTTTTGTTGCCCTTCTCTGGATCTGCTCTAACAGCGCTGCACCCCTCCTGTACTGAGGTCCCCAGGCCTGGACACAGTACTCTAGATGGGGCTTTACAAGGACAAAATAGAGAGGGACCTCTCTCACCCTGCTTTTTGGTGCAACCTAGGATACTGTTGGTCTTCCGGGCTGCAGCAGTACACTCATGTCCAGCTTTTCATCCACCAGAACCCCCAAGTTCTCAGGGTTGCTAACAATGAGTTCTTCTCCCAATCTGTATGCATATCTGGGATTGCCCTGACAAAGCGCAACACCTTGCATCTGGCAGTGTTGAACCTCATGTGGACTCACTTTTCAAACTTATATATATTATTTTATTCAAATCTGAATTATTTGCATTATTTGCATTTTTATCAACTTTAGAAGATAAGAAACTTATTCTGGCATAGAACACTGAATTCGGAGGAAATCAGCTTTCCTACAAAATGACACAAGTGATGAATATCCACACTGTAGTTTCCAAAAATGAGTGCACTAGTTAGCTATCACACTGATTCACAAACAAATGATATATAATGAAGATAAATGACTCTATAACATAATCAAAAAATAATTTTAAGGAAAAAATGCTTTTAAAGAAAATGTATTTTTAAGAAAAAAAAAATCATCAATGTCATTGTCTGGCTTCTTTGGGAAAAATGGTAACCAGAAGACTAAAATATATGTATTTTTTAATGATTTGGGTGAACAATGCTTTACAAGGAACTTCTTGAAAGCAACAAATTTTTAACAAATGCATTTTTAAAAAGTCTTTTTCTAGATTTGTTTTCTGTTTCTAAATAAAAAAGAAGAACCACACCCATAATGAAGCATTTCAGATATCACTTTTCCCATAATGACATATTTGAACAGACCTAACACTCAGCATTTTAAATAAATGTCATCTTTACAAGAAACATTGGTCCAAACTGGTAACTACAGATCTTGAAGGAATTATGATTCCTGAGTCATATAATAATATGATAGAAGAGTTCTAGTAAGTAGCTTCCTGAAATTGTGACTAACTTCGAAGTTACATTATGTTTTATAAGATACTGCTGTTTCAGGGAGATTTTCTACAGGATCTAGACATCTGTAACAAGCTTTATATCAAAGAGTGCTTTTTACTTGTATATTGGGGATCAAAATATTATTTACTACTGGATCGGTATTTGAAATTGGCTCTCATAGTTTTGGCTAACTCCATGTGTCTTTTCTAGTAGTGAAAGAACTGTGTTTGCATAGCTGAGAAAAAAAAATCTTCAGCATCCAATTAAACACTCGTTTCAACACAGTTTATATTCATATATATATTTGGGTTCAGTTCTGAAGCCTGCTGCATATGTATGTATTAAGATACCAATGGACATCTTCTGCATTTTGTGCAAATGATTCTTTGCCAGATTCTGCATGTAAGATTGGTGAAGAAGGGAGCAGAGAAGAGGTAAAAGACAAACTTCTTTGTCATTCTGAGAGCTGAATGAGAAGAAGGGGTGTGAAGTCAAAGTTGTGTGACTGCTTAAGAGAGATTTTGTGAAATGACATGTCGAAGCAATCACTACAAAAAGGATAAAAATCCACACATGGAAGATGATTTATTTATTTTCTCAAAAACACTTGAACCACTGAGTGAATCAAATGTAATTCAATGAATTTGCAAATACATTTTCAGTCCATTGAAAATGACTGTCAATTGAAGATTATTTCATAAAACTGAATCACAAGGAAAGAGTACTTTGTGAAGATAAAAAAGTCAGATAAATAAAATCAAAAGACAAAGAATACCAACACAATTAGAAGAATATGAAAATGATGATAGATTTTTGCCAATTAAAAAAAAAAAAAAGCCTATTTCTTTGGCACTCATTGACAACTTGCCTGGTCAGTACATAGAAAAATGAGCTACTAACTTAAATAATACTTCTTCAATTCATGCAAACCATTTCAACTTGAAAAAAAAAATCATAAATATCATTCATAAGTGTTTTCTTATGAATAAAAAATTACAGATCTGTTCCTTTTCTCCACACATTTTTCACCCACATTTTATTTCAAAAGGATTATTTCAAGCTACCATTATCATATTAATATATTTAGCAATACATTATATTTTATTTCTTATAAAAGAAAAAATTTATATATATTCTTCTGTAAAGAACTTCTGTTAATTTTTCTTTATTTCTTGTCTTCAATTTGCACGTGAAGCATGAGAAGCTTATAAAATAATAATTATCTGCTCAATAAGAAAGATTATTTATCAACAGTAGAATTACTGAAAACATAAAGACATTTGTCTCTCCCTTTTGTTTTTTTCTCTGTTCAAATTCTCTAGCAAGAACTGAGTTGATGTCTACATGGTTGTAATGCTATTGCATCTTTCATTTGCAGATCATAAGATTAAATGTTGATTTGACCTATACTCAAAACTCCAGAATATACATGCAAACTGGGTTTGCAAAAAAATATGGTATCAGATTAAGTTTATATCTTTTAATGTCAAACTAGATCATTTTCAAGACACAGGAAATAGTCTACTGAAATTTACATATTATGCTTACTTTATATCATGACTATTATATAGTAATTCTTCTGATATTTATATGCTCACATATAAATCATCTGAAATGACATCACTTGGAAAGTTTTTAGTTTAGCTACAAATTGTAAATATTAATAGAGGCACTGTAAAGTGGTTGTGTACTTGCTAAAGAGTAGACTCAAATACAGTAAGATAGAAGAAGACTGCCAGTGGAAGTTCCTGGTTTTAGTCATGAGGAAATGTCAGTGAGCTTCTCTAGTTTTGACCTTTGAAAAATAGTAGAAGTACAAAATTCATATCCAGACAACAACAACAAAAAATGTAGATGGCTCTAATTTAGACTTAAAAAAAAAAGTAACAACATGAAATGCATAGGACTACTTACATAATAAAAACAATCAACTTTTTTTTTTTTTTACAAAGAAAAAACATCAGTTTGACATATTGAAGCATCAAACTGAAATACTCATCCAGAAACCTAATTTATGTCATGAGAGGACTATTTATATCTTCCCATTTCCATCCAAATGCCCCTTTAAACTACATCTCATTCTGTCCCTCTGCATTGAAACCAGAGTTCCCATTGTAGAAGTCACATAGGACACAGACACTCCTGGAAGATGAAAAATAACAGATTTAAATGCCTTCATATTTTGAGTATCTGCACAAAAATAGTCATTTTTACTGCCCTTTTAAAACTACTGAGTCTTGTTCTGTGAAGTCATTATACTACATAGAGGAGGCCAAATTCTAGTCTCTTACAGAGCTCCAAACTTCAAAGATGAGCTTTGTTCAGCATTACCTACTGGCTGGCAAAATGTGTCTCCCTACTATATGCAGGAGTTTTCACGAAGGGAATTTGCCAGCATATATTTCAGATATCTATATTTCAGATATCAATATTGTTACAGTGAGGCACTGTGCTTCAGATGAGGCCATAAATAATTGCTCGGATAACCCAGCTTCCTGAAGTGCCTTTCAGCAGTTGTAGGTAGTTGTGCAAGTGCTCCTAGTCTCTTTCAAAGAAACTGGGCCAGATGAGGGTAAAAAGAATATATTTGAAATTAATGTTTCTCTTGAATGAGATGGACTCAAAAGTTCAGAATAGGCCACATTTTTGTGATGCAGAAGGTTTGGCAATAACTGATCTGTTTGGCAATAACTGATGTTTAATCATTTCTGCCTCTCCACCCCTTGCTATTCAGTTCTTGCCCAGCTCCACAGCTTGTTGCTCAGTGTATTGTAAGGTTATTGGTAACCGCAGTCATTACCATGATCTAGTTTCATACATCCGTACTGATCTGAGTTACGCTCAGCACTGCAATACAGTTGAAATAAAACTGTTGTTTTTAATCTGGGTCTGCTTTACAATTAGTTCAGAGAGAAGTGCTGCAAGCCATTGAGCTGATGCAATGTAAGCAATGGTCTGCCATGGCATGGAAGTGAAAGCACTCTACAGTATCTCAAAGAATGGTTGAGGTTAGAGACCTCTGTAGGCTATCTGATCCAAACCTTGCTCAAGCAGGGTCACCTGCAGACAGATGGATTTTGAATATCTCCAGTATAGGAAACTCCACCATCTCTTTAGGCAACCTGTGCCAGTGATCTGTCACCTCACAGTAAAAAATTTCAGACTTCAATGTAATTAAATATTTTGAGTAATGAAAGGCTGCTCTAAATTAGATCCGTAAAGCAATTTTAAAAGTTTGTAACTGGCTTCCAGCACATGTTTTACAGTTAAGGATGCCAAGCCTCTCTGTCTGTGTAGCTGTGCCTCTGTCAGTCTCTCTAGATACACCTGTATTAATAAATTCAAGTATGCTGAGAATACTTCCTGGCATGAAAATATGATCATTCTTGCTTTGGCAACTCTCAGTATATTCCATGAAAATAACTTGGCTTGTTTCAACCTATTGCTGTCCTTTGGCACCGCCCCAGTTTATTCTGTCATCCAGAGCAGTGCAGAAGCATACCCAGTGGGCAGTCTGCCTTCAGCTACCCAGTCTTGGCAATTTGCTCATGTAGGTGCCAGCCATGCTGTGCGTGATCTCAGTGCTAGTGGGCTATGTGTGCAGGGTATCTGAACGTGTGCTCAACATTGTCACCTGAGCTGTAGCGCTTGAAGCTGCTTCACACTCCCTTTACTCCAAGCTGGGTGTGTGATGTCTCTTAGGATGCCAGCGCAGGCACGGATGCTGAAACTAGCTCTTTGCTTCTTCTCCTATTTCCTGGAATATTTTCACTACCTCTTTCCTTTTAGAGTTTAGATTGGGTTTTGTTTGTATTTTTGCTTCTCTGAATGTTAGCCCTTTGGGCATGAAAATCAATATATATATATTTTTTTAAATTATGTACAGGAGGGCAGATCATGTTGTGACTCAGACGCATAATAAACAAATCTGCTTGCTTAATTTTAAACAAGGTACATCTTTTGAATGTGATTTTTTTTTTTTTTAAATGTAGGAGAAAAAAAAGCTCTGAGCAAATATTTTTAATTGAAAATTGCAGTTGCTATCTGTGTTTCCCATGGATCTATTTCAGAAAACGGAAAATTGACTTTTCAGAAGAGCTGTATTTATTTTTAATTTCACCTGCATTCGAGACTTCATGCTGGCCTTCTTATTTGTGCCTTTCTCAATTTATATTCATTGTAGATCTGATTTGGGAAATCAATCACTAGCTTGAAATACTGATGAACTGATGAAATGATACTGATGTTTTGCTGAATGCCCTTTAAGCATGGTTATCCTTATGCATTAAATATGTATGCAATAGCATATAAATATGTAATTTAAGGATGTACATTAATAAAATAAGGTATTTCAATTTTAATGATATGATGACATTTATTGCTCTCTTAAGATCTGCAGGACACTGTAAAGAGTTTGAAGTTACAGTAATATAAAAGTGCTGTTTTATGAAGATCTAGTTAACAAAAAACAAGAACTGTATTAAAATAGTGTTTATAATTAAAAGAATCTCTTTAAATTCCTGTTTTCATCATTACTTTGTTGAAGGTACAAATGGTTATTTACATAAAATGAGTTTACATCATAACTGACTGTAGTAAGAAATTACAGCTGTCAGCTTCTTGGATTTTTATTCATATCTTGCATATATCTTTGTATCACAGACATTTTTCTTTTGAGGTCCAAATAATTTTGCTTTGTTTTTCAACTTTTCTGAGTAAGTTATGTTATTTACACTTTTATCTGAGTTCCAAAAGAAATGAAATTCTCCCACACTAGTCTTTTCACTAACTTACTCAGTTCATCCAAGTGTTACATGATAACTTCCATTGTGGTGTTCCATGAAAAGTGAGCACATCAAATAGACATGCAGATACCAAACTACTGTTTATTCTTAGTGGAATTAGCTACTGATTGAGGTTAGCTGTGTCCTTTATTTCTCTTTCATACTGCAATAGCAAGGAAATGTAAGTTGCATATTTATTGACTGGCTGATTATGGGGTTGTGTGTATTTTAAAATGCAAACTTTTCCAAAAATGTTTGTGCCATAATCTGACAACTGTATTAGTGCAGTAGGAAATATTAAAAGTGTGGAATGTCCATGTCTACAGTATTTTTACAACAAAACCAGAAAATGTGATGTTCTATAGAGCAGGGAGTTATACATGCATGAAAACTGAGTATAACAACAATATATTTTTCTTCAGATCGTGTTCTGTTGTTGTTGTTGTGCTTTTTTTTTCCCTGCGGGCTTAATTTCTTGGGAGTGCCTTCTTTTTAAATCCATTTTATGCACAGTAAAAGCAGTAGAGAGACAACATGTTCTTTCTGAACAATTTTTGATACAAAATACAGTGCTTGTGAAAGGCTTAAAGTTGTCAAGTTTGAATGAAGATTTAAAATACTACAATAAAAATCACCCTGTGGATCATAAAATAACAGCACACTTTCAAAGGAATTTAATTTTAATGCTTATGGAAAGTATAAAATTGACTAGTATAGAACCAAAACTTACTTGTCACTGATTTTTCACAGAAAGACAGAAGCAAAATAGAAGTCCTTCCTGAAGAAACTGGTATCTCGTGGGCAAACCTTTCTGCACATTTTTTTCTCTCTGCAGAGTTGGCCAATGTGCCTGTTACTTGTACAGATCTGTAGCTATAGAAATTAAAAGAGAATTGTGCCAGGAAATTAAGTCAATAGGCTTGTACAGGCTGTCAAGCAAAAGTTCATCAACTATTGACTTTTCCCTTTTGATCACTCCACAGGGCCTGAAGGAGAAAAGTTCTGTGGTCACTTCTCTGTCATTCAGATAATGAAGCCATTCTGCACAGGACAATAAAAACACATATTTGTCTAGGAAATCAGGCTAAAATCTCACCGTTAACTTCTTCAGTTCCTCACAGAGACAAAAACTACTTCAATGCTTTGCTGAAGATATAGCTTTTCATTCTACACCTTTCAATCATTTGAGATTGCTGCATTTATATTATTTTCCTCAATTTCTAACACTGCAAGTGGGAAGAGTAAAACAATATCTTCAAGTAGTACTATTTATGCTTTCCAGAAACATTCAAACCACTTACCTGTTCACTAATTCAATAAAACTACGTAGGTTGGTCCAAAAGTGAGGATTGTTGATATAACTAGACAAGTAAGCATTTGTTAAAACATGCTGACTGACAGTGAAGAGATTAAAATGGGCTTGGATACCAAAACACTCTATTCGAGCATACATGCAGTTTTACATATTTCATGACCTCCAAGCCCCACAAGAAAGAAAACATAGTCCTGGAGGGAGGCTGAGTGGTCAGTGCAGCAGTTTCAGTCATTCAATATATGATCTGGGGCAGAGATGTAAATCCCATGTGCTCTCTCCCCAGATGACTCCAAACACCCTGTTTTGAAACAGGGAAGAGAATTTTGCCTCATTCACATTCTCCCTGTGTCTAACATCTGCGTGCTGCAGTATTCACACTCTGTGCTTCTTGATACCCTCATGACTTTTCTAGTGATCAACAGGTTGTTCATATTCCTATTCTCCATTCCTGTAACTGCGCTTTTCCCTTTTCATATAGGGCCAGTTAGGTTCTGTCTTTGTTTCAGCTGGGATGGAATTGTTTTCCTCAGAGTGTCTGGTATGATGCTTTGTTTTGGTTCTAGGAGAAAAACAGTGTTGATAACACACCAATGTTTATAGTTGCTGCTAAGCAGTGCTGTACAGAACTGAGGCCATTTGCAGTGAAGGGGTCAAGGACCTGGGAGGGAACAGAATTAGGACAGCTGATATAACCTGACTGAAAAGGATATTCCATACCATATGACATCATGAGAAAGGAGTTTTGAAGGGGATAGGAGTTATGCCTTTCTATTCCACTGCTTGGGCAGCTGGCTGGGCATCTGTTTGGGGGTGGTGAGCAATTGTGTGTGCATCACTCATTATATATGTTCTTATAGATATATATATATTATATATAATATATATTATATATATTATATATATTATATAAATATATGTATTTCTCATAATTATTATTCCTTTTTTTTTTTTTTCTCTATCTTAGTAAATAGTTTTATCTTTGAAGAAAAAAAGGAAAAAACAAAAACTGAAGAAGCAAAGCGGAGCATCATACCAGATACTCTGAAGAAAACAATTCTGTCCCAGCTGAAACTAAGACAGAATCATCTAATTCCAATCTCCCTGCTGCAGGCAGGGACAACCTGTATTAGCCCACGTCACTCTTTCAGAACCAAATTGACCAAAATTATGAAATGCTACAGAAGTTATCATTTTTAATTTGATTATTACCAGTACCCGTGACTATCAGTTAATTTTATTTTATATTTTGATATAAGCATGTACCCAGTGACAATTCTTAAAGACAATATAAATTATTTTCATATTCAGATTTTTTTCTGTGAATGTTCAATTCTGATTGCATATAAAAATAAATTTAAAAAAAAAAAAAAAGCAGACCTTGAGCACTGTTTTAATAAAAGAAGATCAATGCATAAAAGGAGGTATCTGCTAGGGTAAAACATTATTGTATCAATGCATGATACTGATATTACTTGTGTTTTTTACTTGTTTCTAGTTAGGTGGGCAATTATAACAGCATAATGCCTCAGATTAATATATATACTACTGTATTTCAGGATGGTGTATCACAGTATATCAGCATGTTGATTATATGGCTTTGGAATATTAAGATGGCATGTTTTATCTTGTGTGTATTTATTATCATAACAATATGCTGCAGGCTACTTGTTATACCATTGCCATTTGTACCACAATAGCTAAGGATCTTGTCAGGACTTGCATTATAAGTCCTTATTTTCTGGGGCTTATAACTCAACAATAAAACTTTGCTCCAGACTGAAAGCTGGCATGAAAGTTCTACGTTAAGGATCGTGTATTTTTTAACAAAAAAAGACAGTGTAAAATCAGAAAGCATTTTCCTAGGGGGTTATTTTCCTTTTACATTCTTTTCAAGAACATCTGATGGTGATTAAGTTAAGCAAAATTGGTCTATTTCTCTCCAAATGAGCACCAATTTCAATATGCTAAGGACAGCTGAATCACACTTTACGTAAAACTCATGCAGTCCACTGTAGATACGTTCAGTGTCCTCCACTCATTTTTTTGTTATTGACTGTATGTATTTATTTTTGCTGCTCAGTTTTCATGCATGTTCTAGGATGTGTAATTTGTAAAGATAAAGAATGAGATGAATTCACAAGTATTTGATTTGCCTTAGATGAAGTAACAGCTGTCAATTCATTAAAAAAAAAAAAAAAAAAGAAAGTAGAGATGAAGAAAAAAGGCAGAACTGAAGTAGGGAGGGAATATGAGGTAAGAGGTGAAGCATCTGTATGCATCGTGTAGGTAGGAGATTTGAAGGGAGGACTCAGGAAGGCAAGTGAGCAAAGAAGTGAGTGGTTTTCTACCGTGATTATGTGAACCAAAGGCAGCAGGAAAAAAGCTGTTGTGGATAAAAAGGAATAATTATCAAATAGCTGTGATGATTAACCTAACATTACTTAGATGCCTGCACAAGATTTTGAATAGCATGTTTCATTAATCTGAGTATGTGGATAAGTACTCATGCCTCTCTAGTTTGAGTTCACATAGTCAAGGACATACTACATCAGCTCTGAAGAGTATGTTCACTGCATGAAGTGCGTACCTCACTTAAACCCAGAGAGTTAACCGTACTTCTACAATTTGGGCCTTCAAGAAGTGGAATTAAACGCTTATAGGTGCCTAATTTCAGACAAATTTTAATTGTCTAATTTAGGAGCTTCTGGAACTCCCCCAGACATGGGAGACTCCAAGAAAGAAGATGACACTTGGGAAGATTGGCCTTTCCTTCCCCACCTCACCTCTGGCTCTTTTGGTAGCAGAATATCATTATGTTTTCTAGTTTTTGTGTTATCATACTGGAAATAAGGATATCGTTGTTTTTTGTTTGTTTGTTTTTTCTTTTTGCACTTATCACTAATTCATTTTAATAATGATACTTAGGAGAAAAAAAAAAAGCTAAATAAGTTAAAGATTTGAATAATGATAGCAGCAATGGGAACAAAGAGGAAGTGTGACACTGATAGTGACTGGTAGTGGAGCAATGGAATGAAATGAAAGTGCTATCACAGTGTGGGAAAGATTGTGCCTTTTCAAGTACTTTCATTCCTGAATCTCTAGCAAATCGTCACTTTTTTGTTGTTGTTCCATATTTTCTTCTTTTTGTTCTATCATATCTTGTTTTTTGTTGTATAGGAGCTGTGGTGGAGAAATAGTATAGTAGAAATGGGTATATAAATGTAAGAACAATAGAGTTTTTCATATGCTTTCCCAGTGTGTGGCTGCTCAGACTATTTGCATACAAACAGAAAGCGACAATTGATCTATCTATAGCCACAGCTTAATGATTTTAGAGCAAGCAGATTTTAAGGTCAGTGTTTAAGAGTGAAATCTGTAGTATGGATTTTAGATTCATTGCAGAAGCAATAAAAAGATAAATGTATATTTAATGAGTATAAAATATGCACATCAAAATATTTACTGTAGATTTCTCCATTATCCAATATATTAATTTCTACATAATTATTTTAAATAGAATATAAAATCCAGATGTGAAATTATGTGAGTTGTTAGTGAGAAAACAAACAAAGCTTCTGCATCAAAGGAATGACTGTGTTCTGAATTTTATTGCAGCATTAACTTTGTCAGTTGTGGAAAGAAAAAAAAAAAGAAGGAAGAAATAAAAAAGAAGAAAGAAAATGAACAAGCAATCTGGATAAATGCTGTTTTATTTTACATCTGTACTGGCTTTCCATTTTCTTTGAAATATCAGTATAACTAAACCTTTATTTCAGTAAAATAAAGTAACCAATAATATCTGGTGACAGCACCAACTTGTTTTCTTTTTTGTAGTTTCCCAAAATGAGGTTGTAGTTTATGTTAGAAGTATAAAGAACATCTGTTTTAAATAATATCCCCTGGCATTTGAATACCTTAAACTGAAACAATAAATTGAGGGGACGGTAAGGAGATAATAAATGATTTTTAAGAGGGAAAATGTATAGCATATCTATCCTATCGCTCACAGAAGTTGCAATTGATTGATATAGTCTCAGATTGACAACCTTTTCTGATCCCAGTTATATACATAAAAAAAAAAATCAAAATTCATAACATGTACAGCCATAAAAATTATCTCCAGATCCAAAAACTATCTTATAATTCCATAATCATTTTATAATTTAATGGTTTTAATAAGAAACTCCATTTATGAACACTATTTTTATCATTGCATTAACCTGGTTGATCATTCTTGATAATCACAACCAGAACCATGAAATACATGGCCACAAATTATACTCACAGGTATATTCTAAGAATCCAGACAAAAAGGAAGTGAATACCAGGACTGAATTCTTCAGCTGCAGAAGAAAATCCAGCACTCTAGCTCAGGGAGATTCAGTCACCTGATGAAGTACAAGTTCTGAAGCTATTCTTTATTTCTTCACAGAGCTTAGAGTCAGAACAAGGCATTTTTGACCCTCATATTTTACAAATGGAAAAGGTAAGAGCAATATATTATCTTCCTCAATTTCACTATTTTCACTCATTTTACTATGAATTATACTCTTGCACAAAAGCAGTAATAGTTTGGGATTAAACCCATGAAAAAATTTACGTATAGCAATTGTAAGCACTATACTGTTTCTTTAAAGCATTTTTCTGTGAAATGCAATCCGCCATCCTGGCTCCAGTGCTTAGGCTTCCAGCAAATGCCTCAAGAAAATTAGGTCCACAGAAATAAGACTGATCAAAGGAATAGGTGCTCATTTCTAGAGATAAAATCTGTAAAAGAATCCATAAAGCAGGCAGCAAAAGAGGCCATTGAGCTACCTAACGAGACACAGTGGAATCAGGGTTTGAACCCAGAAATGTAAGCCTCAATTACCAGATACTATTCAGAGTGCTCCTCACATTGGCTGCTTATTCCAGCCTCTCTGCCAGTGCATAGCTGGAAGAACTGAGGTTGTTTTTATGTCTTTCTCCTTTTCATCTATTTTCTCAGAAATTCCATTCAATAGATCAATAGCTTACCCATTCTGTGAGATTATGCTTACGTCTTTACCCTGCTTAAGGGGATTTGAACCTTAATTTTGTGCAGCTCCTGTGAATGCTCTAATTTCCAGACAATAATAGCTAAAATGTAATGAAATAAGTTTCTATTTGCACTTCCTGTTGAAACTGTCTTTTTTCTCCCCATGAAATAAACACACATCTTTTAGACAAGCAAACAGGAGCAGAAAAAAACTTCTTTCCAATATGCAGTACACTCCTTTGAATGCAAAAACTGGGGGCCAGAAAGTGATCACTACACTATGCTAAGCATTCAGTAGACTAGATAATCAAAGATTCTTTCCCTACCCACTAGCCTGTGAAGTCATGCTTAAATATTGAATACTGAACATGTAGTCATTTCCTACTGAGTGAAATAGCTTAGCCAGAAGGGGCTAGAGGCTGCAGAACAGAAACAAGACTGGTGTTTGCAACACTGGATCAGGTAAAGGGAGAAAAAGATGGAATGTGTTTTTATTTTTTTCATCTGAGATATTCTCAAAATCTGGGAAAGGGAATAAAGCAAGAAAAAGCAACATATCCTCTTGTGCCAGTAACACATTTTGTTTCAGCCATGAATGTTATGAATGCTATGAATGTTTACAAAATCTAACCTTGCAGACAATGTAGGGAAAAATAAACAAATAACTTTTCATTGCTGTCCATATATATATTTCTGGTAATATCTGAAAGCAATTTCTTCTCAGGGAAAGTTAAGGCACTCTACTATTCTAGCTGATGAACTTTTGGAATCTAAATTTTGGCATAGTCAGAGAATGTTTGAAAGGGACATTTGGAGGTCCTACTGTTCAACCTCCCCAGCTCAAGCAGAATCACCCAGAGCTGGTTGCTAAACAGTTATTGTAGATGTCTAAACCAGACTCAGGCATTTAAAGCAATTTTCTAAACAGATTTAGAATTTTATGTCTTTTTGTGGGTTTGTCCCACTCTGTTGCTTTTTTGAACACATCGCATACCGGTGAGTCCTTGCAGAGGAGCACTGTATTGTTCTCAAAGGGAGGAAATAAAAATAATAAATATAAGTGAACCATATATCAACTCAGAAATAACAAATATGTAGAAATAATTTATTTATATTCCATCACTTTGTTTCCTTATTCCATTTGATTTCTTTCATCCTAACAGATGGCCTATCAATTTGAAGCTATTCCATTGAAACACACATGAATCCGTACTGAAAAACTGTTATTGTGACATGAATTAAGAATTCACTGTTACCATGAAAAGGTTTTTGTTTTTGCTTTCCCCTCTGTAGTCCTCTGCTTTGATGTACTCTTTCCTAACAAAGTCAAGGTCAGAGTTTCAAACAGATTTTCTGACCCATGGTCAGAATAGTACAAAATAATACAGTAGCCAGTACCATTTTCAAAAAGCGCACTGTGAGCAGAGAACTCTCCAGATGATTGAAATGACAGCAGCACCCAGCACCATGTGGGAATGTGAGGACACTTAATTACAGGTTTGGTACTGAGATTGAGAGTACCAGACAACCAAAAATGTTCTGACTTTTTAGTGTATTTGAGATAGGAATAATAATGACAAATCATAGAATCATAGAATCATAGAATCACAGAATGGCTTGGGTTAGAAGAGACCTAAAGGATCACCAAGTTCCAACCCCCTTGTCACAGGCAGGGCTGCCTGCTGCTAGATCAGGTACTAGATAGCTTGCCAGGGCTCCTTCCAACCTGGCCTTGAAAATCTCTAGGGACGGTACTGCAAATTACAGTACAGCTTTTTGCCCACTACCTTGGAACAAAGCCTGCTGCCTTCTTGCCCATAATCAGTCACTGTAGCCTTAATTTCCACCTGGCTTCTGTTAGCTGCTCCAATAGTCATGGGAAGTCAGCTCACAGCCCAGCACTCAGCCACACTGAGGGGACACTGAAACATACAGATATTTAATAATGATAATGTCAGTGATGATGATTAAAGAGATACTAGTAGTAATAGTTGGAATGAAAGTAATGGTGCACGGACCATAATACTGCTTTTTTTTCAGGTATTCCGACCTTTTGATAGCCTGTAAACCTACTGATCAAACTTTGTGACAGTTTGAGTTGCTTCTTCTTGCTATTCCTTGATTTTCCAGATCCTCTTTTTCTCAGTACCTTTCACTATTCCTTATGAGCAAATGCTTAAGTTCAATTCAGTTCAAAGCTCAGAGCTTGTTTTCAGTTGGAAGAATTCAGCTACTGTTATTTTGCTATCTCAATTTAGTAAGATTCAGAAATCTTGATAATACCATACTACTTTTCAACTTTCAGCTATACTATGAGTGATGATGGTCCCTAAGCTATTTTTTACAGATGAGATGGGCATGCCTTAAATAATAAGAAGCAGGTGCTATACCCATGGCAACTGATCCAATGTGTAAAGACTTGGCACACAAATGTAATATAATATAATACAATATAATATAATATAATATAATATAATATAATATAATATAATATATATATTACAATGTGCATTGGTATGCAATTGCTGGCAAAGATCTCCAGGTTGAGGCAGTTTTACTTGATGGCTTTGGAAAAAAACATTAGAAAAGCTGCAATCATGAGTACGGTACAAAAATTGTTGTGCTAGCAAAATATTTACATTTTACCTTTACATTTTCTCTCTTATTTAAGACCTGCAGATTTTAATGCATGGTGTTCTCATATGAGATCTGAAAAACAGTATATTCCTATTTACCAAGCATAGTAAGTAATGATTTTATGTAATTTTCTGAGCCAGACTATTATTTTTCAAAGTAGATTTGAATTCCAACTGAACAAATAAGACTCAATGCTAACATATCACAGTATTACAATTAAAGTGGTTTTCATTGGCTGAAAACCAACAAGGATTCAATCTGATGTCCCACACTTCACATGTCACTTTTCCCTTCCCTTCCCTTCCCTTCCCTTCCCTTCCCTTCCCTTCCCTTCCCTTCCCTTCCCTTCCCTTCCCTTCCCTTCCCTTCCCTTCCCTTCCCTTCCCTTCCCTTCCCTTCCAATACAATTCTTACTCTGCAGCTAAAATTCTGTTACAGAACTGTGAGAAAAGCTAGGTAATAAAAGTAACAGATTAAGGACAGAATTATGTCACAGACAGTGACAAATTAGCAGTACTTAAAATATAGTACAATAATTTAGATTTAACGAAGCCTTGGAAATTCTCCACATTCTTTTGTCTCTTCACAATGCTTCTGTTATGAAGCTTTGCATTGTAGTGTTGTGTGTGGTTTATTTCCTCTTCATCAAAACAGAGCTTCAGTTTGAGACAGCAGCTCAGTAACTCATTAGGTAGTATGTAAACCAGAAAGGAGAGCCCATATTAGGAAAATATATATATATATATATATATATCAGGAAGGAAAGCAAATGTTTCATGATACAAACTACAACTTACAAGAAATATTTACATCTAGACTTATCATCAGTTCTTCCCAGCTATTTCAAAAACTTGTTCATGTTGTAGGAGGAACTGGCATCTTCTTGTTCAAGAATTTTCCACTGTCATTAACTACCAGCCTAGAATTGGAAAGATTTACTAAATAAAATCTGTTGGCTCAGAAAGCCCTTCAATCCAACTTTCTGTCTTTCCATCTTTCAAATGTAGTCATATGTTGGATATCTTTAGAAGATATATTTTCTTTTGGCATGAAAACTGTGGGAGAAAGAAGCAGTTTAAATAGATGAAAGTGTATGCTGCTATATTCATTCAAAAATTGCCATTTGAGGGTGAGCAAGAGACCATTCAGCCTGTTATTTTGTCTTTGTTTGTGGTGGCTTGTAAAGAATGCAATTAAAGAGGCCATAATACTTTTAATTGTGTTACAGTAGAGCAGTAGGCTTTTCACATCTGTTCCCATAGCAACAACAACACTGCAGAAACAAGTTGTTCAGGTTATAGCCTATGTCACACTGGTATTGGGAAGCTCTCCCTGTCAGGGAAATAACAGTAACTTTCTAGGCTTTAAAATGCACAATTTAGAATTGTGCTACTAAAAATGCATTGCTTAAAAGAGTTTTATTTTACTAAATGTGGATGAACTGTATTTGAGACATATATAGTTCTATTCATAAAAATAATTATAATTATAATATATATATATATATTTTTTAGTGACACTCTTTTAAAGAGAATTAATTTTGCTGGCTATAGACATTAGAGGTTTTAACATGACTTTGAATACAGATAACCATACTTTACCTGGAATGCTATAATAAACAATTCCTAATCAGGCTAAACTCTGGTTTAATTAAAATAGTGTGATCATTAGTAGTGTGTTTTGTACCGTTCTTCAGTACATAGATGAATGTTTATTGGTGACTTGCTTTTAAATAGTTGAGATGTTCATAATGTACAAGGTATAAGAAAGTAATCACTTTTCCTTACTAGAGTCACTATGTGAAATGAGGTTCTATTAAAAATTGCAATCCTTTCCTCATAAATATGACATTATTGCCAAATGTTTCAGCTATATTGTATTAGAAGTAAATAAGAGAAGTGTTGTGTTAGAGAAAAAAAAAAGAAAGGACTATGAATATACAAGGACATTCTCCTTCTTTCTTATGTGGAAATTCTCTACATTAAACATCAGGGATTAGTTGAAGTGCCTAATAGTTCAGTAAGATGTACCAAATTAGAATACATTATCTTTGCATCTCTGTACCACGGTAACAAATGCAATAGTTAAGAATGCAATATTGTTTTGAATATCACTTCTAATTTTCATACCTGCATAATAGTTCAAATAGTCCCTTTTAGGGAAAACTTTCCATATTATTCTGTGTCCAAATATTTATGTTTTTGAAGTTGTAATGACACTTCAGATATATTCACATCAATGAAGTATACACGCTCTTCTTTTTAAAAATATTAACTACATTTGCTTTAAAAGACCTCTCTAAACCCAGCAGAAATGTGAAATAAGGAATTTAAGGCTAAGTCCAAAGAGGGAGGTGAATTTACCCTGGCTACATAATTAGAAGGGTCAGCTGACAACTGTGAGACTTGTTCCATCCAGTGGGATGTTTTCATTAAGGCTACTGCCTTTTTTGATTGTAAGGAAAATTAAAATAAACAGTCAGTAGCTGAGAGCTGTGCCTTTCAAATATTACAGAGCTATAATTGAACCACATCAAGAATAAAAATAAGATTTCTAGGTATTTATTTATTTGTTTTTTAACAATTCCAGCTGATTAGCATAAGCATATTTCTCTTCAAGCTACTGAGTACTGAAAATCCAGTTCACAAGTGACAAGTCACTGGAAGCTGCATCTTTAGAAAAGGATACTTCATTGACACCTTCTGCTTAAACTTGGCCATATTTTCTGGTTTTGAAAAGCAACAAAGCTTTATGATTTAATGTACTGTAGTTATTTTCAGTTAGATGGTGAATTCCAATCAAAGAAACTTTTTTTTTCCTATTAAGTAAAAAAAAATAATAATGAAGAATTCAAATAAAATCTGTGTATAGATTCTCTTACCACTTCAGACTAACGCTGCCTTTCCTTTCTCAATATCAAACAAGGTGAACTGAAAACTGTTATTCTCAGAATAAGCACTCAGTTCTTATTCTGTGGTAAATCCAGATTTGTCCATTATAATACACTGACTTTCCAGCTCACCAGATGGTTTCACTGATGTGGGGGATGTGAATATGGGAAGAAGCAAAATAGACAGTTGTGCTGGTGGGAAGGCTGGAGGAAGATCATTGCAGAGACTAATGTTTGAACATCTTAATGCCAAATGCAATCCGCAGCTCTGAGGTTAAGTCTCTGAGCTCTCTATGCAACATACAGGCATGATAAGATTCCTGAGGAAAGTAGTCTGTGCCAGCTGCCATAGTATGCAGGAAGCCATTCAAGCTGCTGACTGTTCCTGGTGCGCCATTTCTTTTGCACATATATGTGTTTACACTTGTCATCCTTCAGGCTCCTCCCTCTGGTGGTTTTAGCCATACCATCAATGTGTCAGCTCTTCTCATTAATGACTCTTGCTCGTTACTGTCTCCCTGTTATGGTCTTTTTTTTAACCCTCACATAATTCTATAACTGGTCTGATTTGTTCGATGAAATCCAGCTTCCTGAGATTACTGTGTGTGCTTTTCAAACTATCTTCCCTGCCTCATGTCCTTGGCCATTGAAAATTTCCCTATATCTCATGGCTGACTACCAGAGTTAAAATTATTTCCCATGTTTTATCTCATTTTTTGCAGCTGTAGTCTTAACTGAGGATTGCTAAGTCCATTCTTTTTTCCATCTGTATTCTGGCTTTTCTCCTTTCCACCTTCCATTTTGACAGCTCTGTCCTACAAGAGGATCCTTTATGCTGGTCATGAGGGATTCTCACGAATGTGCCTTGTTTACTTCCCACTTCCCCACTGTTGCTGCCAATGGCCAGCCCTAACAAATCTTACTTTTTCTGCTGAACTGCTATGATAGAAATACCATCGTAGATATTGCTTTCTAGTTGGATCAGGCTACACTCAGGAGGAAAAAAATCATAGGTTACTTCTAATTATCACCCACAATTCCTGCACTGGCAATTCTTCAATAGATGCAGCAAAACAGATTTTCATGATGTATAAAAAGCAGTCTTCTGACACACTGCAGCTCCTCTGCCAATTCCAAGCTTTCTGCCAAACCACAAAGTACTAAAGCTGTTCAGGACTAAGATCTACAGATTTCTGAAATAACTGAAGTGCTTTGAATAACCTAGCAAACAAAACCAGAATCAGTTAGTTTTGAGGTAAACACTCAGGACATTTAAAGGAAGTTGGTCTAAACCATACAACATCTAAGTTATAATACAACTGAGAATGTGGCACACCAATGGGAATTTTCCAGAAGCTGTAAAAGTTTATCCCTTTACCAGTTCCCTCTTTTACTCAGAAAACCAAAAAGCAAAAGCCCCAGATATTATTAAGAACTTTGTGCCATTAATAATAAAATAGCAGATTGGAGGTGGGAAGCAACATAATCTAATAGCAGGAACAGAAGGAATAAACACTCTCAGAAGAAAAGTAGAAGACTTCGAGTTCACAATGTTGATGTTTTGTTGCAGGAGCAGCAGTTGATAGGGTCAAAAGATATTAATGACTGGAGAAAGCTTAAGAAGTTTTTTTTTTTTTTTTTTTTTTTTTTTACCAATATGGGCACACTAAAACATTTGCAAAATAAGTGGGCATGATAAAATAAGTCATTAGGAAGTTTCATTTTCTCTCAGTTCTGAGAGAAACTAGCACCCTCTTTACCATTATCCATGTTGTGAAGGAGAGATGAGGTGCGGGAGAGTTTATGGCTAAGTCCTTCAGCAGTAGCAGTCAAAGTAAAAGGCAAGTAAAGGGCAAGAATTGAGCTCACCATTTTCATTTTCCACATGGGATGTTATATATTACATTTGCATTTTATATGTTGCATGCAATTTTCTTGAGAGTATCCCTTCTGACATTTCTGCATGTGAGATAGTTGGGTATTTGTTCACTTGCATTATTTTTATCACCTTTAAATTATGGTAGATTATTGCTGACAGGAACATACAGATTTTAGCTGTAAAGCTGTTTTAAGCTGTAAGAGAGTACAGATAAAAGAGAGAGAGAAGCGAGGAAAGAAGATAGGAAGGATTAGAGGAGAGAAATCAGAAGAAACAGAGGGAGACATTAAGAAAGGCAATGAGTTAACATTTTTAATGAGCTTTTACTCCCTGTTTGTTCCCTAAATTTTGCAATAATGTCAAACTACATCAGAACCCTCAATCTTAGCTTCTTATCTTCAAATGACATATATCATGACTTAAATAATGTTCTCTAGGGATTCTAAAATCTGAAATAAAAATCAGTTCATACAGGAAAAATAAATTAAAATACTCTATGTATTTATCAAAGAGCTATCTTCTATCCTTTCACTTGGAAAAAATCTGCTTTGCCTTTGGTGTGCTTTAACCTGGCAGGCAGCTGGGTAGCAGACAGCTGTTTGCTCACTCCTCTCCCGGTGGGATGAGTGAGAGAACTGGAAGCAAAATAGAATTCAAGGGTTGAGATAAAAACTATTTTCTAAGACAAAAAAAGGAAAAAGGAAACAAAAATACTATAATAAGTATATAGATATATATATGTGTGTCCCCACTACAATTACATGCCACCCACCAAACAGGGCCCAGCTAACAATTCAACTGCCCTCTGACTGCTAGCAATGCAATGTCTCACCATCCGCTGACTGACACCCAGCCAATTCCCAAGCAGTGACCTGCCCCCCAGCCAAGTCTCTGCAGCTTTACAGCCCTCTCCATGATGCTTTACTTAGAAACTTCTTGTGTATATTTCAGTTAGACACAGATAAGTGCAAGACTGTCCAGGAGCACTCTGAATAAAACAAAGCAGAAAGAACATAGAAGTAGTGACTCAGTTTGAGTACTATGATGTCATATTTAATCTTTTCACTTTCACCCAAAGAAAATAATTATGATTCAGGTAAAACACTGTGTGTTTGACTGTTTTATATCGCTACATATACATGTTAACAACGTTTCTTCTGATAGAAAAACATCTTAGAGGCAGGAAATTGCTAATTAACAGTTTAATTGAAAGAGAAAGAGGAAAGAAAATCAAGGTTGAATTCATCTGGCTAAATACAGATGTTTGCTGAGTAAATATCTATATTTAAGCTGGTAGTTTAGACACCATAACTCATGCGGGCAAGCAGATTCTTCTAGAGCAAATTCGACTCTTCCTGATGATGGAATCATAGAATCACAGAATATAGATGTCTAAAATAAAGTGGAGAAATGGTACCTTAAGCTGCCTCTGTTCCTCCACTGATGACAAGGGGAAGTTAAATCAAATATATAGACATAGACATTAGAGTGGTTGGTGACCCTGTCCGTGGAAGTGGGGTTAAAAATAGATTATATTTGAGGTCTTTTTCAACACAGGCTATTCTATGATTCTATGATATGATGATATCGAAAGAGAAATTAGAGTATTTCTACCTAAGGTGTCACAATATCGAAACATTGGAAAAACATTCAAAATATTATTTGAAAGACAAGTGGGAAAAGATTTATTGGAATTGGAACAAAGCTGGTTTAGAGAGATTGCTTTGTGTCATTCTTCTGTCCCTGGAGAAAGTGTTCCCTTGTATTACTCAAAGAAGCAAAATTGGTTGCATCTGAAACTGGAAAGAGGTTTTTCTGTCTTAATTCAGATGAAGAAAACATGGAAGTTAGTTTATATAATCCTGAGGGATCTTCATCTGTCACTTCCCAATGCAATGTGGTTTTACCATTTTCAATTTGTTTTCATTTTGCAAACCTGTGTTCTTAAATGCAAACAGTACTTCATCTTTGAATCATATTTTGATAGAGCTGTCTCTAAATTATGTAAGAGAAAAAAAAATTCCGTTCCGATAAATAAAACTGCTGTAGTTACATTGCTGGTTATGTGAAGGTATCCTTCTGCTCAGTGTAGCACTCTAGAACACTCAAGAACTAGCTGTGTATAATATAGGCTACATGGGATAATTTGCTAGCCTACACCAGAGTCTCAAAGACAGTGTTATGGCCCTCAAAACTTGGAAAGCACTATATAGAGAAGTAAGGAATTAAGAAGATAACTGTTTCTTAAGAGAGTTTTGAGGTACAATTTAAAAACCAGGGTTTAGTGCATATACTGTATTAGGAAAAGCACTTGGTTGCATATCACAAATCCTAAAAATTCCCTGATGTACTCTGCCTGTGTCTTCAGTGAATCCCACAAGTGCATTAGGGAATGTGCTCATTCCCTTTTCACTTCACGGAAACTGCAATTCACTGAGCAAACAAAAATTACCAAAGGCCTTGAAGGAATTGCATCAATACCATTTACTGTTCCAGGATGAATAAAAGAGTACTTCTGACCTCTGTCTTAAAAGGTGGCGAACAGTTAGGGGAAAAGGACAGACATTAAAACTTGCAGAATTCCCCACTAGTCAGCAAACCTTTGCCTTCCAGACTTATGAAACAGCAGACTGATCATCTAAATCATCACAAGAATTCCCTTACTTTCTAACTCAGCAGTCACAGAATTACTATTAAACACACCTCTGGGAAACTTAAGGTTTATTGATGCATGCTTGATGTGCATTTTAAGTCCACCTCGTGGTACATGTCCAGAATATTGAGTGACTGATGCATTTTGAAAAAATATCTTCAAGACCAAGGTTTAGAGAGACAGAGATTTGCTTTTCAGTGTGATCAGTCAGAATCGACAGCAACATCTTTTCCATTAGGGGCCTGAAACCCACTCTGGCTAAAGTGCACAGCTGCAGTTTCCCTTGGCCATCTTTTGATGACTGTACCTTAAAAAGGAAGAAGATAGCTGAAATAGTGGGAAGATTTTTTTTTTCTCCATGCAGGACCCACAAGTGACATATCACAGCAACTAAATATATGCATAAACCTAGATACATATACGTAGATTTAAAAGTGCCATAAAAATTATATATTTCGTTTGAGTTTCAGATCAACATACTGCTTTGAGAATTAAACACTGCTTTGGTTGTGCTGATACCTGAAGTGTCAGTCAGCCTCCAGTCTCTATTTTCCTATTAGAAAGAGAATTTGCTAAGTGTTTTATGCTGAGGAGGATATCTGCATGGTTTGTGTGCCATCTGATATTTCAACCTCACTGTCTGCCACTGAGATGTTATTCTCCATGATGAAAGTATACCTACAGATTATCAGTATGACCAAAGTTAACTATTATGCAAGACAAGTATTGTTCCCTTTTTAATATATGTCATACACGACAATGTCAACCAAAAAAAGACCGAAACAGAACAGTTAACAAAACTATTCTTTAAAGGAATGTTAACAAGTATCCTTTATATCCTGTTTATTAAAAGAGCCATAAATATGGAGGAGCCTATGCACATTCCAAAACGTTCAGGCCATGGAAGGCTAAAGTCTCCTGGCCTCAAGTGCTGAACCATTAGAAAGAATGTAAGAAGAAAAACATGCTTGGATGCCAGAAACAGTGGCAGTGTGGATCCAAAGTTTTTGAGTCTGACACAGAATGCTTTATATCAGCCGCAGATATATTATGTTAGCAATGCTTCCTAGTTTTCCACTGTCTCCAGACGAAATACAGACATCCAGACTCACAGTAAAATACATAAACGTCAAAATATCCAATAGCACAGAGCTCTAGATTTTGCTAACCTCTTTCCTAACCTCTCCTGTCTTCACTTAAATACTTATAAATTATAAGGAAAAAAGAACAAATACTAGACAACAAACTTTTTATAGCAGCAGAAGAGAGTACACAGGTCTATCACCTTCATCATTCTTGAAATTCCAGTTGATGAACAGTTTCACAACTTGGCACAGGCAATACATGAATATTATTCTTCAACCCATACTACAACTGGATTGTCTGTGACTTGTGTTTTCCACCCTCTATGTCAAATGAAGAAAAGAAGACTTGTCTTAAAACAGATGACGCTTTTTGAGTGTTGCTTACAGGCACATTTGATAATAAGCATGTCAAAATGGGTCAAATTCTTGAACGCTGTCAGCAACATTTAAAGTTATAGGAGTTTACTGACCTACTGGAGTAAGGAGCAGAAATATTTCTGTATTTCCTCCCCAAAGGGGTGAAAATAAAAACACTAAGCGTATGTGTAATTTTCACTAGTGTTCATCTAACACCAGGAACAGTTTTTGAGAAGATGGTGAATGAAAAGTTGCATGTTTAGTGAAATATGAAAGCTATCGTAATGCAAAAATTTCAGAAAAATGAATTAATGGTGCACAATGATAAGGAAAAAAAGTGAATATGTGATACTATAAAGTATGTACAAATGTTTTTACATGTAAACCATCTGAATGTGAGAACTGAACAGCTTTTATAAGTCTGGTAAAGGACAGAATAAGGAAATTATAGCACATAACAGTATTTTATGATTGTTCTGCCTATTGTCATCTCTTGAATGTCAGCCCTAAATCACACAATGAACTTCTTCCAGGAGTCACATTCCAAGTCATGCTTGCAGCTACTACATCATCAGCTAACATTTCTAAATTAGTTTTCAAGGGAAAATGTACGTATGAGAAGTGTACACAGCTGTAGAGACTGATGAGGCAGAAAGTAGAAATATCAGAAGCTAGCAATGAATGAAGTGTTGAAGGTGTTTATTTTGCTCAAGGCAAAAAAAATATTGAATAAAACTGTTCAGCAAAACTTTTGAGCATTTCACATCTTCAGCAGTGTTACTGAATTTTGCTACTTTAAGAATTTGGTGAGATTGAATTTACTGAAGGATGATGAACTTTTATTCTGGATGACTTTGAGCATAATTCAAGAATCTATCTATAAGGTACAACACTTAATTTCTCTTGTTATTTTGTAAATTATCCTCTTTTTTTTTTTTTTTTTTTTTTTTAATGAAGATTTTTATGGAGGAAGTATTTACTGAAAGGCTCTAGAACAGCAACTAGACTGAGCCAATGCCAAAATAATTAGCGAACATAAGGATATCAGAAGTTGTTTTCCCATGTTTGTTTGCTTGTTTGTTTTTTTCTGGAAGGTTCTTTGGCTTATTTCTTAGTCATAGTTGGAAAAACTCTTTGTGTTTCCTTGTTTCATTGGTTACTTTCAGTGAATACAGCAGAAAATTGCAGAGGCTTTCCGCAGTGTCTGTAAAAAATGTATGTACTATTTTCTCAATAATACAATTAAACTTAGATGACAATGTAGCAGCTAATTGTTTTTAAACTGTACCAGATTATCTCTTGATTGTAACATAATTCAGTTACACATCAGAGATACACATCATGTTAAATACTTCATTAGCTACCCAACTTTCCTCCCTTCTAAATTTACTAATAATTTAATGAAAATAATTTTTTGAAGTATTTTAGAGTATCTAGGTGGATGTTTCACAAGGACTGTTTTCCAGATGGCTGGCTGACCTAGAAAAAAACTAGGTACTCATGTGGTTCTCAACCTTATTCCACTTCATAAGTGATCAGAAATTAGAGAGTCAGTGCAGGAGAAGGAAGGAATGGGCAGAGCTTTGGCTTCATTTTAGTTCTTGTCATGATCAACAAGGCAAGTGGGACAAACATTATGTCATCTAAAACAGATAGTGATCTTAGCAGCACCCACAGGCAGCTATGGCTCCCATAATATTTGTTGCTATGGAGCCAGGGAGAAACAGAGAGGGAGATGTGCTTTGGAGATGTTGTGTCTCCCAGATCACATTTGTCTGTGCTTTTTACAGGACAGAAGGTAGTTCAATAGGTAAAATTGTGGTCATGGAGATGTGTTTCTGGCACACATAGCTTCCGTAAAGCCTTTGAAACTAGGGCTTATTATTTCATTGCTGCTGTCTGGAGAGCTGGCTTCTGAGAGAGTGAACAGAAACAGATATGGACCTAGCAATTGCTTTTAGAATAAGACAAGAACATTGGAGGTTTGCAGCTGAAAGAAGAGAATGTTTAAATTCTTGACCGATGAAAGTGAGTGAAATCTGGAGAGATGACTCTGAGATGTGACACCAGGAATCAAAAGAAGTCAGAAAAAGTGAGAAATGCAATTAAGAATAGCTAAAAGATATAAACATTAGAAGTTAACAAACTGAGAATGGGCACTGGGGAATGTAGCAGACATTTGAAGATAAAAGGAGATGCTGAGGGAAGAGAACCCTTTGGGAAATTAAATATTATAGGCAGTACATTGGGGAGAGTTACTGCAATATGAGTAATTAAAATGTTGAATTTACATCTATAGAATAATTCAGGATAAATATGTAGCCAGACATGGGGAAGAGGCCCTCCTGATCAACTTGGGTTTACATCCATGATTCTGTCATCAAGCACCACAGTAAGTAGCCAGATTCATCCTTCTTTGATGGTCTGATTCTGAATATATTTTTCCAGAGCAAAGATTTAAAATTGAAGAAATATGATCTCTAATTTAACTTGTATGGAAAAAATGTGCTGCTAGTTGGACAGATCATCAACCTACTTCTGGCTGTTTCTCCTCATTGCTGCCATTCATCTCTGTATGATCTTACTCAGCAGATCTGAATCCTAAAATTTTCATCCACTTCAATCTCCTTCTCATCAAATTTTCCAGATCTACTCCTTGGCTTTTAACCTAGCTATCAATCTCCTTTTGCACAAAACCCCAGTTTCTTCAGGTTTGTTTATCTGTTTTATCCACATTTATTGGATTCAGGCACCATAAGTCTGGCTGCAAATACCTGAGCTCCTCTTCATCAGCATTCCTCTTCTCTTTGATTCTTAACCAGTTTTTTCACCTTTCTGGTGTATGCTTTTATCTCTCTGAAATAGAATTTTTGCTGTCTTCCATGTTTTCTTCCATTATTAATTTTTCTTAATTGTATTTGCCTTGATCAAGTAAAATTGAATCTTCCTTGTCCCTAACCCCTTCTTGTGATCCCAGTGATTCTTCTCTCTTAGTTTTCCTTTCTTTTGTCTTACTCACTAGTTTTCTAGTTCTCGTTAGTGAATATCTACAGGTAGTCTTCCTCAACTCTACCTCTTTTATCTCCAATTTTTCTTTCAATGCCATTTATTTCCTATTCTGTGTTTTAGTTCTTGTCACACATATATTTCCTTATTATAATCACTCAGATAATTCCTTTTCTGTAATCATAAAATTATAGAATCATGGAGTCTTTTGAGTTGGAAGGGACCTTTAAAGGTCATCCAGTCCAAATTCCTTGCAATGAGCAGGGACATCTACAGCTAGATCGGTACTCAGAGCCTAGTTAAGCCTGATCTTGAATGTCTCCAGGGATGGGGTTTTTAATCAATTCTCTGGGCAACCTCTTACAGTCCTTCACTACTCTAATCATAACAGACATTTTTCTTCTATCCAATTTGAATCTCCCCATTTTTTAGTTTGAAATCACTTTCCCCTGTCCTATCACAACAGACCCTGCTGAAGAATCTGTTCCCTTCTTTCTTATGGCCCCTCTTTAAAGGCTGATCAGGTCTCCTCAGTGCCTTCTCTTCTTCAGGTTGAAGTGCCCCCTCTCAGCCTGTCCTCATAACGCAGATGTTCCATCCCTTGGATCATTTTTGTGGCTCTTGTCTGGATGTGCTCCAACAGATCCATATCTCTTCTGTGCTGAGGACTCCACATCTGGATGTAGTACTCCAAATGAGGCTCCACCATGGCAGAGTAGAGGGGCAGGATCACCTCCCTCAACCCACTGACCAAATTTCTTTTCATGCAGCCCAGGATACAGTTGGCTTTCTGGCCTGCGAGGGTACATTGCTGGGTCATGTTCAGCTTACCATCCAGCTTACCATCCACCAGTACCCCCAAGTCCTTGTCAGCAGAACTGTGCTCCATCCTTACATCCTGCAGCTTGTACTGATAGAAGGCGTTGCCTTGACCCAAGTTTAAGATCTTGCACTGGTATCTGTTGAACCTCATAAAGCACACCTGAGCCCACAACTCAAATCAGTCTAGATCTAGATGGCATCCTGTCCTTCAGGTGTGTTGACTGCTCCACACAGCTTGGTGTCATCTGCAAACTTTCTGAATGTACACTTAATCCCATAGTCAGTGTCACTGATGATGAGGTGTCCGCCTGGGGGATACTAATCATCACTGATCTCCATCCAGACATTTTGCCATTGACCACGATTAATTAAACAGTTACCAAAAGCAAAAGAGAGACAGTAGATAGTAAAATATAAGATACTTAGATGGGATAGAAGATAAATGTCAGTGAATATAAAATCTCTGACAATTTAATAAGCCACTATAAAAATACACCTGAAAATTACCAAGTGAGACATTGGTAACACAGTTGTGAAAATTCTTGTAAGAACAAACAGCATCCACATCCTCACTTTCACATTCCTGGTGCCGGATTCCATGGTTTATGTTTCTTGTAGAAAAGGGTGCCCACATTTTTGCATGTCAAACAAAATTGAATTTAGCCTGAAGCAGATGCTCAATATGAAAAAAAATTAACTAATACAATTTATGTTTAGTAACCCTGTAAGCAACTGAAAGCAAAGCCTTATGGAAAGTGTTGAGCAATCTTAGCAAAAGGCACTTAATGTGAAAAGCTCAAACTATAATAAATTTTTCTTAGAGTAACTGTGGCTATTCTTCAGCTCTCCAGTTGCAGGCTAACTTCACAGTCATTATGAATAAAGTTCAATGACAACAATTTTAAGATTAGAACGTGTATTTATTAGCAGAAGATCGGGGGATAACCATGTTAAGAATACTGCTTTTTCATCTTTCTGGTGTTGGAAGAATACAGATTTTTTAAGGATTTGAGATACAGATATTATCCTTCTTTTATTTTATTTTAATTTTTTTTTTTTTTTTTTTTTTACGATTAAATACGTGTCATTTTAAATGATGAACCTCTACTAGACTCGTAAGAGAAAAAAATTAGTTATGAAGTACCACTCTAGAAGATGGGGAAAAAGTATTATTTCAGGTACCATACATAGATTGCAGGTTATACAAATCTTAGATATGACCAAGAAATTCTAAGCTATCTTCTCTCATGCAGCAGAATCTGGAGAGGTTGCAGGAACCATCTAAAATGTTTGGACTACATTGCTACACTAATCAAGAGAGGAATGGCTTGTTCCCATTTTCCAAGTAGGGATCCGGGAGAAGATTTGATCTTTGTGGTTTTTGGGGCAATGGATATGAATATGAGACAGTAAAATTTCTTGTAATATTTTTATCTAAATTGTGTTCTATGTCTTCTGGTCTACTGCTGTGAAAAAAAAAAAAAAAAGTTTAGTTTTACTTGCTATTTCTTGCTGTTCTCACCTCGCTGTAACAATGTTCACTTGTAAAACACATAAATTATACAATCTTAATGGCAGAAATGATCAAACTGGAAAATGTACTTTTGACAGTTTTCTGTTAAAAAAAAACGAAAAACAAAATAGGCAATCGGATGATCCCAGTAAAACCTTTGCAACATTCATCAAAGACAGCGTTTAATGTTTCTTGCCCTTGCCTTCCACAAATTGCATATTGCTCTTATCCCTTCATATTATGGTCAGCCCATGGAAATACACAGTCTCACAACTGCCAGAGATAATCACAAATGTCTAATGTAGAAAGCATACTGTTTTAAGTATGAACATAACAGATTGTCGATTTTTTGGCACATGGATTTCTTGCTACATCCAGCTCCACTATCTATGGGGAGAGTCAGAAACCTGACCTCAGGAATCCCAGAGGTCCCACATATCATCACGTAATTAAAGCCAAGAAAGACCAAATGACTGAATGAAAATCATCCATATAAAACCTCCCAAATGAAATTACTGAGTTTGTGAGCACTGAAAAGCATACTGAAAAATTTACAGCTCTTTCTGTCTTCAGTGCAGAGCATAGATTAGTGCATAGATTCCAAATAATTAGAAATTCTTCATGGCTTCTTAAGGATATATCTAGACTGGACCCTGATGTTTTGCACATTCTTAACATACCTAGTTAGATCGTTGAACTATACATTGCTTGCATTATGCATTCTTTGTAAGCTGTTGTACAATTTTCATAAAAGTGCTGCTCTCAGTGGGGTAAAGCTAATGAGAACATGACATTAACATACCTGTATATTTTCTTAATGTGCTAGAATTTTGTCACCTTAATAGAATCTAAGCTCTCAGAGAGCATCATCAGAACTCCTTGGTTCTGAAGTATATCCTAGTATCATGAACTCATCAAAGGAATTCACAGCTCTTCAAATTATCATACTGTGGGACAAAGAACCAGGTTCAAAATCTTGTACTCAATCTGTAAGATACACAGTGAATATAAGGATAAGTTAGTTTACAGGTTTCTTTTCAACAACACTAAGAAAACTAAATTCTGACTGAAGGTTCTTGAGGATCAATCTGAAAGTGTAGAATGAACTGCAATAAAGACAAAATTCACTGACAAAATTCATCTCCAATAAAGAGAAAGAACCATTATATACAGTTTATTTTTTCTGCCTTACTGGAAATGCAGAGTAACAGACCTACTTAATAATATTATTAGCCAAAATTATCATTTTCTCTTCCACTTAAAAGCTAACACATTTCAGATGGCTAGATAGTTTTTTTAGGATTATAACTGGGGGGTATTCACCTGAGTGCTGTAAAGCCAAGATAAAAGAGAATGAGAAAAAACTACCTAGAAAAATAAGGTTAAATTACATTGACTATTGCTAGCATATATAAGTATTGCAAATAGCTCAAGTGTTACTCAGGTGTCAGAAAATCAATACATCTATTGGACTCACAGATTATCTAAAAGTCTGTCCTTGACAATTTTACTCACAGCAGAGCTCTTACTATTATTTCTTCATTTATGATCCTTTTGCCTTCCCCTATGGATCACTCGATGATTGTAAATAAAAGAACTAGACAGATGCATGGTGAAATGAACTTATGAATATTCAACGCTGAGAACCTTCTAGGGTACTGAAGTGGGTACTAACAATTGAAAATTTTTCTGAGATCTAGAAAATAGAATAATGGTCAAGAAAATTGTATGTTTTCCCTTAATTAATATTATCAGATGAGCTATAAAGGATATGCTATTTGCAGGAACTTAGAGACCTCTGTATTGTTGCATATTTGTAAAATACTTTTCTTAATGTATAGTGAAACATGACAGTTTGTAAAAATATATATGTATTATTCTTGGAGTTCAGAACCACTGCTGTTGAAGAACAGTAGGAATAAAATTTCCCCTTTTCCATACTGCAATTCTGCAAATAATAATAACAATCAATCAAACAAGCAAACCAACCCATAGGTTAAATTTTCAGTATCTAACAAGAGTAGCAGGATGTAAAGAATCACCAACAGAATGGTAGTAAACAGAAATAAAGGAGTCCTACAAACTATACTAGAATCAGAATTGCCACTTCAAATAACTCAGAAATATTCTTCACCTCTGATGAGTAAAAAGCTTTTTTTTTTTTTTTTTTTTTTTTTTTTCCTGTTCATAAAACCAAATAATACTGAGATTTGGAAACGGCTAAGTGATCACTTTGCTTTGTGACTGTACAGTATAAAGACAGTAGACAGTCAAAGGGACAAGAAATCTAATTAGTGAATGCTATTTTGAAAAGGTTAAAAACTATGGTAAGTTATTTCTATTACTGAACACTAGAAGGGAAAATTGCTAATCAGCAACACTTGAAATAAAAAAGTTTAAGAAATTGTTCCCTTTTTGAAGTATTTGGGGGTTTATTGTTATTACTACCACTATTGTTGTAAAATATATTACTGTTGTAGAGGCTTTTGTTTGCTTATTTGTTTGTTTTAAGAAACCTCTCATTGGCACATTGACCTTTCAGTTCAAATTGCACTCAAGATGCAAGTTTAGTCAGTCCTGACAGAAAGATTTATGCTAGTAATGAAAAGCCAGAGCAGATATCCATTCTTAAAGTTTTTGCTGATAGGAAAGAAAGTTAATTATATTTCTATTGTGCTATAATACTGGAACTTCAGTTGATCTTATTGTAAACCACAATCAGCTTCTGATACTCAAAATGCAAATTGACGTTTACTACAGTTAAGTGTTCAAGCTGTAATGACACTTTTACAAAGCAAGTGAAGCATCAAAAGAAAAGAAGCACTCTAATAACAGTGATTAAGGATCTTATAAAACTGGCTTTGGGAAAGTAAAACACTGTTCTTGAATATTTGGAAAAGCTGGCATGAAAAGTAAAAATGCATATTGTTATGACATGATGTATTTTTAAATCTATAGCTAATACTGCTGACTTGCTTTACATCTAACATTGAATTATATATATTATAAGAAAAACTTTGCCTGTCCACTGAAATGTAACAGAGTTATGAACAATCAACATATACTTCTTATCTCTATATCAGAGCAGTAGTCTTTGCCCTTTTTTTCTTTTGTCAAATGCAAACAAATATATACAAATGTATAGTGTTTTTTTTTTTTTCTGTCGGCTTTTCATTAAAATTTTCAAATTTGCCATGGACATTAAAGAACTTATTTTAGACTAAAACTATTTCTTAACAATTAACTTTAATAGGCATTTCAAATTCCTGGATTTTTAAAAATCCCTGCCTCAGTCTCTATATGGGTTTGAAGAGATGAGTAATATTTTGATCTCATCATTCACACTATAGCTAAGGATTTGTTTCACTGTTATCTGTGTGGCGAGAAGATTGCATCTGTAGATAAAATTCCAGTTGCACTGACAATGATTGCACTGATTGCACTTCCTATTCTTAATATAATTCTTAATTGCTGGAAGACCAGATAATCTGGAATTAAATATGGCATCAATAAAAAGGAAATGGGGAGCAAGGCAGTAGCCTAGAGTTTGTGTGAGCTCTTGTTAAGAGAACTGAACACAGTTTAACTTTTCTTCAGTACTAATCTGGAAACAAGTCTAGAGTAAATGTTTCCCCAGATTCTAATTAGAAAATAAAAAATGGAAGCAATGCAGGTTGTTGTTGAAAAATAATTTGTATCTGCTTTCAAATTAAAGTATGCTTAAATGGCTAATTAGAAGATCCAAATAAACACTTCTAGAGTAAAAAGCCTTTCCCTCCTGTAGACACATTTCTCAGGGATGTCTTTAATGCTGACTGCTCATCAGGGAGTTTGCGTTTGAACAGTCAGATAATTAACAATCTGTCTAAATATCCCTCATTTTTATTATGTTTAGGTTTTGATTAGCTTTAATTCTCTTTTTTGTTTTTCATGTTTATATTTATTTCCCACAAAACTCTCCTCTCTACATTTCTACAAATTTGTAGCCAGGCAAATATTGCAATAACTTACAAATATTTCTTTAAATTTAAAAGAACAATTTTCTTTAATCCCATTATGCTTTTTTAAATTTTTAAACAACTATTTTTTTCACTCTTACACATTTTTTCCTTAATATGTTTTTATACAGGTATATAGACGTTTATATATATACATAAATATGCACTTTTAGTTGTGGTTTTTGTTTTTTTTTTTTCATTTTGTTTTGTATTATAACCATCCCCATTTTATTTGGCATCAGGAATAGTATAAAAAACTATATATTAGAATTAGAACAAATTGTGTAAAACGTGTCTAAACAGCCCAATTGCTGTGCTTCTTCAAACTATACATACGTTGCTTAGACTGCTTCTGAAATAATAATTAAAAAAATAATAAAACACATTTGTGAAATCAGGATTGGTGTTTATACAATTGTGTCTAAAGTTATTGAACAATGTCTCTGTAATTAGTACAGTTTCTCTACTTCAGTCCCTGGCACGTAGCTCATTGAATCAAAAGAAGTGAGAAAACTAAACTACTTCTTTAAGATTTAAATAAATCTATTTCTCTAATTTTTGTTTTTGTGTTATTTAATAAAGTGATGTTTTTCCTGGATGCTGATTATTTACAAAATTCAATTTTAGCCATCCACATTTCTTTCAGCATGACTAACAAAGGGTCTCACTGAACAGCCAGTAGTCCCCTTATGAACAGATGGCACAAACTGATTCTGTAAGCATCAGACCACCCATTAAACTCTGCTAACACTGCAGAGCTAATTCTGCATCCGTCCCTGTAGAATATTACTTCTCAACGCACTGATTTAACTTTGCATTAAAAAAAACCTGAAAGCAACTGAAGGGGAGGTGGCTCTTTCTTCCTTTGATGATCTGGGTTTCAGATATGCTAAAAACTATATCATTCACTGGTAGAAGTGAAGAATTCAGTCTGATCTAAAAACTTAAGGAGATCTATATATAACATTTTATTAGAGGCTCAAAGAAATATACCATCCACATAGAGGAGAAAAGATTAGTGTTAACCAGTGTGCTTGGTCTCCTACTTATTTTCCAGTGGAGAAGACAGACACATGGTATTAAGAGGAAATACAAAACTGTAGAGCCCACTGCCAAGGTTTGTGATTAGAAAATGAAATCAGTGCTTGCACACTGGCTGTTTTATTTATTTTTTTCTGCACGCCTCTGTCCCTTGAGTTACATGTTTTCTCTGAGTGATCATTTATTTCTACAGTACTGCCTGTACAAAATCCTGCTGTGAGGAAAATGATCCACAGTAAGTTAATCAGGCACATAACACTGCAGTTACACTATGACCCTGTCTGCTTTTCCACCTTGTCAAAAGTGATTTAAAATTTCATCTTACAATTACCAGTAGTTGAGCTTGATTTCCTTGCAGAAGTTTTATTCATATTTGGTTGTTTCCTAAAGTGAGTAGATAAATAAATATTTGTTTAATGCTTCCTTGTCATATGGATTAGCTTCCAAACTGACAAGCTCTTTAGCACTCATGGTCTGGATTTTAGAGTTTATTGCCAAAAATATATCAAAACATTGACTCCTTCTTATCTAATGCTACTTCCTCACACTCATATATATATTGGCTTTAGCTTCATATTCTTTCTATATTTTGAAATAAGATTTTTTTTCAAATAGTATATTGGCTAGTCAGAACAGCATCTACATAGGAGGCTCCAAGTAGGAAGTAACACTTCCTACTTATTTCCATGGAAATTATAACAGAGAGCACAATATCAGAGGTTGATAGAGCAAATTCTTAGCTACAAAACTGCTTTTCTATATAGTCAACCCCATTAGCAATGCATTTTCATTTATGATGAAAAAGAGCCTGCATGACACATTCATAAAAATCTGCACCCGCAGAGATGATCCAGTGTTTCACAGATGTTATGACACTGCCATTGCTAGGAAAATGTTGCCCATGCAGCGTGTCTTTAATTGGCCCAAAGAGATGAAAGACATAAGGCACCAAATCTGGACTGTATGGTGGGTATGTTAGGAAAGTCCAGCCAAGGCTGGCAGTGTGCTTCATGGTCTTGAAGCTGAAATGGGGCCAGCTTCATTAAGTTTCAAGATAAAATTTTTCTTTTCTGGCCTGACTGCAAGTTTGAGCATTCAGTTTATATAACACTGTGATATAGTGGTCAGACTTGATGGTTTGGCCAACTTCCAAGATGTCTGAAAGGATCAGCCCTTCCCTAGCTCAGAAGACAGTGTTCATCACTTTACCCACTGAAGACTGCATCCTGAAGTACATCCTCAATGGGAAATTCATATATTATCACCACGGAATGCCATTTTGACTTTGGCTTAGAGTGACGACACCATGTCTCCTCACCAGTAATGAAGAGATCAAGGAAACTGTCACCTTCAGCCTTGTGCTGGTTCAATAGTCCCTTACAAACTTGCATAGAGTGTTCCTATTTCTGTGTGAACATTTGTGGGACCTACCTGCTGCAAACTTTGTGATAATCCAATGTTGCCACTATTGTTTCCAAATCATTGAAGAAAATATTCAACTCAGCTTCCTGGTTGTAATCCACACACTCAGATAAATGAGTTGGTTGAGATGCTCTTCATTCAATGGTGTGAAAGCTGCATGTGGCTGTCTGGAACACGGCTTGTATTTCACAATGCTATCACCACCACTGAAACACACCACCCACTGCCTCACTGTACTCAAATCCATTGTTTGATCTCCACAAATGTTCAGCAAGCATTGATGAAATTTTTCTACATGGAGGAATTCAATGACAAACCTGTGCTTCACTTGCACTTCCACATCAGATACCATTTGTCAGACAGCCCCATGGCTACCATTTGTTGTACAACAACAAAAAGTAATAGAACATTGGTGGGTAGGCTTCGCCTCTACTACCATACCACCATCTGCCTCTGATGTCGTGGGCAAATAAAATAAAATATGAGGCATTACTTTATATGAGCAAACTTTATAAAATGAAAAATTATAGCATATTAAAGGAGTAGACTGTATTTTAGAGAACTTCCACAGAATATGTTTCCTACTTTGGCACATATGCCATTGAATTCCAGACAATCTATATGGATGTGACTGAAATCATAAATATCTTAAAAAGTTCTTCAGAGAAATGAATATGAACAGAGAGAATAAGGAAAATTTTAACGCACTGAATAGAAATTGATTCTCATATAGGTGATAATGAGAGTACCCTCAAGAGCAGACAGAGTGCTTGATTTTGTAGTCATTTCTGAATGAAGGAAACCATCTGCAGAAAGTCAGATGCAACTGATCTCTAGCCTAAGATATTTGTTACAGAAATTAATTTATATAATTAGCCTAACAGAATATACTGAAGAGAATGTTTCCATGGTCTTTGTGAGGCCAAGTGGGGACAACTTCCAGGAGAAAGCTTTCTCCTAGTACTAAGTGATTATGGAAGAGCTTCTTACATGAAAAATCAGACTACATTAATAAAAGTATAGCATCTTTCTCAAGGTGTACATAGTCTGTAGTCACTATTATCTATATCAAAAAGGTTATTGGGCCACATTGCCATTTGCTCTCAGCCTGGTCACCTCAGTGTTGTTTGTATAGAGGAAATTAAGATTACAACAGTAGTTGTAATCTTCCTTTCCAGACCCTATCCTGCTCCAAAACTGAGGCACAACTGCAATGCCTTCAGACCAAAGGACGTCACAGTACATTCTTCTGTTTCTCTTAATGGTTATTTCCCTCAGGAAAGCTTTTAGGTATAAATCTAATTATCAAAAAAAATTCAACATACTGCATAATCTTCTATCAACAAGACATGAAAACTCTCTTCTTTGAAACTAAGAAAAATCTGGAGAAGCATATCATCAAGAGATGGCACAATCTACTTCAAGCACCAGTGTTATTCATGGACTATTTTTCCTGCACCTCCTGAATATTTATAATGAGAAAAGTTCTTATTCTTTCAGTGTTTCAATGGGAATGTGAAAGATTTTGTTGAAAATCAGTAATGCCATTGAAATGCTTCGTGTTTGACAGAATCTTCTGAGTAGGCACTCCTTGAATTACGTTATTTGAAGTTGCACACTTAAAAAAATCTCAACCTACACATAAGGCTACAAAGAGAAAAAAAAATTATAGTGATGCGTATCCTCATCAATGGTTAGATTATTATCCCTGCACATGGAAAACTCCACTTAAAATCTATGCTCATTTTTAAGTCACCAGTTTGCAACATGAAAATGACCTGCATACTGGCACATACCTTCTGACCACAGTGCCACTGCTTGTCCTAGTGTGAATGTCTTTGCACTGTCACTATTGAAGAGTCTTGAATGTTTAGAAATGTTCTTTATTTGTATTAGTAAGACAGTCCCTCTGAATTTCAACGAACAGGATAACTATGTGGATCTGTTGAATCCAGCTGAAGACTTTGCTCCAAATAAATGCTTCTTTATACAAAATAGATTAGATTCAACATGAAGTTTCTACAACATACTTTCTTGGAAGAACATGTAACATAATTACATGCATTACATCTTGTATGAGATGTTAATTGTATTGTTTCTATCTAGTATTGCTCTTCTTGGTTTCTTGTTCATCTTGATCATTTCACTGAATGCCCATCTTGTGTACATTTTCCTTGCTATGCCTTGTATTCGGGCACTTAACTCAAAGCTTAGGCTGGTTGCAATACTGCAAATCCTTTTGCACATCTAGGCAAGTCCAGAGGTCTAGGTAGTCCAGAGGCACTCTTGAAAGCACATGGACAACTATTTCACAAGTAACAATGTAGAAATAACTCTGAGTGATAGGAAATCAGAGACTCTAACCTTTGAAGCCAGAATCCTTAAGGTGCTTTAGTACAATATTTATAATCCTGCTGTCTTTTTTTTTTTTTTTTTTTAAATACGTACATTTTCTAAAAACTAAACTGTGTAAGCTTCAAAAACTCGGATGTTTTTTCAGAAGTATAATTTTACCACAGAACGCCAGCAAGGTAATATACAGCTGATATAATGAGAAAGTTTTATTTACCTTTATAAAACACAGATTATAGAAGCACCTACCCAGATGTAGTAGCCTTCTTTTTCTAAAAAAAAAAAAAAAAAAAAAAAAAAAATTTTACTTTTTTTTCCGTAATCACGGAACTGAAATTAAACTAATGAAATCCATTAGCACTACTCATAATGTCAATACCGCATGAAATTTGAAATCTAAGTACCCTGCACAACAAGTAATTCTGTCTAATTTTCATTTATTACCTCCCTAAATACTCATGAAGATAAGCAATAGATGAGATAACTTATCTAATCCTTCTACCTCATCAAAATGCACTGCAAAAACATTTTGAGTTCAAATTACATCCCCATACTATTCATGTTCTTACTGATATATAGGGAATGCATAAGAGGCCAACAGCCTCAGTTTCACAGCTGAACAACAACAAAAAAAAAAACTGGATATGCCACTGGAGAGGAAAGATGAAAGATTCTTCTGCTAACAAGCTGCTGATTCTATGTCTCATTTGAATGTTATTCCTGATGTCTAAATTTATCCCTAGGATATATTTGGAATCATCAACAGGTAACAGGAGTGGGCTGTTCACTAGAATTTTTGAGCTGCTATGATGAAAGCTACAGGTCAGAAAAATGACAGAGCATGCTTTCAGCATTTCAAAATGAAAAAAAAAAAAATCCTGAGCCTGTGATTAGACATGTTGCTAAATCTATTGAAGTGAGCTTCTGCACTGTTATATATTTACTGGCATAAAATTATAGGAAATGTTAAAGTATTTGCAGAAAGTTCAATTCATTTTTTGCTTCTCCTAGAAACTGCATAGTAAGGACTGCAAGGATAGTAGTCCCTTCATAAGGTTTTATTGGTGGAAACTTTACATCATTAAAGACATTAATATTAATCAGTCTAAGAGCACAGTGCAGTTTTTTTAGAGCTATGTCTAATGTATAGTGTGCTGTTATGCAACAGCAGAAATGAGGTATTAGATTCACATGCTCCATGGTGAAATTCTGATAGAAATGAAAGGCAGTAACCTACTTTAAATCAGGATAGGAACAGGCACAAGTGGTGCATTTGCAGAAGTGCTTTTGCCTTGTGAAACAAAGTCCTACTAAGTCTCTCTTGCTTTTCTCTGTTCACTAAGGTAGCCCCCTGTATTCCACTATTATCTCTTTCCAAATGTATCAGGTGCATCTTCCAAAGTTTAATTCTTCATATTGTTTGCAACTAGCCTCCCATCTTTCACACACAGGCACAGGCCCTTATGCTAATTGAAAAAGTGTACTGTAAAAAGTCATTGATGTCAAAACTCCAAAGACAGTCCTAGATTTGCATTTTTACCAAATATGCCACTTCATTTATAATAGAGAAATGGTAACTTCGTGCATCAATACCAGCATGATTATGTATTCAGATAAGAAAATTTGAATTTGAGCATTAAATACATAAACTATCATTCAGTTGAGTTTGCTAGTTTGCTACAACAATAGATTGCTTTACTGGTGAAAAGTTGCATCACATTTTACAATTGAAAGGAGCATGAAATTTGTCCATGAAATACTGAACTAGCTGGAAACAATCATTTTTACAAAATTTTGCTTTGTATTTTTCACCAGAAAGAGCATCTTACTGTAAGTACAAAAGAGAAAGAAAATTAAACTAAAAGATATTTTAAACAGACATCTACCAATAGGCAGTCTTTAAATCTTTGGGTTTTAATGTATAAAAGATCTAAATGTTAAGTACAATATATCCAAAACAATGCTTGATGGACACAAAATTGAGATAGCATTATCAGAAGCTAACAGTGGTAAAAAAAAAACAGTACAAACGTAATTTCCCTGGTTTTATACAGGATTTTTCAGTCATATTGCACTAGAATTGTTGTGTTAGCACTAAACAGCAAGAGCTGATTTCCAAGCACAGTTGTCCTATTGCAGTGTTAATAATTATCTCCAAAAGACACTGACAAAAGGAATTTCATAAAATAAAATCTTCTGTATGAGTTTGAGTGAACGTTTGAATATTGTTTTAAAAAATTAAATGAATATATGTCTTAACCTGAATTATCATTTTTTATTTGGATCAGTAAATGGTGGAACAACTAAAAAAATTATGAAGCTGCAATAAGTCTGGCTGGTCTGAGTGTCTACATGCTGGAAACTTTGCTAAAAGATTATTCTCATAATGTCATTTCCACATCAGTTTTACAAAATTCAAGCAGAATATCTTGAAGTTTTGAACAAGTATTTGAATATTTGACTGGATGTACTCTTCTTCATCCTTTTGAAGTGGACTTTTCAGTAAGTGATGAAAAACAACAGAGGTAACAAGAACTGAAGGAAGAACCCATTTTTCCTAAGTGGATGTTTTAGACAAGTTACCTGTCCATAATTTTTACACCTTTAAATACATTTATAGATACATTCACTTTCATCATAGGTTTGTTTCCTAGTATAAAACTATTCTTTTCAATGCGTGGCAAAAAAATATTAATATTTCAATGTAATCTATTCTTATGCTTTTCTAACAGGTATCCTATTTGCTGCTTGCAACAACTACCAACCTTTAGTTTAATGATCTGCCTCCTTGTTCTGAAGAATGTTTTCCTCATGAACAGATGTACATCATTTCAGGGTGTCTTGTGGAATATATATATATATCAGTAAAGCATCATCATCTTACTATCTTCTTATAAAACAGCATTCCCTACATGGGAATTTTGCACCTCATTTTCAGATAGTGTTTTACTTAACAGATATTAAGTGTGAAATAATGACTTATTTTGTTAAAAATCAGTGAAAAGAGAGGGAACAGTGACTTTTCATGTGCTACAGATTTTTAGATGGCCACTCTGCAATAAAGCTAATTTTGGTGACTACAGACAGAACTAGGTGTTATCACAGAAAAACAAAACCCAGTTGTTCAGTTTACATCTCTATTTTTACTCTGTGCTTGAGCATTTGATGACTCGTGTTCAGTCTCCAATTTTCACCACATAATTTGCAAACCCACTCTGTAAACCGTAAGATACACTGTGACAATTCCTGAAGTCTTATTTTCAGCAAAATATGTTTTATCCCCCTCTACAAGCAAATGTTTCTACATATGCTTCTCCTGCCACATTTATGAAAGATGCCAGTTAACATAAAATTTCCATATGTTGTTGACAGGATGGAATCCTTTCTAGTAATTTTTAACCAATTTCAATGTGTTGCATTGAAATCAAAATAATATATAGCATAAAAAACAGAAATTGTTTTACTTGCTGTGTCAGATAGTTACTAACCTCAGAATTACACTCAGGTAATAAACAGTACCAACATTTATTTGTCAGTTAGTCACGGAAATAAAATAAGAGAATAGCTGAATATTCCAGCATACTGAATCACGATTCCATTGCCTACATCTTAAATGCAATGAATCTGAGTATTCACTCTTTATACTTGTAATGCTATAATGCAACAGAACGCACAGCAATGACAGCAGAACAGCAAGGTCCTAAACAGCAGCAAGTAAGGATTTCCTCAGTGCAACAGCCATAGAGATAAAGAAAAAAATCTGCTCACCCTAGGAAGGGATCAGCTACACAGAGATCTTCACTAAGATACCACTGCCACCCCTACCAACCCATAAGTGAGGTTTGGAAAGGGGTTGCTCCTGGTTTTATCCCTTCCAGTCACTCAGGTACATTGCATGCACTTGAGCTCACTGGGTTGGCTCTGCCTTCCCACCCTTCTCAATCACTGTTTCAAGCTATGACTTAGAACTTCTGCTAGTATATGTTAGATATGTATGTTTGCTTGTGCACTGAAACAAAAAGGAAGATAGTTAATAAAACTGCAACTGAATTACATGAGTCAGTAAGAAAACTGAAAAAAGTGTTTAATATAAGATAATCAGTTTTCAGTTCATATGAGCCATGAATAAGCACTACTGAATATCATTAAACATTTCTCATCAAGAAATTATGTCTAACACCTAAGAAACTGCTATCCTGTTGGAAAATTATGATTACTTAGAGAAACATAGGAAATCATAAATACCAATTAATGATAAATATTCAGTTGTGTTACTGCTGAAAACAAAGGAAAATTGGAAGGACT
The DNA here is from genome assembly GCF_019238085.1 of Lagopus leucura. Lineage (NCBI taxonomy): Eukaryota > Metazoa > Chordata > Aves > Galliformes > Phasianidae > Lagopus > Lagopus leucura. Next base: position 22,533,257 of record NW_024962265.1, read on the forward strand.
GAGTAAGAGAACTACAGCTAGAACTACTGCTGGTTGATGTTGTGGTTGCTGTAATGTTGAGCCTTGTCATCACTCAGTAAATTGTTTATTAACCCGTAAGCTAATTTGATTGCTATTTCTTGCTTTACTTGTCACAATTAGTCTCACATCTTTTCCAGAAAATGGCCAGCAGAATCATCTGTCAGCACATATAGGAAGAAAAGGGAGCTGTGTGCTAAAAAAATGAAGATCTGATCAACTTTACCGGGATGGAAAAAGGTGCAGTGTCCTGAAGACTGGCCAACTTAATGCTAACAAGGCTGAATTGGGCACCTTTGCTTTTACTAATGGAAGAACAATAACTGAAAACATTAATTAGCTAACTTCACTGTAGTGTTTTATTATTAAAAAGGAACAATAATAGCAAACAAGATACGATTCCCAACTAAGATAATGATTTCATAGTATCACCCCTTTAGAATTACTGGTACGTAATAGTTAAATTCTAAGGTGCCATCAACAACTGCTAAAATTACAGTCTTCATACCAGAAGCTGCTTCTTAATGCCCATTCTACTCTCTGAGAATTAATTATAGCAGTAAGGCTTTCCTATAATTAACATTGTCACTAGGGAATCAATTTTGCTTAGAAAACATTTCAGATCTCATAAAATGCAGATGATCTTCCCACGGCTTTGTTAATTCTTCTTTTATCTGGTTGCAACCCAACACATCGCAGCTGGGGTTTCCATAAGGAGCAGTTCTGATTGGACTGAAACCAAGAGGGACAAGATGGCAACAGACCATTGGTAAGGCTACTGTGGCTCACAGATAGAAGGCAACTGCCTCCAAACCTGTCAGTCACCCCAGGCTTTGACACTGCTCAATGCCACAGGAAGTTCAACAGTCCATGCTGCTGTTAAACTTCTTCGCTTTTTGTCTGAGCTAATTTTCAGTTTGTTCCTGGCTATCAGTAGCTGATGGGAGATGGTAACCTTTAAGTTATTAGGCAGCCCTAAGCATCAATACTCAGTTTTTCTAAATTGTTAGCACATCTGAAATACATGCTATGTCACGATTAATACAATAGTAATGACACCTCTGCAGGGCATCCAAAACAGTTTATACAAAGTTCACATTGTGTAATGAAACAATTAATGCAATAATTTTGACTCTAATATGCCTTCACTTGTAAATCATCAAGTCATTAACCTTAATAATACCAACCTGCTGTCATTTATCATGCTCATCTAAATTGCTTGGTACTGCAATAACAAAATACTTCACAGTAAGGAGCACTTGAATGTCCCAGTGAAACCTGGTAAATACAGCAAGCTTTCAACGCATTGGGAGTACTTCGTAAAGAAAAAAGACAAACTGGAAAGTTACAAGAAATAAAATAGCTTTCCCTCTCCCGCCCCGCCCCCCCCCCCCCAAAAAAAAAAAAAAAAAGAAGCAGCAGTAGTTAAACATAACAAAATAGAAGGTGCTGATAATAGAGTCCCTGCAGTAAGAACAAAATCAGAAAAGTAACTCTATTGTAGTTATTTGTGAATTTCTTCCAGAAAATTTGGTCAGAAAACATGACATATTTATATTGTAGATATTATCTTAAATCCTATAAGCCCAAATTCACCATGGAAAATGCTTAATCACATTACAGATTTTCTATTTCAGATACTTTTTTAATGATGAACTAATTCTTAACGTGTTTTGTTTGCCAATGATTATTGATTTATATATTCAAATAGGACTAAGTAGCTCCCAAATGAAATAATAAAATTCCAAAATGAAATCTCATTAGAAGTTATTATATGTGGATGGGTGGAAGAGCAACCTGAATCCAATGAACTATTTAGGAGCTGCGTAACAGCACCATTGGGAATAATTTCAGAACTAAACAACCAAAATGAGGTTTAAAAATATTCAAGGGAATGGAAAGATTATTACAATGACAACTATCCATTACATACAAAAATTTTCACTAGGAAAATTATTGTACTCAAGAAAATTTTTTTGAGGGGAAAGAAAGCTCTGAAAGTAAAACACCTTAATCATAGTTTTCATTTTACCTCCTATAATCAGTTGCATGCATTACTTCACTTTATGCTTAAAAATTGTACTAGTTGTGCACTAGCCTGTCAGACAATCTTGAATAACAAGTTCTAGAGGACACTATTTAAACTTACTGGCCTAGATCAGCAGCTGACATATCTTATTGTAGTTCTACATAATTCAACACATCCTATGTGTCTGGCTCAGAATTTCCATAGGGAAATGATCATTTATCTATGAATATCAGTCTAGCACTGCCTCTTAGTTTGTAAGAAAGGTGCATAATTGGACAGCCTCCCACTTTAGGTATTTTACTCTCACAGACACTGGCTTAAGAATACATTACTATCTATAACTATTATATAACTATATATATTTTATATTGTATATATATTATATATCTATAACTATTATATAACTATTACTATCTATAACAGACACTTGGCAAAATTATCTCAATAAAAATAACATATTCAATTGTTCAAATGACATTATGATTTGCAAGGAGCCCCATGGTATTCAGTTGTGTGCTAGATATAGTTTATTCCAAACTAATGTGTGTTGCATTACAACAAGTTACATGCAAGTGACTAAATACATCTTTATTTTAGACCATTCATTTCACAACATTTAGCACTCTGCTAGTTCCAAGCTTCAACAGTAGCTGTGATTTTATTGGCCCACGTGTCTTAGTTAAACAATATGTGAAAAAAGCAGTGCAATGAATAGTGTATTCCCATTACAAGCAGTTATCTAAACAAGTTGTCTTTTCTTGCCTCCATTATCACCAACAGATTGATAGAATGTGCTTAGAAGAATAAATTCTTTGGAGTATATTCATAAATGAAAATGACATCAGAACTTCATACTCTTTTCTTGGCAGTTCCTCAAAGTTATTGAAAGCCTTAGTCTAGGTACTAACTCTACATGAAATGCTCCACTGTAGACACAGAAACAGAAAGACGAGTCTTTATAGGTGAAAGCCATAGGCTTTTTGGTTGCATTTACCAGCTGTATCACCAATTATGCAGTTCTGTTTTGGAAAAGTAACTTAGCATTACCGCAACTATAAATAAACTTTTTCAGTAAAAGGGTAACCTTCCTACTTTCTATACACTCAGTACATCCACTGAATTTCATCCCATTTCTCAGAAAGTTTTCTAATCACTGGCTTGATAACAATAATATCACTAGGTATGTGCATGTGGCAAAGTTTATATCGGTCACATGAGTGATTTTATGGGTATGGGCATGGATGGGTCCAGACCTACGGAAAACATGACCTATGTCTTTCATTTAAGTCACTGGTCTTGGGCAGGGCAGGAGGAGGTCAGGATGTGTAGTCATAGCCATGCCAGATCAGCCAGAAAATACAAAAAAATTGAGAACTCTGGAGCCAAAACTGCTTTAGCAGTTTTGCCACAGATCATTTGTCTGTGATCATACAAATGGAGTAGGAGAACTCAAATTTCTTGAAAAAGTGTAAGATATTCCAAATGGTTTCTAATAGAAGCATTTTAATAAACCCATTTTCAAAGCTGGTCAAAATCTAGAGACCAGAAGTATAAAGAACTTCTGTTGTATTCTTGAATGGCTTGAAGGTCTTAGCCTGGAAATTCATGTTTTGGATGCATAAAACTCTTGTTTCATTTGCATCATTTTCGGCAAAGGTGTTCACCTAGCTTCTGGCAGATCACTCACACTCCATTTTTCTTGAACACAGACTGTTCTTTGCCTGTTGAGTATATACAGAGTAACCAGAGTAAACTGAAAAACATATTTAAAGAAAAGTGAGAGGCATGTAAATAGAAAACAACTACAAAATGCAATATCTAAAGGTGTTAAAACGGCAAGACAAAATTGAAAGAACAAATATTCAAGGATTGCAATACACAATATACAACATAAATAATCACATTTTTTCTGTTTCTGCAGACAATAAACATCAGTTGTTCTCTCATTACTAATGTGCTTCAGATGTAAAATTTCACAACAGCACTGGTGACAGTATGATTTTTTTTTTTTCTTTTAATAGCAGCAACTTAAGTCTTTCTTTTTCACAGTGTGGAAACTTGACTGTAAAGCATTTATTGTGTATCATTCGTCATTTCTTTTCATTTTGCTTATTACACATGTTTTGTCTCTTTTGGAGTCTGTGATACTTCTGCAGCATATGCACACTATGGGAAACTGTTGTGATTTATGTCTTTCTTTCCTGTGTGAATGTCAGTAGTAAATTCCTAATTCCAAAAATGTTTCCAGTAGTGCATTAAAATCCCATCTACTAATCCTCAAATCTAATCACCAAGAAAAAGGCTGATATTAAGGAGAATTAAGTACACTTCTCACAAATCATTTGATAAAAATGTCACTCCTGGTTGTTTCTTCAGTGACATTACGATAAAAATAAAAATGAATCTCCTGAAGTCAGTAGAGTTTAAATGGTATGCAGCTATGTAAACAGAATGTACAAATATAAGTTCTGTACTAACTTGTAGAGTAGTGTTTAAAATTGTGTTAGTTTTTTTCCCCAAAGGCAAAAGCAGTGTCATACTCAGAACCTGCTGAATTTCAACTACATTTATACTTTTGACAATATTCACTTGTGGGAATGTCACATCAGATCTAAATCTCATCTTTTCACATGCTCACATGTTAATCAACCAGCAACTCTACCAATTTCCTTTTTCTCCTGAGAAATTATCTCCCCAAATATCTCACACCTTCTGTATTTGGATGGGTTCTTCTAAATCTCTCCTCATCATCTCATATTTCTAACTTTGGTGCTCAAATTTTTTCAAATACTACCAACTTCACAAAGTCATTTCTCAGGACATCTCCCTTACCTTCTCATCTGCTTTTCTTTTTCTATATTTGCTTACCTTTAGCCCTGTTCTCGCTCTTTCATGTCTTTTGGACTGTATCCAGCATTATTGAAAATGGTAGAACCTGAGAAGTACTTCTAGCTACTGCATGTTGCCCTAGAAAGGGTATTGGTATTCAACTCTGATGGTGGCAGTCTAAAGCCTTCGTATTAGTAGTTCAAAAAAAGTTATGATGACTAATTTCTGAAAGGCAGAGCATGCATACTTGAGGAAGTTGTGAAATTAGTAATTGTGAAATTGTGAAATTAGAAATTCTAATTACATTAGAATAACGTAATATTTAAAGCTGAGAAATGCTGGCATTAAAAAACATTGAAAATATAAACAGTATCAGGAACTATAATAAAGCTAATAGTCAAAGACAAATAGATCACAGTAGTCATTAGCAAATCTGGAAATCAAAACTCAGCGTTTACTGTGCTTCTTATAAACCCCTATTAATCATACTTTATTTAGCTGAGAGACGATTTGAATTTACTGCAGGACTTCAGTGAAAATGCCAGAACTCTAGACTAACAGGAAGAATGAGAGACTAGAGGACTAGAAATTTGTTTTAAGCTCAATCTGTGTTGTTTTCTGGAATAATTATTTCATGGATCATTTATTTGGATATTAGATTTCTTACAAGATTTTATTTCCTAGACATTTATGATTTCTTCATAGAGAGGCTATATTCAGGATCATAGGTCTGTCTGCTGTATGTAAGGAAGAACAATTCATGTGAAAAAAACTAAAAAAATGGAAAAGACATGACTTCACGTATACCTCAGTATTAAAGCAAACCATTTTTGATGAATGTCTGAATGCAACTAAGAACATATTTTCCACATTAAATGAAACATGCTTTCCCTAGAGTTTACCATAATGACTTAATAATATGATACTTTGCAAAATAGAAATGTTCAAAAGCACAGAGAAATAATTTGAGCAGTGACAGATAGCATTAGTCTCTGTACATAAAACCACTCTGGATATCAAATAATGTTCTGTGGTAAAGAAAATATAATCTGCAAAACTTGTAAATTGATCTTCGCTTTCCAATTTTAAAATTATCTGCTTACAGAAAAGTTTAGAATTGTAGTGGAACAGTCCTGCAAATGGAACTTAACATTTTGAAAATGGATTAATCTTTACAATTTAATTTCAAAGGAATTGAGAAAAAGTGTTTTCAGTTGAGGTTATAGGAAATTAATTTCAGAGATTTGAAATACATTTTCAGGGGAGTTTTTCTGCTTCTGAATTTTTTTACCTCAAGAAATTCTAACAATCTAGAATGTTGAGTGGCCCAATTACCCCACTTAAAATACAATTACATTGATGTATAAGGTTCCTCTGCCTCACAACAACTCAGAGTAAATGAAGAAATTGATAGTTAAATTAACTGTGTTAATGTATGGCTTCAGAGCACTGCTTCCGCAAGACTATTAGCTATAACAATGTCTCTTTTACTCTGGCAAAATCTGATCTGTTTAAATTGTCAACAGTCCGGAAAGGAGGACAGGTTCAAATCCCATGATGGCACAAATCTTTAATTACTTGCAAAGAGCAGGGCCTGGCAACCACAGGAGAGGGACAGAAAAAGGCTTGGATATATTGCTCCCTGATGGCTTTGCTCTGAGCTGTTTTAGAGCAGATTGTTATTTTAGAGATATTGTCCACTATCCCATGTAAATCTGTATTGTTTATAGAACAAATAAGAAAGTTTGTGATGACAAGAAGTTAGGATCACTGCCTGATAATGCAGTTGATATCTGTCAGCAGTAAGGTAAGTATTTTGAGACAGAAGTTTTAATATGACAGATGCAGAGAATATAGAATGAATATAGAATTGAGTTTCTAGATAGATGTTAATATTGATTATCTATCTTGCCATAAAATTAGTTTCATAAAGAGCTACTAGACCACTTTTTTTATTATTATTATTTTTTTTATTTTTTATCCCATGCAGAGGCTGAACAATCAAATGCCTTAAACACAGCCTTTTATGCAAAACAGGACAAAATCACATATATTTTGCAAGCTTTATCCATAAACAAAGTAAAAGTGATAGCATTTTCTGCAGTGTTAGACCAATGTAGGAGTTTAAGCTACTGAAAACCAATGAATTAAGGAGAGCTAGATACTGTCAGAAATCCTAAAACGAACTTATTTTCCTGTTCAAATAAGTTGGGAAAATTTTGAAAATACAATAATACATAAAACCATACAACACTGTTGATAACTTACCAGTTACCACAAACTAGTAGTTATCCCTGAATTCATCATTACTCACTGCGATGGGCAATGACATAATCAATCGACTAGAAACACAAATGCCACAGAGATTTCAAAATAGCCTTAGAAATAAGTACTAAGAAAGCTGCCAGTTATTATCTCATACCAGCCTGCTCTTCTAAAATCCTAAAACATCTAAAAAGTCCATGATCATTTGTACTAATTGACTAATTTCCATGGCATTTTTCTCAAGGCATTCACATGATTCAGGACAGTGATTAAATTAAGCATCAGACACAGAGATATACTCATAATCAACACAAAACAAATGGTCCTGATTTTATATTCTGAGCTCTTACAGATTGAGAGGAAGCTGGCATTGAAATATCCTGGACTCTTGAAGACTGACAATTGGTAGAAAATAGCAAAATGTCAATGATTAGTCAGACATTCAGATTTTGGAACATAGTGACTATTCCTATTTGCCTATCCAGGTCTATGACTACAGTATGCATAAAGTGACCACAGATCTGGATACATGTACTCAAGGATACCCACATCTTTCAAAGAATTAGCAGCTTTATTCAACATTTTAAAAAATTATAGTAGTACTGTAAGGTAGTTTTAAAGTGAATGTAATACAGAAATCCATTTCATATTTAAGACATAAAGTGACAGTTATGAAGTCATTACTTAAGAGAATTAGTTTCATTTTTTTAATTTCAAATTACATCCTCTTAAACCTTAGATGCTATAACACTGACTTGGCATCATTTAAATGCCTGACATAGAATGACATAGAATGGATATGGATGGATGGTTTAAGATTTCATGACATCATATTTTTATTGTGGAGCCCAGGAGTAATGTTATCCATAGCATAATACTGATGAAATTATAAAATTATAGGGTATTAACCTTTGATACATAATACAAACACAATTTCTGCCTATATGGTCTACAGAAAAAATCGATTTGGGGGATTTTGTTTGCCCTCTTCCTCAATGAATAGAAACAAACCTATGCTCTATTTACAGAGAAAAAAATTCATTGATCTGTTTCCACTGCTGTCACAAAATCATCCCAGTATTATGATCTTAGTTATCTAATGACAAATATTCTTACACTTTTTTGAGTACATGTATCAACAGATATCCTAAAAAACATCCTGAGTAAAGAGAGATTACATCACACTAAAGTAGTCTCAATGATGAACCTAGAGATGCTGGAATTGAAAGAATTGCTTAAGAAAATGAACATAGTAACAAGGACCTCTTTAGGTTGTTTTCCATAATTATACATAAGAGTCTCAAGAATGAAAGTGTCTTTGGAAATATGTCTCAGATCTAACAGGTGTGGAAAAAAGGTAACCATCAACTGTTTATTATTACAGAATCACAGAATCGCAAGGTTGGAAATGACCTGCAAGATCATCTAGTCCAACCACCCTCCTATTCCTATCAGTGCCACAAGCTACTAAACCATCTCTCGTAGCTCCTCATCCAGGCGCCTCTTGAACACTACCAGGGACAGCGACTCCACCACCTCCCTGGGCAGCCATTCCAGTGCCTGAACACCCTCTGAGAGAAAAAGTTTCTCCTGATATCCAACCTAAACCTCCTCTGGTATAACTTCTTGCCATTTCCTCGGGTCCTACTATTTGCCTGGGAGAAGAGGCCAGACCCTTTTACACCACAACCTCCCTTCAGGAAGTTGTGAAGTGCAGTGAGGTCTCCCCTGAGCCTCCTCTTCTCCAGACTAAACAATCCCAGCTTCCTCAGCCTCTCCTCATAAGGTCTGTGGTCCAGACCCCTCACCAGTTTCGTTGCCCTTCTCTGGACATGTTCCAGGGCCTCAATGTCTTTCTTGTAGTGAGAGCCCCAAAACTGAACACAGTACTCGAGGTGCGGCCTCACCAGTGCTGAGTACAGGGATACTGGCCTTTACTAAATTCGCTGTGGGTTGGCATCCAGTGTGTGTGAAACTGATACAGTCTAAGTGAACATTTATCTTACCCTTCACCAGTTCTGAAACCCAGAGAGAGTCTTTGTAAAGTGCGTGTGCCATTTTGTGCATCATATGCTTACGGGTGTTTGAATTAGTATTTTCTCAAGAGAACTTTCAGTAAAAAGGTGAAAAAATAGCAATAAAGTGTCATGGCACCTAGAGAAAGAACTGAATCTTGAGAAGAAGTTGTTTGGTTCAAGCTTGGTACCATACGTAAAACATGGGAGAAAAAAAAAAACAAAAAACAATGTCTTTGATTTTCTACTGATATTTTGCAATCAGCACTAGAATTGTGAATCAGAATATTTTTCTATAATAGCAAATCAAAATTTCAAATTACTCAGAGTTCAGCTATCCCCATGGAAAACCTCAAACTGTAACCATATGAAAGCAATTCCAGTAAGCTATGCTTAATTTCTAGGATGAGCTTTCATACAACTATATTAGATTATTTTTTAAGTAAGGAACATAAGACATTGAGCTGGAAAATTCATTACTAATCAAAACCAATGCAGAAAAGGACCTGGGGGTGTTGGTTGACAGTTGGCTGAACATAAGCCACCAATGCTCCCAGGGAGCCAAGAAGGCCAGTGCCTTTCTGCCCTGCATCAAAAATAGTGTCCAGCAAGACTAGTGAAGTCCCCCCTACACTCAGAACTGGTGAGACAGCACTTCAAGTGCTGTGTTCAGTTTTGTGCTTCCCACTATAATAGGATATAGAGTTGCTTACTGGAGACCTCATTAGTCTCTACAACTACCTGAAAGAAGGGCGTAGGTCTCTTTTATCAGGTGACGAGTGGTAGGATGTGTGGAAACAATCTCAAGGTGTAAAAAGGAAGGTTTAGTTTGCATATTAGGAATAATTTCTTCATGGAAAGGTGGCCATGCACTGGAATGGGCTTCCCATGGGGGTGGTGGAGTTGCTATCCCTGAAGGTAGTCAAGCAATGAGTAGGTTTGTCACCAATGGACATCATTTAGTGGTAGAACTGGTAGTATTAGTTTGGTGGTTGGATCTGATGATCTTTAAAGGTCTTTTCCAACCTAGATAATTGTACGATTCTAAGAAAAGTGTTGTTCTACACACTTCCCGCCTCACCTGACATTTATCAGATACAGGAAAATTTCAGGGATTTGCCTTAATTTAATTTATTAATTTAATTCAGGGTAGTATGCTATGCCTGCCATGGCCTTCATTTATTTTTGTGCTGAAGCTATCATTGATGAGAGCAATTAAGAGGTTTTCCCTTTTCAGTCTTAGTCTGATGCAATGGAATAGGTCCAATACCTTAAAATAGTGAAACACCATACCAAGTGTAGGTAGGGTGAAGATTGTTGCAAAGAACTGGTAACTTGAAGTAAATGTCTAGCAGACTGAAATTTTACTCGTTAACTATATTGCTAATTGTTTGCATCAGTAGGCACAAGAATTCTTCAATCTCTGCAGAATGCGAAGTAGCAGCTATGCAGAGAAGTTGCTCTCTCAGGCAAGTGGAATTCCTCAAAACTTGGCAGAGAAATCATTATTTACAGCACCCCAGATTGATTGGTTGTTTTTATTCTGCTTAGTTAAGTCTCAAGTGACTTGCAGTATTGTTAACTATTGCTTGATATCATAAATTCCATTATGCCGACCATTAATTTGTTAAAAGAACTTTGACACATTCTTCTTGTTAGTAGCAATTTTATTAAAAAAAGAAAAAAAAGAAAAAAAAAAAGCAATTTTACTTGCTGAGCAGGACTCCTCCAGACCTGCATATTCACACTTTTAAACAGACCTTTATAATCCCTATTTATCTATACTACTTACATACATTTTTGCATTTTAAAGGTTATATGATCGTTTTGTTCATCTCTGCCATTGTTAGATGCAGCAGTAGTACAATGATGGTTGAAGCTATTATTGCTCATTTTGGTTGGGGTTATAAAAATAAATACATGCATATATTTCAATATATATGCATGCATTACAGGAGTGAAAACTTTTTTTCAAGGCCTAGACATGCAAGGAGTGTGATATATTCTCAATTTCTTTGCTAAAGTTCCACAACAAATGACCTGAGTTCATCTCACCTTCCATTTGGTACTTCACTGAGGCAATTAATTAGAAGTCTAGTTACTAAATGCTTCTCTTATGGAGTGCTGTAGACATCTTGACAGAATGATTCATATCTTACTGAAGCTGACTCATTTTTTGTAAATTAATACCTTTTTGTAATGAGGGAAACTAAGGTGAATAGGCTCCCAACTTGGGCAGTCCAGCTAAATATACAAAATTGGATAGATGAAGTTAGGTACAGCTAACTCATTTCTAATTATCAAAGGAAATTGCTGTCAAAATTGGACCATAAATGCTTCATACTTGTACCATAATGGATGTAGTATAAAATTTGTAGCAATTAAGACCTTTCTTATTTTTAAGTTAAGGAAGATTTCTAACACAGTTTAAACAAAAACCACACACAAGAAATTGCTAGTTTGGGTACTATTACACAGAATCACAGAATCACCAAGGTTGGAAAAGACCTTCAAGATCATCCAGCCCAACCATCCACCTATCGCCAATAATACTTACTAAACCATGAGTTTAGATTGAAAATTTCTGACTCCTTTAGCAATCAAGACCTTTTTTTTTTCTTCTTTTTTTTTGAAAACTTGGATGAGAAAAAGCACAGTGCTTTAGTAGAAGTTCTATCATCGCCATAAGCACACAGCCAATCAAATGTCTTTGAGCTGTCAAAGTGACAGTGAAAGAAGAAGAGGACTAACAAGACGACAGTATTGGGGACTGAATGCTTTATCAGTTGGAACTGTAGAGCTGAGATTAAGGTTTAAACACCTGAAAAACAGGATAAGAAGGACAGATCTTTGATGGGGCAGTTATATATGGGATAAGACGAGAGGATAAAATCGTACAAAAAGGAACTCTAAAAAAAAATGTCTAGAGTACACTTGGTTGACTAGCTCTTATTAATGACAGTGCTGTAACTGCTAGATTTTAACATCACATTTTATTTAGTTTTCAAATGCCAGTTGACTAGAAAATGTCAAGAAGATTTGAGGTCACTTTTAAGCCTTAAAATTATGTTGTGATCTTTAGATACAAGATTCTATATATGATTAAAGTAACAAATGTAATTTTGGATAGGAGCCAAAATAAGCAGATAAACTATTCAAGTTTTTCAATCATAACTTGAATTACGTTTGCAGTTGATTTGTGAGAGGAACAAACTAATTACCTGTCAGATTTAGTAGGCACCTATGATTATACAAGAATTTAAAATCTTATTTACTTTTTTCTCCTCCTTCAAATCCTAGGTCTTATGGTATGGCAGCAACAGGAAACAACAGGAACACACTAAAAAGACCAAAAAACTTTCAAAGATTATGTGTATTTGTTATATTTAATATTATAAAAATATTTATTTTTTGGAATCTTAATTATATTTATTTCCTATATGGTGTTTGAAGTATCAAATTCATTTAAAATTATTTGAAGGTTAATACTATTTTCATTTTCTTTAATAAGAACAGTTCCAGGAAGTACATGTAAAGTTCATTATCATTTAATAAATATATGCCTGAGCGTTAAGAACTCCCATTTACTCATAAAAATATAAAAGGAAAGAAGAAAAATCTCAGCTTTCTAAATTCACTGTTCATTGTTAATTCACAAACAGTAGCTTACTAGCCCCCCAAAATGTGCTTTCTTTTCTACTCTCTACTGATCAGTTTCTATTCTCTTTTGCTAAATACCTCAGGAAATTTTATACTATAAACTATATAGTGTAGTCAATAGTTTTTCAATTACATTGTTTGCCTAGAAAAACAGGGAAGACCAAAATATTGGTGGAGAATTATAATTTGGAAAAGAGAATGCAAATTTAAAACAAACATTACCAAACTTCATAGGAGTAATTAATTAAAAAGAAAGATGTTAAATTTGTATGTGAATTTGCATTTCAGGTTTTGCTGTTTCCTCTAGGACACAAAACAAAACTGGGAAAAAAAAATAATCCAATCATCAGTTAATTGTATCTCAGGAAAGTATTAGCAAACTTTGAAACTATATGCAGTCATAGAAAACAAATATCCATGCAGGAGAACCCATCTGCATGAAAACAAGCTAAAAATTGCAAAATAAGTAAGTAAATAATAAATAAATAGCAAGATTATGACTTGATGTCTCCAAAATCTTGGGTTCTAGCAAAGAAAATAGGTGCCTAGGTATCATTAATAGGTATCCAGCTGGGCTGGTTTTAAACAATAAAATTTAAACCTCCTCCATAATGGAAACCCAGAAAGACTACTGCAATAGTCTTTAAAGTTATGATCAAAGAATCACAATGAGAAAACACGTACCTCCTGGAAATGTCTATTTCCTGCCTGCTACAGCAGCAAAGTCATGAGTTTTCTTCCAGACTGGCTTTCTAATTCGTAACTTTCAGTAACTTCCCTAGTTAAGCAGTCTTTTCTGCCTGCTTGGATGGACTACACCATTTCTTTTCTTAAATATTAAGAGCAGTCTGTAAACCTGATGTCTGCTGCTTTACCAGCCAAGCAAACAGTCCCTCCCCAAAAGAGCCTCATTAGCTCTTTATGGCAAGATAAATCCAACCTTTTCTTCAACTGCCCACAGTTTTTCTGAAATTACATAAGAAACAGTAAACTGCATATAAGCAAGTTAAACAACTATATCTTTATCCACTGTCTTTCCCTGGGTTCCATCTACAGTAAATGACAAGCGATGAATTTTGCAAGATGTCTCCGAATATTTACAATAGACACCCACCCTGAAATTTCTCCTGAAGGGATCCTGCGTTATTTGCTGACTATGGAGGCATCTAGGAAAAAAATCCCTTCCCTGGTAAATATTAGTTTCATGAATCCACCTACCAGGCTCTGCCTATGGACCTACGAGCCACTGTTAAATTCTCTCTCTACTGATGTTATACAGTGGATGGGTCTGTGCACTGATAAGCTGACTGCTATACTGAAGACTTTATCTGCTACTTTTAACTGCTATATGTGAAGACTTTACAAATACCACATCAAATATTTAAATTAAATTTAGCATGAAACAAACTGGTTATTCTATCCAAAATCCCAGTCTCAATACACAATGAAAACCTCAGTTACTATCATTGCATCTATAATACAGAAAACTATGAGACAGTATGATTAAAAACTTTAATTAGTTATAAGCAAAAAGACCGTAAAAGGAATATAAACAGCATGTTCTAATGGAGCAGTAATACTAGTCTTGAAAAAAATGCAACATATTCTTCTAGTGATTAGATGACCGAAAGTAGAGATTTACCTCTTTCCATGCATTCATACAATGTTCATGATTCCTTTATTAAGGTTATAGGTCAACAGCTTAAAATACTGTTAAAACAAAGATTAAATAAATTAAAAACTTAAAATAACCATGAAATGGAAAGAAGTTACGATGCTAGGTTTAAAACTCAGACTGCTGACACTGAAAACTTTTTTTATTTTTGTTTTTGATACAGATTTTCTACATGATATTCTTAGCGGATCTAGAAAAAACCTTACCCCTACCGTAAATCAACCAGCTTGGTGACACTATCCCAGCTGTGAATTTAGTATCCTTCTCTAAGTGTTTCTAAAATACTGTTCAGTAATAGAAGAACACATAGCATAGTAAGGAAGAAACAGATTATTTAACTGGAGTTTTGTTATGGGTTGTTATAGCTCTGATTCTGTAGTACTGATTCTGTCATTTGACATTACTTCCCACACATTCAGTATATAAATAATGCTTACACTTCATTTGGGGTACTCAGTATTTGAGATTAAGTTCCCCTGTAACAGCAAATTAATTGTCGAATTTGTCACTGGAAATGACATTGACTGTTACTCCAGGAAAACCAAAGAGAAAACAAAAAATCCTGACAAACGCTCATAACCCTGGAATACATGTCTTCTTACCCTATTACTATTTCTTCTAGAGAAACATTGAGAAATGCCACTGACATAGTAAAATCTGGAGTGAGCTCCTGCTAACTTCACAGAGCTGCCTTGTCTATGACATCAGTGAAGTTTATAGATAGCCAATTGCTTTGAAAATAATAGAGAAAAATAACAAGTACTTTACAAATAATGAAGAGAATACAATGCAAAGAGAGTTTTCTTCAGAGACAATTCAGGGTGGAGAATTACTGTTGAGAGTTCTGACTCCCTTCTAGAAGGAGTCCATCTCTCTTGTGGCCAGAAGGACCCCTGAGAAAGCAAGTTCTTAGAGAAATTCACAAATCCTTGGTGGTTATACAACAGGCCAAAAGCCGGTGGCTTTTTCAGTGACTGCTTTAGACTTCATCATTAAATCTCACCAAGCCCCACTTCATGTCTTTTTTTTTTGGATCTAACCCAGAAAACTTTCCTCACAGCATGAGTGAAAATCTTTGAGCACAGTTATCTCATTAAGCACGAAGTTGCCAGGGTTTAAGTTCAGAAATATTAGTCTGATGTTCTTTCATCTGCATAAATACATTTTTACAGGACATTTGGCTTTTTTCATTCCCCCAGTTTTCTAATAAAGATTGAACCTCACAGGAACAGAGAAGGGCAGAGGATCCAATCGAGAAAAGAGAGTAACACTGGAAGAGAAACTTTTTCTATAAATTGAATATCTCTGACTCAGATTGTTATATATATGGTATCAAGAGGAGAATGATTGACATTATAAAAAGAGAAAGAGACAGAAACACCTCCAGAATACCACACTATTCACTTGCTATTTTAAATTGTATGAACATTATTGATTTAGTTAAGAAACACCCTTAGAAAAAGATGTGCACTGAAAATGACCAGAAGTCATCAGTGACATTGCATACTGCAATTATTTTTCATGTTAAAAATATGCTTTTCATTACTTTTAGAGCCAGGTATTTCTACTGTAGCAGAAAAATAGAGAACTGCTTGGACCTATTCTTTGCATCTGTGTTATTTGTTCCCAAACATATCTTCATTCAAACATGTAGCTATCAATCCAATTTTTTTGCAATCATAGTAAGAACATTAGTCCTTAATTATGATGGGCCCTTTTGTAAAACATGTGGATAATTTCAGAGTACGTGCTCAGAACACAAATCTTAGAGGTTCTTGTTTTCCTTTAAAATTGTACATTAGAAGATTTCTAATAAATTTAACTCTTCAATTTCTTTTTCTTCTTCTTTTGGACAGATTTACTTGCGTAGTGACAGTGATACAGCTCAACAGAAAGCTTAAGGAGTTCAAAATTACACTGGAACATCAGTTGTGAAGAAAAAATCGGAGTTGAGGAAAACATAAACATTTATAATGCACTTGGTTTTAACCCCTTCTATATAATAGTCATGGATTTTTCCAAGAATGAGGTAGTTAAAATGGATTCTTATAATTTATACAGAATATAATTAAGCCAGAAAATGAATAAAGAAAGCATATGAGAATTTGAAAAGCTACAATTTACTTGTGGTTCATTGACATCTGCAGCCAAGTACCCACACTTGTTCTCTCCTCCTCACTTCCCCTCAGATGGGGGAGAAAATAGGAGGAACAGAAGCAAGAAAGACCGTGGGTCAAGATGAAGAAGGCAAAACATTCATCTATTTCTGTCAAAAAAAAAAGATTCAGCTTGAGAAATTTGGCTTAATCTATTTTCATTTAGCATAAATAGTTACTGGTTCATGTATTTACAAAAAAAAAAAAAAAAAAAAAAAAAAAAGAAAAAAAAAAAAAAAAAAACCTTAAAAACCCTCCCCCCTTTTTTAGGTTTTTTTTTTTTTTTTTTTTTTTTCACTCCAGATAGCTCTCCTTCCCCCTTCTTGTTTCCACTCTCTCTGTTTTTACTGCAGGTTACAGTCAATCACTTTAGTGAGGTGACGGTTGGGGTGAGACTGGTGTCAAAACAGTGAGGTTTGTTTTCACCGCTTGTCATTACTCACCATGCTGTTTAGCTGCACCTTCCTTATTACTTTTGCTCTGGCATGAGTACTTCACAGATTGTAGTATCTGCTCCAGCATGGCCTTACCCATGGGCCACAGTCCCTCTGGAGGTGTTACCAGCTCCACTGTGGGCTATCTCCTACCTCTCTGGCTAAGTTTTTCCTTTTTCTCAGTGTTTTTTCTCCTTTTCTAAATCTCTTTTCATAAAGGAGCCATCAGCTTCACTGATTGACTCAGCTGCATTCTGTGGTTTGTTTGCTGAAGACAGCTATGTCTGGCATGACACATCCCTTCGCTTCTTCTCACAAAGGCCATTCCAGCAACTTCTCCATTGCAAGAATCTTACTTTTTAGGCCCAGCACTATGGAATATACTATCCTTTTCACAATTACAAAAAAAGGTACTTCTTACAGTCTTAATAAAAGATGACAAAGTGCCCACTCTAACTGTTCATTAACAGCCTCAGATTTTAAGTCATAGGGGGAGATAATAGAATGAGATGAAAAAAGTAAAAAAGGAGAAGGAGTAGGGAGGACGTGAGATAACAGTAATGGTGAACCATAATAATTTCATGCTGCAGGTGATCTGTTACATTTAGTCAAAACCTAACATATCATGAATCTATTTTAGAAGGACCTGGCTTGTGTTACTTCTTTGACATTGCAAAACAGTATTAAAGCAACTCAATAGCAAGGTAATTTAGTTCACAGGCCATTGAAATTGGGAACATTTCTACCGCAGTTAATGCCTGAAGAATTATTTTTCCCAGTGTCTACTTCAGGGCCTATGACTGAATGAAGATAATGGGGACCACGGGCATCAGGCATTGCTGCCTTTCCTCTGTAATTCACAGTTTTCTCCTTTATGGCATCCCATAATGTTCTTTTCCTCAATGTGCAAATATATGAAGAATATTCCTTCACAGAATATTTATTGTCTGACTTAGAATTACAGCAGGAACACAAGGCAGGGTTTTGCTTCATTTTTGATTGCTAGAGACATAAATGTGCTGTAGGATTTTGTTCTTTGCAAAACTTAAATTTGTGATTTTCTATTTCAAAGAACTGCTGATTGCTTCTTCATTCAGATTTCACCACGCATAATACTCCTCCACAAGCTAAATCTAAATGCACTGTAGACTGCTACTCTTGCTGCACTGACAAGGCCTTAAGCTTCTCCCTTTTTTCTCTCTTGTTCACACTTATTGATAGATAGTGTTCAGGAACATCTCAGAAACATGAGGCCTGATGGAGGTTTGCGTTCTTTAGAAGGTGAACTTTTTAAAATCAGTAGTCAATTCTGAAAAATTTGACCCTGTCGTGTTAGAAACTACACAACAAAATAAGCAATGCTGCGCAATGTTCATAAAAGCCTCTTAAAGATAACCCTCTGTACAGACTTGGGCAAAGCGGCTCAGAAAGGAAATACATATATCATGGGAAGCACTTGAACTGCTTAGTGTCTGCTCTTGAATCAAGTTGACAGCATGGCGAAAAAAGTACTTCACTTTGTTCCCACGATAAGCTGTACTGGTACTTGTACACAGAAAAAAAAAAAAAAACCCAACAGAAATTATAGCATCTATATCCACTTCTTCTCATCTGTTTGCCAGAGCCAAACCAATCAGGTCATTCTGCACAGAATAATACAACAGCATTGATGCCACACACTGGCTTAACATGGAGAGAGTTTTAACAACAGCTCCAACATTTACCTCATATGAACCTATCAAAATGTTCCAGCGCTATGTAACCATTTTAGACTGGCACAAAAGAAACCAGTAGTTATTAAAATACATATTCTGCCTATTAGGATTTAAGCACGATAATGATGATCCATAGATACAACGGACAAACATGCTAAGCAGTTTCAGCTGCTTTTTCAAGGTCTTTTTTCAAGCCTCTTGTACATCTGCATGGTTAGAAAAGTAATACAATTAAGAAAAACAACGAAAGCTTTACAATCTGTCTACTGAATTTTACTTTTCAAGATTAAGATGCTATGAAAGTGCATGAAATCTCAAAAAACTAATATTTTGACAATTACTAAATGAAAATGACAAATAGACAAATAGAGCTATTTAAATCCTCTCAACTGGAGAGCTAAATTTCATTCTCATGAAGTCTGAAACTACAGAAATACTAACGTTGTTCAAAGGAATGTTAATACAGAGAATGCCAGTGGAGTCTGAGCTAGAAAGGTGCTTCCAGTGACTTCTCCCTTAAAAAAAATGCTTCAAGGTTGCTCCAATGCAGCCACTTTAGAATGAATACTACTGTAAACTTCAATTAATTTAATTTTAAATTTACTTTCTGTTTGTATATATTATTGTTTGTTTTTTTTTTTAAGCAAGCTTATTCAACACTAGAAACTACTTTAATCACTATGCTTTGAGGCCAGTTTTCTACAATAGTCTTCTTAACATTCAGTGCACTGAATGTTAAGCTAGCTCATTGTTTCTCTTACAGTTTCACATGTGAAAAGTGTATGTGCAGTGCTCTGTCAACTTTAAGCAGTTTAGCACCTTTGGCTGAATCTTTCCTTTGCTCAAAAGTCCATCTCCTTTCTGCTATTATTGAGGAACAGCTTTATTTTTTAGAGAGAACAGAAGAAAATTGGCATTTTTGACCTGCCACAGACAATGGTTAATTGATTATGTCATCAGACAAAAGATCTGTCTGTCTTGAAAACATACTGCCTGTATGTAGAGATGGAATCACTGACTAGACTAACTCCTCCATCTAAAAAATATGAACTAATTGTCAAATTGTTTCTCGTGTTGGACTGTAGTTCCTGTAGCTGAGCATGTAAGTCCTACCTGTTCTATACCAACAATATTTTGGAAGGCTTATTCTCTTTCTGTAGTCTACAAAATGTTTCCTCTCCATTATAGGTGCAAATATTCCTGATATGGCCCAAAGCACACCTACTGCCATGGAAATAATTTGTAGAGTGCTGGGTTGATTTTATCATGTAAGCTTGTTATTTTCCCATTTCACTTCATTTTCTCCCTCTTCTATGTGGTGTTATCCTTACTTTTGTTATCCTGTTGTACCTTAACATAAACAAAAAAATAGGCTTTGATGTATCTATATTTGACTACATATCTATTTTAGTACCTTCCACATAGGAGTTCTTTTTGATTTCTTTGTCAGATTCTAGTATTATGTGAATAAATCATTGCAATACTTTCAACTTAATTTCTGTGTTCTTTTCTTCTTTGCATTTCATGAATATATTTGAAATAACTTCGAAGTGTTCTGATTTTGTCCTTTTTGCTCACTTAGCCTTCCTCCTCCCAAAGCTTTTCCACATACTCTTTGCTTGTTCTTTGTCCTCCTTATCATCTTTCCTCCAGATCTGTTTGCATTATTCACACAGATTCTCTGCCTTAAATACCTTCAACATGCTTGTTCAGGAATTTTGGTACTCTTTACCTTTTCATTTCTGTTAATGACATGAGTTTTGCTCATAGCTTCTGATATAACACCACTTTCCCTTTTCATCCATTATTGTCCCTTATACTACCAGCTTCCCTAACTTTCAAATTTTTAAATGTTCAGTATTTTAAAGAGAAATGTGGAGTTACAGCCTTCAGGGCTCTATATCCGTGTGCCAGCAACTGAGAATGCTGGTGTCTAGGGATTGGGCATCCTGAGTGTTCAAGCCTTCTACAGTGATCTATGTTAAATATATTCATTTTACATTTACAGGATTTCATCCTGATCAGCTAGAGAGGAGAACAGGTGAGTGCTGTTTATGTTTACACAAATACTGTGTTTTCTCTGCTGATTTGTGTGGCTAGCAGTGTACATGTGTGCATGTCGTGTGTGCACGGGTGCCTAAGGGAAATTTGAACATGGTAGCAAGGAACTGCAGCAGCTTCCCTCTGCTGGGCTCCTGGATTAGGTAGCTCCTACCAGTAATACATGGGATACTATTCTGCATAGGATTTTCAAAAACCCGATGAATCAATGGGAAGTTTACCACTGACACCAGGAAGAGCTGATTCCAGACAGGAAAGATTTAAGAGCATAAACTTTTTGAGAATCAAATAATTTTTCAAAGCACAGTTGTTGTTGTTTTTTTTTTTAAAGCATCTGTCTTTGAAAATGTACTACCTGTTCAAAATGTGCAGTATCTCACATTTACACCCTGTCCTTTTGTGCCATTTTGAGCTTTAATCTCCTCTCACACATATTTCACAAGCTATACCTCTAGTGCGTAAAACAGAATAACTCTTGGTTTCTACCAGCATGTCTGAGAAAACAA